>NW_027142453.1:1268322-1594528 GCF_026170545.1 Melanerpes formicivorus
TTCCTTTGGGGATACTTTACAATCTGTGGGTGGAAAGTCTTACTCAGTGTGGAAAAATAATAAAATGGATCAGGTTATTACTTCTTTCTGTTGATAACTTGGTATGCTCTATGAAAGCAAAACAAAACCCAACCAAATGAAAAACCCAACCCCAAAAGTACCTCCTCATCAAAGTATTGTCTGGTGAAGTTTCCTGTAAGGGGAAATAAGATCACTTGAGAAAATGCTACTGCTTATAAAACAATAACACACACACCACCCCTCCCCAACTAAATTGGTTTAGTAGTAGTATATACAAAATAAGCAGAGAAGGGCAACAAGGCTGGTGAGAGGCCTTGAACACAAGCCCTATGAGGAGAGGCTGAGGGGAGCTGGGGTTGTTTAGCCTGGAGAAGAGGAGGCTCAGGGGTGACCTCATTGCCCTCTACCTGAAGGGTGGTGGTAGCCGGGGAGGGGTTGGTCTCTTCTCCAGGCAACCAGCACCAGAACAAGAGGACACAGTCTCAAGCTGTGCCAGGGGAGGTTTAGACTGGAGGTGAGGAGAAAGTTCTTCACAGATGAGTGATTGGCCATTGGAATGTGCTGCCCAGGGAGGTGGTGGAGTCACCATCCCTGGAGGTGTTCAAGAGGAGATTGGACGTGGCACTTGGTGCCATGGTCTAGTCATGAGGTCTGTGTTGATAGGTTGGACTCGATGATCCTCGAGGTCTCTTCCAACCTTGGTGATACTGTGATAATAAAGAGTACAGAAACTTAATGCCACAAACCACAGAATCTATAGGCTAATGGATTTTTCTGGTGCATCGAGTAACATTTTCTTCCCCAGGATGTATTTGAGATTCCAGACCCAGGACTGGTGGAGAACACAGGGAAGTGGTGGGGTGATGATTTTTAGCAGTGATACAGGCAGAGAAAGTGAAGGGTTCTGCTGGAATTGATGAAGCTTGACGTGGATGTCATGCTTCTGTGTTACAAAAGCACTGTAAAACTATTAGAACCAAAGAAGAAAAACCTTTCATAGCTGTCATTAATGCTGACCAACAATGATGTATTACACACACCCTCTTAGTGTGGATGTGGCTGCAGTCAAGACAGCTTCTCATTTTGTAAAAGGACTTTTTCAACACTGCCCACCTCATTAGTAGAAATGCTAAGTCATTAGAAATGAGAAACAGACAAGGATCCATCAGGCTGTTCTACCTGCTGTTAGTGTAGGCTTGCTGAATTTGTTTTTCAACAGCAATTGTTTTGTGAGGAGGAGGTTCTTCACCATGAGAGTGGTGAAAACCTGGAATGGGTTGTCCAGGGAGGTGGTCGAGGCCCTGTCCCTGGAGGTGTTTTAAGCCCAGGCTGGATGAGGCTCTGGCCAGCCTGCTCTAGTGTGGGGGTGTCCCTGGCCATGGCAGGGGGGTTGGAACTTGATGATCCTTGTGGTCCCTTCCAACCCTGACTGATACTATGATACTATGATAAAAGAGTTAATATGTTATTTTTCAGGTGCTTTTACATTTCATATTTGGAATTAATCTTTTAGAGCTCAGTATTGATTAAACCTGGGGTTTGCAAATCACCAGCAAAGTTCTTTGGGCTGCTTCAGGTCATGGTATTGAAGATAAAGTATTTTCTTTAAAAGAAAATATGTGTTTGGAGATTTGGTGGGGTGCTTGGTGCCATGGTTTAGTTGATTAGATGGTGTTGGATGATGGTTGAGACATGATAATCTCAAAGGTCTCTTCCAACCTGGTCTGGTCTGGTCTCTTCCCCTCCCCCTCTTCCCCTCCCCTCTTCCCCTCCCCTCTTCCCCTCCCCTCTTCCCCTCCCCTCTTCCCCTCCTCTCTTCCCCTCCCCTCTTCCCCTCCTCTCTTCCCCTCCCCTCTTCCCCTCCCCTCTTCCCCTCCCCTCTTCCCCTCCCCTCTTCCCCTCCCCTCTTCCCCTCCCCTCTTCCCCTCCCCCTCTTCCCCTCCCCTCTTCCCCTCCCCCTCTTCCCCTCCCCTCTTCCCCTCCCCTCTTCCCCTCCCCCTCTTCCCCTCCCCTCTTCCCCTCCCCCTCTTCCCCTCCCCTCTTCCCCTCCCCTCTTCCCCCTCCTCTCTTCCCCTCCTCTCTTCCCCAATACTACAGCAAAAAATACCTGTTACAAAAAACAGATGCACTGTTTTCATCATCTAGAATTGCTTACTGGAAGTTCAACTTAATGTCTTACACACTGTTCAGATGTATTGCCTGGTTAAAACTTATGATGTCCTTGCATGTGTTTAATGTGTGCACACATAGATATGTATGCCCCTATGACTGTTCAAGAGATTTATTGAGCATGTTTGCACTTGACAGAGAAATGATAAATTTTCCTCCTTTCTGTCAGCTAGTGATTGTCAGTGCATACTGATTTTTGGTAAATTTAGGCAGAGGCTAAATTTATGCCAAGAGAATAAATCTGTGGCAAAATTCCTGTTGTGTTCCCATAGGCTGCTTAATTAATTTTGCCGCTTACGCATGTTCAAACAAGGTTGTGGAAGCTAAATAAATGCCTGTGTCATGTTCTGATGAGAAAGGTGCTCTTCAGCAAATCACTGACAAGATGGATTTATAGAATTATAGAATAGTTTGGGCTGGAAGGAAACTTAAAAGTCATCTAGGCAACATCCCCCGTGCAATGAGTGATGGAAACCAATCATAGCTTTCTAGCAGCTCTGTAGCTTACAGCTTCTCTTGTTTGTTGCTTGTGTTGTGTGTGTTTAAGGTGATCCAACTTGCTAGAAATGTATCCACAGTTAAACTTAGTGGGCATCCAGCTTCAGCTGGATAGGTTGCTCAGAACCCTGTCCAGCCTGAGCTTAGGGTGCTGGTGGACGAGAAGCTCAACATGAGCTCTCAATGTGCACTTGCACCCTAGAAAGCCAATCAGATCCTGGGCTGCATCAAGAGAAGTGTGGCCAGCAGGTCAAGGGAGGTGATTCTCCCCCTCTACTCAGCTCTGGTGAGACCCCACCTGGAGTACTACGTCCAGTTCTGGAGACCCTATTCCAAGAGGGATCTGGAGGTGCTGGAAGGTGTCCAGAGAAGGGCCATGAGGATGATCAGAGGGCTGGAGCACCTCTCCTGTGAGGACAGACTGAAGGAGTTGGGGCTGTTCAGTCTGCAGAAGAGAATTGTGGCCTTCCAGTATCTGAAGGGGTCCTATAAGAAGGCTGGGGAGGGACTTCTCAAGATCTCAGGTAGTGATAGGACTAGGGGGAATGGAATGAAGTTGAAGGTGGGGAGATTGAGGCTGGAGGTGAGGAGGAAGTTCTTCCCCATGAGAGTGGTGAAGCCCTGGAATGGGTTGTCCAGGGAGGTGGTTGAGGCCCTGTCCCTGGAGGTGTTTAAGAGCAGGCTGGATGAGGCTGTGGCCAGCCTGATCTAGTGTGGGGTGTCCCTGGCCATGGCAGGGGGATTGGAGCTAGATGATCCTTGTGGTCCCTTCCAACCCTGAATGATACTATGATACTATGAATGTTTCTAGGCACGGAAGTCTACCACCTCTCTGGGCAACCTGTTCTAGTGTTTCACTGCTGTCATTGTAAAAAATGTCTTGCTTCTATCTAGTCTCAATCTACCCTCTTTTAGTTTAAAATAATTACCCTTTGTCCTATCACAACAGGACCTTCTAAAAAAAAATTGTTCCCATCTTTTTTTCTAAGCCCCATTTATAATTGGAAAGACCTTAATAAGGTGTACCCAGAGCCATCTCTTCTCCAGGATAACACCCTCGACTCTCTCAGCCTTCAGTTACAGGAGAGGTTTTCCAGCCCTCTGATCATTTCTGTAGCCCTCCCTGGTACTGCTTCAACAGGTTCATTTATTTTTACCCTCCTGTGCTGAGGACTCCAGAGCTGGATTCAGTACTCCAGGTGGGGTCTCACCAGAGCAGAATAGTGGAGGAGAATTTTCTCTTGGGCTGCTGGCTGCACATCTTGGTTTTCTGGGCTGCAAGCACACATTATCGGCCCATGTCAGCTTTTCTTCCACCAGTACCTCAAAGTCTTTTACAGCAGGGCTGCTCTTGGTCTCTTCAGCCCTCAGCCTGTATTGGTACCAAGGACTTCCCTGACCTAAGTGCAGGACCTTGCACTTGGTCTTGTTGAGCATAATGAGGTTCACATGGGCCCACTTGTCAGGCTTGTCCAGATCCTTCTGGATGACCTCTCAGTTCGCTTTGTTACTTTGGTCTCTTAATTCTTTGCCATGAGCTTTCAACCTGGTTATGGCAGTTCTTCACAGACATCTTCACAATCCCTCCATTTTGTGACTCAGAGGGCAATCCCTCTGCCCCACCTTCCTCACCTGTCCATTCTGAACAACCTATAGCCATCAATGGCCACACTCCAATCATGGGATTCGTCCCACCAAGTTTAAGTGATGGAAACTGGAGAGGAGGAGGCTCAGGGGAGACCTTACTGCTCTCTACAACTACCTGAAGGGAGGTTGTGGACAGGCAGAGGTTGGTATCCTCTCCTAGGCAACCAGCACCAGAACAAGAGGTCACAGTCTCAAGCTGCACCATGGGAGGGTTAGGCTGGAGGTTAGGAAGAAGTTCTACACAGAGGGAGTGATTGCCCATTGGAATGGACTGCCTGGGGAGGTGGTGGAGTCACCATCATTGGGGGTGTTTAGGAGGAGACTTGATAGGGTGCTTGGTTGCATGGTGTAGCTGATTAGGTGGGTTGGATAATAGGTTGGACCTGATGATCTTGAAGGTCTCTTCCAACGTGGTCTGGTCTATTCCTATTCTATTCCTATTCCTATTCTATTCCTATTCTATTCTATTCTATTCATGTCATAGCTTTCTAGCAGCACTGTAGCTTGCAACTTTTCTTGTTTCTTGCTCATGCTGTGTGTGTTTAAGGTGATCCAACTTGCTACAAATGTAGCCACAGTTCAACTTAGTGGGGATCTTCTTCAGCTATTTGCACAATCAGTTTTTTCCTTTTGTTGGGATGTCTGTTGATACTTATTCAGAATAGTAACAGGAGAGTCTTGTTTCTCTTACCTCTGATATTTCTGCCATTTATACCTTTTTTAATTTACAGTAGGAAGAAATTAAATGTTAATAAATACAATATGCAGAAGTAAAAATAATTGTAGACAGTAGGCTTTATTTACACAAGAAATGAGCTATTTCCAGGCTGTTTTGTTTGCTGCTTTCACTTCCTGTCCAGTTAGTTGTAGAGTTTGGGCACTTCTTGGATGATTGAGACATTTTTCTTTTGAAAATGGATAATAATTAAAAAAAAAAGACACTTTGAGGTTTTGTTTTGTTGTTGGCTAAGTTGGATAACAGAGCTGAGGTGCTATAGGTGGTGGGGAGAACTTGTATAATTCAAATGCTGAAGGACAGGATGCAAAGAAGGCACAATGGTTATGGCTTTACATTGACAAACCAGTACAGTTGTAGTCCAGCATCTTTCAGAGTCTGTGTATTATGGTTTACAAGTCTTTTGGTTTCATGAGGCAGGTCACACTACAGGTGACAGGTGTTGTTCTGGCCTCCAGAATCTACTGTCTGATGTCACAGGGAAGTACTTCCTGAAAGCTTCCTGAAAGCGGTGTGAACTATAGACCTCTGTGCCTGATGAAATACTGGGGGACCCAAGGTGGCTGTAAAGTCATCTCCATGATTTTGCTATGCTGGGCTTTGTTAAAATTGCTGCAAGGAGCAGTCAGTCCAGAAATGCAGAGTGCAAATAATTAGCATGACCCTATGTGAAAAAGACCAGCTTTTCATCTAGATGGCTCTTAGGACAAGGATGTGTCTGAGAGCATTTCCCTGACGTGATTAGATTAACAGAGGGGATTAGCCACTTTAGATAGAGCAGTAGGGACTAATGAGGAGGATTCCATTCTCTTGCTTGATACTGCTTCAATGGTGTTTTGTTTTAAACAGGAGCCTCAATAGAAGCATCCTTGTGGTTTTTCAATCATCCGTTCACTGAAGTTTGCTATGATTTGAGTTTTTGATTTGTAGTTGTTGTATTTATATATAATACACATAATAGAATAGAACAAACCAGGTTGGAAGAGACCTTCAAGATCATGGCGTCCAACCTATCATCCAACACCACCTAATCAACTAACCCATGGCACCAAGCACCCTGTCAAGTCTCCTTCTGAACACCTCCAGTGATGGCCATTCCACCACCTCCCCGGGCCGTCCATAGGTTTGCATATAGTACATATATAAGGATATAATACATATGCCTGACTTCTTCATGTTAATGTCTTAATTTTCCAAACCTCAGCCAGTCAGTTAAGTCAGATGTTGTGTTGCAATTTATTTGCCTAAGTGGTTTGTGTTTTTTCAAAGGTTCTAGCAAGTTCACCTCACAAAGGGAAGCAGAAAGGTGGGAATGTGAATAGATGTACCTAACAATTAAATGCTGTTGTATTCTTGAAGAAGTTTTACTTTTCTAGGTGCTGGGGTGGGAAGGGGGGAAATGAAGAATACAAGTAGTAGATAACCACTGCTCATTAGATTTAAATTACACATACTCAAGAACAAACCCATGGAAAGGTTGTTTTAGAATAGAATAAACCAGGTTGGAAGAGACCTTCAAGATCATCGTGTCCAACCTATCAACTAATCCAACACCACCTAAACAACCAAACCATGGCACCAAGCACACCATCAAGTCTCCTCCTGAACACCTCCAGTGATGGTGACTCCACTACCTCCCCGGGCAGCCCATTCCAATGGGCAATCACTCTCTCTGTATAGAACG
This sequence comes from Melanerpes formicivorus, assembly GCF_026170545.1. Lineage (NCBI taxonomy): Eukaryota > Metazoa > Chordata > Aves > Piciformes > Picidae > Melanerpes > Melanerpes formicivorus. The sequence continues at coordinate 1,275,078 of NW_027142453.1, forward strand.
TCTTCCTAACCTCCAGCCTAAACCTCCCCTGGTGCAGCTTGAGACTATATCCTCTTGTTCTGGTGCTGGCTGCCTGGGAGAAGAGGCCAACATCTGCCTGTCCACAACCTCCCTTCAGGTAGTTGTAGACAGTAATAAGGTCACCCCTGAATCTCCTCCAGGCTAAGCAATCTCAGCTCCCTCAGTCTATCCTCCTAGGGCTTGTGTTCCAAACCCCTCACCAGCGTCGTTGCCCTTCTCGGGACTTGCTCCAGCAAGTCAACCTCCTTCCTAAACTGAGGGGCCCAGAACTGGACACAGGACTTGAGGTGTGGCCTAACCAGTGCAGTGTACAGGGGCAGAATGACCTCCCTGCTCCTGCTGGCCACACTGTTCTTGATGCAGGCCAGGATGCCATTGGCCCTCCTGGCTGCCTGGGCACACTGCAGGCTCATGTTCAGCCTACCATTGAATAGTACCCCCAGGTCCCTTTCTGCCTGGCCACTCTCCAGCCACTCTGACCCCAGCCTGTAGCACTGCATGGGGTTGTTGTGGCCAATGTGCAGAACCTGGCACTTGGATGTGTTCAGTCTCATGCCCTTGGATTCTGCCCATCTTTCCAGCCTGTCGAGGTCCCTCTGCAAAGCCTCTTTACTCTCCAGCAGATTTTCCCATGCCAAGGTTACACAACATCATGTTCTTGAGCTGAGACTGAGAAAACCAAGGCAGGCAGTTGTGCAAAGGAGACCTGCACAGTGATGTCTTGGTGTTTGGCTTTTGTTTTTCTCTTTTATTTATTTTGCAGTCATTTTTAAAATGTATTGGCTCCATACCTGGTTTATTTTGAGCAGTCTGGGAGTTCCTTTTCCTGGTGACATTGTGTGACTACGGGAAAAGATGAACTATCAAAATTTGCATAGAACTTAAAAGCCCAGCACATGCTTTCTGTCTTTATTAATACCCTATATTTATTGTCTGGTTTTGGAGATTTAGAGATGATCAAAACAAAACAGGTTATTCTTTCAGGAGGAGACTTGATAGGGTGCTTGGTTGCATGGTTTAGTTGATTAGGTGGTGTTGGATTAGTTGATAGGTTGGATGTGATGACCTTGAAGGTCTCTTCCAACCTGGTCTATTCCTATTCTATTCTATTCTATTCTATTCTATTCTATTCTATTCTATTCTATTCTATTCTATTCTATTCTATTCTATTCTATTCTATTCTATTCTATTCTATTCTATTCTATTCTATTCTATTCTGTCCCATTCTATTCTGTCCCATTCTATTCTGTCCCATTCTATTCTGTCCCATTATATTCTGTCCCATCCTATCCTATTCCTATCCTATCCTATCCTATCCTATCCTATCCTATCCTATCCTATCCTATCCTATCCTATCCTATCCTATCCTATCCTATCCTATCCTTTTCCTTGCTGCTGATTAAAGGAGGAAACTTTGAACATTTATTTTGATGCCATTGCTGTTTTTTATTACTGTTATTGGTTACACTGAAGATCAATAAGGGTAGCTGGCTTGAGCAGAAACTTTGCTTTGCCAAAGTAAGAATGCTGGTAAATACATCTTCGGTCCCTTGTGCTTTGTGAGCAGAGACAGGACTGCCCAGAGTGGTGCCAGAGAACAAGATTATTGGCTAAACAGAAGTCACATATGCTTGTCTGTAGTACTTAGAGTTGACAGAGATAGAGTCCAGTTGGTTCTGTGGGTAAGTAGTGCATTTCCCTCTCAAGATCGTTGAAGTGTATTTCCAGCGCATTGCATGGTCGAGAAATTAGCTGATAAATTTCACCAGAATATCAGTGATTGTGAAACACTGTTTCACATCATGTTCCTCCCCCCCCCACAATGCAGCCTCGAAATACAGTTAAGGGAAAATATTGGAACAAACTGTTCTGCATTTCACACGTCGCTTTAAGAGTTGCTAAGGCAGTGCTTATTTAAAGGCAACAAGCGGTGTGGATGGTGTGCTGGGTAATCTTCCTCAGGTTTAAAAATGCTGTAAAATTTGTTTCTTATTGGTTCTTGTTTAGTCTAGTTGGATAGTCAAGATGTAGACAGACCAAAGAAGGAAGCCTAAAACAATTAAATGTAAATATTTTCCGTAGGTGTTTCTGAGCAGAGTTCTTCCATCAAATACTGAGATTGGTAAAACCATGGATGTGTACAGCAGGGCTCAGGGCAGTCGAATGAAGCCAAGGATAGCTGTGAAAAAGGTAAGTATCTGTTGGTTTGTTGATTTGTTTGGTTTTTAATACATCAGACCTGACAGATTTTTATCGCAGCAGTCTAGTGATGAACAAAGGGAACTGATACTTTGATTGAGTTTTTGTTGGTTGTTTGGGTTTTTTCCTTCCTGTATTTTGATTTTGGTGTCTTAACATTTCAGGGAGGCAAAGAAACTGCCTTTGCTTTGTGCTTTGGTATATTTAGCACAGTTGAGTTGGGAGACAGAATAATTTAGGAGGGGGTGCATGCTTTTGCCTTTTGTTTACATGAACTTGGAGGCAGTGCTTTGGTGAAAAAGGAAATCTCTCTAACACTTATGTAAGATACTGGTGTACTAAGTACTTGCTCTTTTAAATGTTGTTATTTTAGTTTGGAGAACATAAATACTCTTCCTCTTCCTGCAGAGGGACCTCGACAGGCAGGAAAGATGGGCAGAATCCAAGGGCATGAGATTGAACACATCCAAGTGCCGGGTTCTGCACATTGGCTGCCACAACCCCATGCAGTGCTACAGGCTGGGGTCAGAGTGGCTGGAGAGCGGCCAGGTAGAGAGGGATCTGGGGGTACTGGTCGATGGTAGACTGAACATGAGCCTGCAGTGTGCCCAGGCAGCCAAGAGGGCCAACAGCATCCTGGCCTGCATCAGGAAGAGTGTGGCCAGCAGGAGCAGGGAGGTCATTGTGCCCCTGTACACTGCACTGGTTAGGCCACACCTTGAGTCCTGTGTCCAGTTCTGGGCCCCTCAGTTTAGGAAGGAGGCTGACTTGCTGGAACAAGTCCAGAGAAGGGCAGCAAAGTCGGTGAGGGGTTTGGAACACAAGCCCTGTGAGGAGAGGCTGAGGGAGCTGAGATTGCTTAGCCTGGAGAAGAGGAGACTCAGGGGTGACCTTATTGCTGTCTGCAGCTACCTGAAGGGAGGTTGTAGACAGGCGGATGATGGTCTCTTCTCCCAGGCAGCCAGTACCAGAACAAGAGGACACAGTCTCAGACTGCGCCAGGGGAGGTTTAGGTTGGATGTTAGGAAGAAGTTCTATATAGAGAGAGTGGGTTTGAAAGTTCTTCATAGAAAGAGATTGATTGCCCATTGGAATGGGCTGCCTGGGGAGGTGGTGGAGTCACCATCATTGGAGGTGTTCAGGAGGAGACTTGATGGGGTGCTTGGGGCCATGGTTCATTTGTTTAGGTGGGTTGGATTGGTTGATGGGTTGGACGTGATGATCTTGAAGGTCTCTTCCAACCTGGTTTATTCTCTGTTCATTGTCTTGCAAGTTCCATAAGCACTTAATCAAATGAAAGTTGCAGTTCATCCTGCAAGAACAAATGTATTTACCCAGCCATATTTCTGAAAGTAGTTGAGTAACAATGAATATTCTTCTAGGTCTTCACTGGTTACTTAGTCATCCTTTACTTAAAAGTGTGCAATGATTAAGAAGAGAAACTCAGTATTCCTAAGGTTGGAAGGGACCTCAAAGATCATCAAGTCCAACCTGTCACCACAGACCTCACGACTAGAGTAGGGAGGACACTAATGCCCACCGCAGGCTTGAACTCACGACCTTCCCATTAAGGGTCTTAAGTGCTACCAGCTGAGCCTCAACTGAGCAAGGAAGTATCGTGCCACATGGAAATTGCATTATCTTATTGCATTTTGTTGTTTTAAGGAGACAGTGTCTGTGGTATAGATCCTGTAGAAACTGCATGAAGGCAGAAGTAGACATGGGACCACCAGGCAGTTAATAGTTGTTTCAGGCCCTGCTGTGGGATATTAACCACCATACATTAAGCATCTTTAATTATGGGTGATATTTTTTTCAAGACACACTGTATACAAGGTTTTATTTTAGTGGTTTATGAGGAATCTCCAGCTCAAAGAGTTCTTTATCTACAGTTATAAACCTGAACATAAACTGATTTTTAGAAGATTTTTTTTAGTGTGCCCTTTATTTGTTTTTCCTCTTCAATTTAAAAAGCAAAGCAGAACAGACAAACCAGAACTCTCCCCTAGGTTTTTAGAGCTTTGGGTTGCAGAAACATCTTTCTGGTAATGAGAGGGACCAGTACCTCACTGATCCTATTAGTTGCCAAAAATACTAGCTTTTTGAACTGCTCTGTTCATTACCTTTGAGCATTCTGTAGTTCCAGGAACATGTATGTGGCCCTTCTTGGGTGTGTTGCAGAATTCAGCCAGACTCCAGTGTTTTGATCTGAGGCTGCCTCTTCATGTTTCCCTGAGGGACAGCTACTTGGATTACAGTGTGGAACTTTCATTCTTTCTCAGAGCTAGGCAGTAGGGTGGTCAGAGTGGTTCTTAGGTTTCATCTTCTCTTGATTCACAGCTTGTGGTTTGATTCATGTCTTCTTTGTAATATTTCATAACACTTGACAGGAGTTGTTGCAGTGCAGGGTTGTGGTATGCTCTTTTAAAGCCTAAGTTTCCAGCTTTAGAGAATGACTTCCAAATACTCAGTCCATTTAAATCTTATGGCACATGAAATCAAAGAGCTGCTTTGTTGTTCAGGAGCAGAGTAAACATGACTTTCCAGCACTGACCTTCTCTGCAGATCATGGCAGCCTACAGGTTTCTGGGTTATTGAAAATATTAGAGAGCATTTGTTTAAAATAGTTCATGACACTGATTAGTATAGAATTTCCACTAGTGTACTCTAAAGGATCCATGGATAATGACTTCTTGATTTGCTGGCCACAAAAACCAAGCTTGGAATTGCTCATTTGAGGGAGACCTGAACAGTGATTTTCATTGTTCAGGTCTGTCTGCCTCTGTGCACATTTGAGGATAACCATGGTTTTGTGTAGTGTAAGTTAGTAAGCTCAAAATCTTTGCTTATGATTGAAGTGGGATTTCCTGCTACTCACGTGACTTGAATTTTTGTGAGGAAGGAGTTCACAGGCCTAGCAAGTAGAGCTTTACAGATTGTTTGGGATTTTTGCCCATAAGTTGAAAGTAGTATATCTTGAAAGTAGTCGTACTTACCAGGCAGCCAAGAGGGCCAATGGCATCCTGGTCTGCATCAGGACCAGTGTGGCCAGCAGGAGCAGGGAGGTCATTCTGCCCCTGTACGCTGCACTGGTTAGGCCACACCTTGAGTCCTGTGTCCAGTTGTGGGCCCCTCAGTTTAGGAAGGAGGGTGACTTGCTGGAGTGTGTCCAGAGAAGGGCAACAAAGTTGGTGAGGGGTTTGGAACACAAGCCCTATGAGGATAGACTGAGGGAGCTGGGATTGCTTAGCCTGGAGAAGAGGAGACTCAGGGGTGACCTTATTGCTGTCTACAACTACCTGAAGGGGGGTTGTAGACAGGCAGATGTTGGTCTCTTCTCCCAGGCAGCCAGTACCAGAACAAGAGGACACAGTCTCAAGCTGCGCCAGGGGAGGTTTAGGCTGGAAGTCAGGAAGAAGTTCTATACAGAGAGAGTGATTGCCCATTGGAATGGGCTGCCTGGGGAGGTGGTGGAGTCAGCATCATTGGAGGTATTCAGAAGGAGACTTGATGGGGTGCTTGGTGCCATGGTTTAGTTGATTACGTGGGTTGGATTGCTTGATAGGTTGGACACGATGATCTTGAAGGTCTCTTTCAACCTCTATTCTTATTCTATTCTATTCTATTCTATTCTATTCTATTCTATTCTATTCTATTCTATTCTATTCTATTCTATTCTATTCTATTCTATTCTATTCTATTCTATTCCTGAAGGGAGGTTGCATGCAGGTGGGGATTGGTCTCTTCTCCCGGGTGGCCAGCACCAGAACAAGAGGACACAGTCTCAAGCTGCACCAGGGGAGGTTTAGACTGGATGTTAGGAAGAAGTTCTTCATAGAGAGAGTAATTGCCCATTGGAATGTGCTGCCCAGGGAGGTGGTGGAGTCACCATCACTGGAGGTGTTTAGGAAGAGACTGGATGAGGTGCTTGGTTGCATGGTTTAGTTGATTGGATGGTGTTGGGTGATAGCTTGGACTCGATGATTTCAAAGGTCTTTTCCAACCTTGTTTATTCTATTCCTATTCTATTCTATTTGTTGAAGGTGACCGCTTGTCCTTACCTAAACTGAGCCAGTAGTCTTGGGAACTTTGTGAGTTTCCAATTTAATGTATGTCTGTGTCTCTTAGAGCGAACTTGCTTTCATTTTCCATCATGTAGGAGAATTTGTAGGAGAATCTGAAATGGAGTCCAGTTCTTTGCCATCACAAGCACCATTTTCATGAGAAGATGAAAAAGTTATTAAACACAGTCTCACAATAAGAGGAGATTAAAGAAAGCACCCTACTGCAGCTAAGCCTTTTTTAACCACACTAATGAAAAAGTAAAGAATCTTTTTAATTCCGGACTGAAGGTATTCACAGCCTATTTATACCTCTTAGTTTAGGCATGCCATTATTCCTCAGCTTCAATAGGTACAATTTTTCCTTTGTTTCACTGATGTTCTCCCTTGTGATGTTTTTGCAGTTGGTCTGTCCTCTGTTAGTCTTGGGTTTTGGAAGCTGTGTAAACTAAGGCTTTAAGTCTGCTTTCATACGCAAGCCTCCGCATTCAAGCGATTATCCTTCATAGTCCTACTTTCTGTGCTTGTTGGGAGTTAATCTTCTTTTTGCATGTGGATGATACTGTATGTGCAGTTACGTGAGAGTCACTGAGAAGGACATTCTGTGTCAGTTCTTTCACTGAGGGCTGCGTACCGGGGTAGTGTTTGCTGTTTTCAGAGCTGTATCATGTTGCCCAGCCATTCCTCTGTATTTTTCAGGAGATCACCTTATGTCTTTTATTTCTGAGCTTGTTAATATGCAGATCTATTTTAAAGCTTGATTTTAGGTTTTAAGGGTGTAACTTTGTACTTCCTCTGGTTGCATTTTAAAATACTCTCACATTGAGCAGGTTTAGGAAGGATGTTGGCTTGCTGGAGCATGTCCAGAGAAGGGCAACAAAGTTGGTGGGGGGCTTGGAACACAAGCCCTATGAGGAGAGACTGAGGGAGCTGGGGTTGCTTAGCCTGGAGAAGAGGAGACTCAGGAGTGACCTTATTGCTCTCTACAACTACCTTAAGGGAGGTTGTAGGCAGATGGAGGTTGGTCTCTTCTCCCAGGCAACCAGCACCAGAAGAAGAGGACACAACCTTAAGCTGTGCCAGGGGAGGTTTAGGCTGCATATTAGGAAGAGCTTCTTCACAGAAAGAGTGATTTGCCATTGGAATGTGGGAGGTGGTGGAGTCACCATCATTGGAGGTGTTTAAGAAGAGACTGGATGGGGTGCTTGGTGCCATGGTTTAGTTGATTAGATGGTGTTGGATGATAGGTTGGACTTGATGATCTCTAAGGTCTTTTCCAGCCTGCTTTATTCTATTCCTTCCCTACTCTATTTCTTCCCTATTCTATTCCTTCCCTGTTCTGTTCCTTCCCTGTTCTGTTCCTTCCCTATTCTGTTCCTTCCCTACTCTATTTCTTCCCTATTCTATTCCTTCCCTGTTCTGTTCCTTCCCTATTGTGTTCCTTCCCTATTGTGTTCCTTCCCTATTCTGTTCCTTCCCTATTCTGTTCCTTCCCTAGTCTATTCCTTCCCTATTCTGTTTCTCATTTCATTTTTAACAGGACAATTATGTAGAGAATAAATAACTGTATTAACAATGTATAACCCTTTAGTGATCTTATTTTTCTGCTTACCTATGCCACTTACTAGAGATAACAAAACTAAATAAACAATTTTAAAACCTCAGTAAAACACCACCCCCAGAAGAAAAGGTTGCTAACTTCCTAAAACAAATGTGAGGCCACTCTTTTTTACATGCTGAGTAAGTCAGGTTTTGTTGTTCTGTCATTTTGTTTTATTTGCCTTCAGATGCCAGGGATAATTCTTTTGTTCTGCTGCACATTGTTACGCTGGGAGAGAGTCTTAGATTCTTAAACCTTTTTTAGCCCTCTGTGTATGCTTGCGTGACACCATAAGTGTAAACACTAGAAACATGGCAAGTAGTATTTGTATGGGACTGAATTGGACTTGTCTCATGCTCTTGAAGGAATAGGAGAGGGGAATGTGTGTGCCAGCAGGAGCAGGGAGGTCATTCTGCCCCTGTACTCAGCACTGGTTAGGCCATACCTTGAGTCCTGTGTCCATTTCTGGGCCCCTCAGTTTAGGAAAGATGTTGAGTTGCTGGAAGGTGTCCAGAGAAGGGCAACAAAGCTGGGGAGGGGTTTGGAGCACAGCCCTGTGAGGAGAGGCTGAGGGAGCTGGGGTTGATTAGCCTGGAGAGGAGGATGTTCAGGGGAGACTTTCTTGCTCTCTACAACTCCCTGAAGGGAGGTTGTAGCCAGGTGGGGGTTGGTCTCTTCTCCCAGGCAACCAGCACCAGAAGACACAGTCTCAACCTGTGCCAGGAGAGATTTAAGCTGAATGTTAGGAAGACATTCTTCATAGAGAGAGTGATTGGCCATTGGAATGGGCTGCCCAGGGAGGTGGTGGAGTCACCATCACTGGAGGTGTTTAGGAGAAGACTTGATGGGGTGCTTGGTGCCGTGGTTTAGTTGATTAGATGGTGTTGGGTGCTAGGTTGGACTTGATGATCTCAAATGTCTCCATTCCATTCCATTCCATTCCATTCCATTCCATTCCATTCCATTCCATTCCATTCCATTCCATTCCATTCCATTCCATCTGCTGGATTTTGTTGTGGGAGTAGTCTGTTTGCTTTCTTCCCCTCTGAATTTTCAAGCCACCTCCATTACTTTCACTGCCTAAATTTGCTTTTCATCCCATTTTAAGAAAAGGCTGCTGGAAAAGTTCCATATATAAGCTTTAATGCCAGAATAGGTGGAGAGTGGATTTCTTCATGGATCCTTGTGTTTGTTTCTTTCCAAGTCTGCCTGTTCTCACTTCTTTTTTCTTCTTTTTAATACAGAATGGTCAATTTATGTTGCAATGGAAATATTGCTTAAATAAAACAACTTAGGTGTTTCAGTTCTCTGTCTTGGAGTACATTTAACTTTCAAACTTGATGATTTTATACACAAAGTAATTTGAAACAGTACTTAGAGTAGGGAAACCCATGGGGGCAGGGGAAGTATCCATACTGGGAAAGCTTTTTTAATTCCCTTGTCTTTTTTCATTGTTTTTCAGAGGTTTGGTGAAGGTCTGCTGCATTCTATGAAGTCACTGCTACACAGCAGAAAAGAATTATGCAATGTATCATCAGAGGAGTGCCTAAGTCGGGAAGAGCAAGAGAATTTTATTGAGGTTTGGCATAACCTGATAATTTATATATGTGTTTGTATTTTGCAGCTATGATAGAAAATGATTTAGCTGTGAAACAGTGTTGGAGGTTGAAGGATAGTAAATGTGAGCAATGCTGCCAGTTACTGGCTGTAAAATCTGTACCCCCTACTGTCATTCTGAAATTTAGTCACTCTAGTCTGGGAAACAGCTGTGACACACTGCATTGGTTAGGCCACATCTTGAGTCCTGTATCCAGTTCTGGGTGCCTCAGTTTAGGAAGGATGTTGACTTGCTGGAGCGTGTCCAGAAAAGGGCAACGAAGTTGGTGAGGGGTTTGAAGCACAAGCCCTGTGAGAAGAGACTGAGGGAGCTGGGGTTGCTTAGCCTGTAGAAGAGGAGGCTCAGGGGAGACCTTTTTGCTGTCTACAGCTACCTGAAGGGATGTTGTAGACAGGCAGAGGTTGGTCTCTTCTCTGAGGCAACCAACACCAGAACAAGAGGACACTCTCTCAAGCTGTGCCAGAGGAGGTTTAGGCTGGAGGTTAGGAAGAAGTTCTACACAGAGAGAGTGATTGCCCATTGGAATGGGCTACCCAGGAAGGTGGTGGGGTCAGCATCACTGGAGGTGTTCAGGAGGAGACTTGATGGGGTGCTTGGTTGCATGGTTTAGTTGATTAGGTGGTGTTGGGTGATAGGTTGGACACCATGATCTTGAAGGTCTCTTCAAACCTGGTTAATTCTGTTCTATTCTAAGATGGTATTGCTGTGCTTTGTAGGTTTTGTGAAACTGAACCCCCCCCAAATGTATAGACAGATGATTTTGTAAGAATCCTATAACTGGGTGTACTACATTTTGAGGTTATATGAATGACAGCCTAGCAAAGTAGCAGAACATTTTGATCCAGTGCTGAAGTTATAAGTGATTGCTCTTTTTTTGCCCTGTGGTCATCACTAAAAGCTGAAGCCTAGGCATTGCAGCTCTTGACTGCTTTTACATTAATACAGATGAGCCAAAAGCTGATCAAGGTCTGGAGAGAAGTAGACCTGGACAGAATGGAGGTCTACTAGGTAAATCTCAGGTTTTGAGGAAGGAGGACTACAGCTCTTTGAGTTACAGGACTAACAGTAGCTTGTGCAAAGGGAAAAGAGGAAAAAAGAGTAAGCAGCAATGTGTACCATGTATGTCCTATTAAGTGTCTTAGAAGTCTGTTAAGTAGTAGTTGGCAGGCCTGACAAGAAGCTTGGTGTAGGAGAGGATGACCTGAAAAGGCCAGATGGAGAAGCTGAGAGGGGGAGGAATGAATCAAAACAAACTCAGGAAGTGGTTAGGGAAGACTGATAATTAAGGAGTAGCAGGAGGGAGGGAGGAAGCAGATTTTGTGACCAGCAGAGATGACATGGCATTGCCTTGATGACACTAGGAGCATTTTAGACTGGCTGCATGGTGAGGTTATGAGTATGAAATGTTTGGGGAACAGGTAAGAAGCTGAATTTGTGAAAGATAAAGAGCTGTGACAAATTAGAGGTAAGGAAGAAGAGTGAATCAGTGAAGGAGCAGGCCAAACCTTGTCTGTGTTTGTCCAGACAAACCATGGTCTAGAATCTATATAACCCCTCAAACATTGATTACCCACCTCCTTTTTTTTGGGGGGTGTGTTTATCTTCTAGCAAATATCTGACAAATAGCTGGCAACATGTTTTATATGCCTGTAGTGATGGTCCCTATGGAGAAAGATAGCTGACTATATTTAGTTACTATATTAGCTCAAGCAATTAAGAAGCCTCTAGTTGAAATGTCAAAAAGGTCAACATCCTGCCTCAGAACAAGTATTCTTAGGAGAATATAGGGAAAGAATAGCAGACTGCAGAATAGCATTAAAAGCACATCATTAAGACTGCAAAGATAATTGCTTAGGCTTAACAAACCCCAGAAATTTAGGCTTTCCCATACCATTTTAATTCATTTTCTCTGTGCCCTTGGGTAATGATAACCTTCAGATACATTGTCTCATACACTATTTTTAGTTTAAAGAAAAGACTTGTTAACCAGCTGTTCACCTTTCTGTCTTCCTGGCCTACTCTCCAACAACTTTTAAACTGGTGTGCTGACTTAAGACATGTTCAAGGTGGGCTTGAATAAAGGAGTCTAAATTAGTACTGTAAATGAGGCAAAAATAGGCAGCCTTAGCACTGGTTTGGGACAGCAGTCTGCTGGCCTGTCAGTGTTTATAAGGACTGGTTAGTCCTCACTTGTGTGAAGCAATGATTCCTGCCCTATTTGGCACAAGGAGTTATCCCCAAGGAAAAGGAATGGATTGCAGTCATTATCTTGTAGAAGAGGAAAGGGCATGTAAGAAGACAAAAGACCAAACACCAATTAAAACCCCCCCCGCCAAACTACCAAAACAAACCCCAACAGCAACAAACCCTAAAGGCTCTCAAAATCCTCTTCAGAGAACAGGTTTTTTTTTTTCAAATCCTTTAAATTGTTTGTTAATTTGCTAATCCAGTTGGTAGCTGCTCACAAGTGGTGTTCCCCAGGGCCCAGTTAAAAGAGTCCAAGGGCAGGAGATTGAACACATCCAAGTGCCGGGTTCTGCACATTGGCCACAGCAACCCCATGCAGTGCTACAGGCTGGGGTCAGAGTGGCTGGAGAGCAGCCAGGCAGAGAGTGACCTGAGGGTACTGGTTGATGGTAGGCTGAACATGAGCCTGAACTGTGCCCTCCTGCAGGCAGCCAGGAGGGCCAATGGCATCCTGGCCTGCATCAGGAACAGTGTGGCCAGCAGGAGCAGGGAGATCATTTTGCCCCTGTACACTGCTCTGGTTAGGCCACACCTCAAGTCCTGTGTCCAGTTCTGGGCCCCTCAGTTTAGGAAGGAGGTTGACTTGCTGGAGTATGTCCAGAGAAGGGCAACGAAGTTGGTGAGGGGCTTGGAACACAAGCCCTATGAGGAGAGGCTGAGGGAGCTGGGGCTGCTTAGCCTGGAGAAGAGGAGACTCAGGGGTGACCTTATTGCTCTCTTCAGCTACCTGAAGGGAGGTTGTAGACAGGCAGATGTTGGTCTCTTCTCCCAGGCAGCCAGCACCAGAGCAAGAGGACACAGTCTTAGGCTGCGCCAGGGGAGGTTCAGGCTGGAAGTCAGGAGGAAGTTTTGCACAGAGAGAGTGATTGCCCATTGGAATGGACTGCCCGGGGAGGTGGTGGAGTCGCCATCACTGGAGGTGTTTAGGAGGAGACTTGACAGGGTGCTTGGTTGCATGGTTTAATTGATTAGGTGGTGTTGGATGATAGGTTGGACACGATGATCTTGAAGGTCTCTTCCAACCTGGTCCGGTCCATTCCATTCCATTCCATTCCATTCCATTCCATTCCATTCCATTCCATTCCATTCCATTCCATTCCATTCCATTCCATTCCATTCCATTCCATTCCATTCCATTCCATTCCATTCCATTCCATTCCATTCCATTCCATTCCATTCCATTCCATTCCATTCCATTCCATTCCATTCCATTCCATTCCATTCCATTCCATTCCATTCCATTCCATTCCATTATAGCTTTATAAGTGGTCTGGACAAGGGGAATGAGTGTGCCCCCCAGTAAATCGGCAGATGACACCAAATTATGAGGGAGTGTCGATCCACTTGAGGGTGGGATGGCTCTACAGTGGGACCTGGGCAGGCTGGATCAATGGCCTAAGGTCAGTGGGATGAGATTCAACAAGGCTGACTTTATTTTTGTGTCCAGTTTTGGGTCCCTCATTTTAGGAAAGATGTTGAGTTGCTGGAATGTGTCCAGAGAAGGGCAACAAAGCTGGGGAGGGGTTTGGAGCACAAGCCTTATGAGGAGAGGCTGAGGGAGCTGGGGTTGCTTAGCTTGGGGAAGAGGAGGCTCAGGAGAGGCCTTATTGCTCTCTACAACTACCTGAAGAGAGGTTGTAGCCAGGTGGGCATTGGTCTCTCCTCCCTGGCAGTGAGCGACAGAACAAGAGGACACAGTCTCAAGCTGTGCCAGAGGAGGTTTAGGCTGGAGGTTAGGAAGAAGTTCTTCATAGAGTGATTTACCATTGGAATGTGCTGCCCAGGGAGGTGGTAGAGTCACCGTCCTTGGAGATGTTCAAAAAGGGATTGGACGTGGCACTTGGTGCCATGGTTTAGTTGATTAGATGGTGTTGGGTGATAGGTTGGACTCGATGATTTCAAAGGTCTTCTCCAACCTGGTTAAATCTACTTCTATGAACTGTGGCTTGTATACATAAAATTCAGTCTGCTGCATACTGCATTGGAATGTGCTGCCCAGGGAGGTGGTGGAGTCACCATCCCTGGAGGTGTTCAAGAGGGGATTGGATGTGGCACTTGGTGCCATGGTTTAGTCATGATGTCTGTGGTGACAGGTTGGGCTTGATGATCCTTGAAGTCTCTTCCAACCTTGGTGATTCTGTGATCTGAAATAATTGAATCCAAGTCATACCAAACTTAAGTCCAAACATCACTGGAAGCATTTCATCTTTTCCCTTCATTCTGTATCTACACAATGGAGTCAAATTCTTTTTTCCTTACAAACTTGTTTTGAAAATAAATGCCTTGTGGATCATTTCTTTTTTTGAGCATGCAAATGCTCTGTTGATTTGTCATTATGAAAATAATGAGAACTGAGGGAATGTGATGCTTGAAAGAGTAGTGGATGTTAAACAAATCATGGTGTGACACTGAAGAACAAAGGTAAGACAAAATACTGTCCTTTGTTCATGTTGAATGATACAACAAGCCTGTAGACAGTACTCGAGGTGAGACCCCCCCCTGGAGTAGTGCATTCAGTTCTGGGGCCCCGATTACAAGAGGGATATGGACATGCTGGAGTGTGTCCAGAGAAGGGCCACGAGGATGATCAGAGGGCTGGAGCACCTCTCCTATGAAGGCAGACTGAAGGAGTTGGGGCTGTTCAGTCTGGAGAAGAGAAGGCTTCAAGGTGACCTCATTGTGGCCTTCCAGTATCTGAAGGGGGCCTACAGGAAGGCTGGGGAGGGACTTCTCAGGATCTCAGGCAGTGATAGGACTAGGGGGAATGGAATGAAGCTGGAGGTGGGGAGATTCAGGCTGGAGGTGAGGAGCAAGTTCTTCCCCATGAGAGTGGTGAAGCCCTGGGATGGGTTGTCCAAGGAAGTGGTTGGGGCCCCATCCCTGGAGGTGTTTAAGCCCAGGCTGGATGAGGCTGTGGCCAGCCTGATGTAGTGTGGGGTGTCCCTGCCCATGGCAGGGGGGTTGGAACTAGATGATCCTTGTGGTCCCTTCCAACCCTGACTGATACTATGATACTGATACTATGATGCTATGAAAAGAGGGTCAGCATGTGATTAAAATGTCTCCCCTGACAACAAGGACAAAAACCTGAGGTAAAGCTGACATTTCTGATATATTCCAGGTTCCTGAGCCTGATCAAACCTTTTTGTTTTAATACTTTTGTTTTAGGGGTTCATCTGCTTGGAAATTACATGCAGACTTGTGGTTTAAGTAATCTGTTGTGTTTTGGCCTTAGGCTAACCAGTTTACATGGTAAATTGTATAATGTGTTAGCATCAAGTTCACTTCAGTATATCCAAGGGTATCACAGCTTGATAGCATGGACACATTTCAGCCTGGAACTGGAACTAAAGGGAAGTTGTAGCCAGGTGGGGGTTGATCTCTTCTCCCAGGCAACTAGCACCAGAACAAGAGGACACAGTCTTAAGCTATGCCAGGGGAGGTTTAGGCTGGATGTTAAGAAGAAGTTCACAGGATGAGTGATTGCCCATTGGAATGTGCTGCCCAGGGAGGTGGTGGAGTCACCATCACTGGAGGTGTGTAAGAGGGAACTGGACGTGGCACTTGAAGCCATGGTTTAGTTCATTAGATGGTGTTGGGTGATAGCTTGGACTTGATGATCTCAAAGGTCTTTTCCAACCTGGTCTGGTCTATTCTTAGTCTTAGTCTGTTCTTATTCTTAGTCTATTAGTCGACACTGTCCCGCACCACATCCTGGTCTCCAAGCTGGTGACACATGGGTTTGATGGGTGGACCACTAGATGGATAAGGAACTGGCTTGATGGCCACACCCAAAGAGTGGCTGTCAATGGCTTCATGTCCCAGTGGAGGCCAGTGACAAGCGGAGTCCCTCAGGGATCAGTCCTGGGACCTGTCTTATTCAACATCTTTGTGGGTGCCATGGACAGTGGCACTGAGTGCACCCTCAGCAAGTTTGCTGATGACACCAAGCTGTGTGGTGCAGCAGACAGGCTGGAGGGAAGGGAGGCCATCCAGAGGGACCTTGACAGGCTGGAGAGGTGGGCACAAGCCAACCTCATGAAGTTCAATAAGAGCAAGTGCAGGGTCCTGCAGCTGGGTCAAGGCAATCCCAGTCACAAATGCAGGCTGGGCAGTGACTGGCTGGAAAGTAGCCCTGAGGAGAGAGACTTGGGGGTGCTGGTGGACAAAAAGCTCAACATGAGCTCTCAATGTGCACTTGCAGCCCGCAAAGCCAATCAGATCCTGGGCTGCATCAGGAGAAGTGTGGCTAGCAGGTCGAGGGAGGTGATCCTCCCCCTCTACTCAGCCCTGGTGATACCCCACCTGGAGTACTGTGTCCAGTTCTGGAGCCCCTATTACGAGAGGGATGTGGAGGTGCTGGAACGTGTCCAGAGAAGGGCCACAAGGATGATCAGAGGGCTGGAGCACCTCTCCTATGAGGACAGACTGAAGGAGTTGGGGCTGTTCAGTCTGCAGAAGAGAAGGCTCCCAGGTGACCTAATTGTGGCCTTCCAGTATCTGAAGGGGGCCTACAGGAAGGCTGGGGAGGGACTTCTCAAGATCTCAGGTAGTGATAGGACTAGGGGGAATGGAATGAAGCTGGAGGTGGGGAGATTCAGGCTAGATGTGAGGAGGATGTTCTTCCCCATGAGAGTGGTGAAGCCCTGGAATGGGTTGTCCGGGGAGGTGGTCGAGGCCCCATCCCTGGAGGTGTTTAAGAGCAGGCTGGATGAGGCTGTGGCCAGCCTGATCTAGTGTGGGGTGTCCCTGCCTGTGACAGGGGGGTTGGAACTAGATGATCCTTGTGGTCCCTTCCAACCCTGAATGTAACTATGAAACTATGAAACTATTCTTGTTCTTGTTCTTCTTATTCTTATTCTTCTTATTGTTCTTGTTCTTCCTATTCTTGTTCTTGTTCTTCTTCTTCTTATTCTTCTTATTGTTCTTGTTCTTCTTATTCTTGTTCTTCTTATTCTTGTTCTTGTTCTTGTTCTTGTTCTTCTTATTCTTATTCTTATTCTTATTCTTATTCTTATTCTTATTCTTATTCTTATTCTTATTCTTATTCTTACTCTTATTCTTATTCAATTTTTATTCTATTCTAATGTGTGTCCAGGCTGAAGCAGGGACAGATGAGTACTGATCTCTGCAAAGTCATGTTTCTTTTAACAGAAGTACTGAAGTTTTTGTGTTACCTGGTGTATACTAGCCAACAGGCCACAAGGAAATGGTTGTATATGCTCTTTGGTCTGACCTGATGTTTCACAAGTCAGAGTGTAACATTGCTGTTCTTTATGTAAGACTAGGTGCTACTGATTGAGCAAGCTATGTTACTTCAAGGTGGTTTTGGTGGCAGTAGAATGAAATCATGGTGAAGCCTGCTGGTGTTTTTAACTCTTACATCTCTGCAGGAGTTCTTTTCTGTATGTCAGTGTGTTTGTGTGTTTATTTTACAGATTGCATTCATGGGTTTTGCTGAAGAGATGGGTACTGCTCATTTGCAGGTACAGTATCTGTATTGGTAAATAATGTTCTTTAGCACTAGTGATGTCTTCTAAAGTAGTGCCTAGTTTTTGAGGTGGAGGATTTTTGGGTTTAGGGAAGTGAAATAGGGGTACCTTAAGCCTCCCAAAACCTCAGTTGTAAATGCCATTACAAGTTTGAAAATAATTATTTTGATATGATCATATGTGCTTTGTATCTTTGTATTAGAATGGTTTGGAACAGCTTGCTTAAATTGGAGAAGGGGGTTTGTTTTATGTATGGGGGTGTTTGGGCTTGGAAAGGGATTTGATTTGTTGTGGGGTTTTGTGTTTGTTTGTTTGTTTTCAGTGTGGTTTGGGTTTTTGTTAAAAACCTGTGTGCATCAGTACTTTGGTTTGTAGCCTTCCTCTTAGTAGAGTCATGTTTATTAGCTTGGTGCCTTTGACATCTGCAAAGCCACAACTTCCCTGAATTGACTGATAGCTGTGAATTGCTGATGGGAGTCAGTATTATTTATTGCCCTAAGATATTTTTCCTATAGAGTTACATGAAGAAATACTATTTTAAAAGTAGAAGTGGAGCAAACTAGTGGGGTTGTGCTATGCCATTTCAAGAAGTTAATGATTTAATGTTCCTGTGCAATTTACACATCAGTATAATCTTTACATATATGTTTACAGTACAATTCTAGACTCCTACTCTCTCTGGATCTTAGTAGATAGAGATTGTTCTAATAGTTTGCTGATTAAAAACAGAAACTGAACCCATTTGTCTTCAAAGTTGTATCAATATCACTAGTTAATTAGATTATAATAGTGCTAAGTGTTCTTTCAGTTATGGTTAAGAGCTATTCAATGGTCTAGAGTTAGAGTTAAGAGAAAGTCAGAGTGAATAGGGTTATGGAGATATGCTTTGTACTATTGTGAGGAGGAGGTTCTTCACCATGAGAGTGGTGAAGCCCTGGAATGGGTTGTCCAGGGAGGTGGTTGAGGCCCCGTCCCTGGAGGTGTTTAAATCCAGGCTGGATGATGCTGTGGCCAGCCTGCTCTAGTGTGGGGTGTCCCTGCCCATGGCAGGGGGGTTGGTACTAGATGATCCTTGTGGTCCCTTCCAACCCTGACTGATAACTATGATACTATGATATGGATCAGTACTGTTTTAAAAAATCAAGCAGGCCTTACATTGGCCTTTTCTATATCAGTTATATCTAGACATTATCTGGGATCATGCATGTGGAAGTGCCTTGTCCCTGTTTTTATAACAGGGGGCTAAAACACCATTCCAATAAAGCACACTAAGATCTACTGAGAACCATTTTTGGCTGAGTTACATGTTCTTTTTGTAGTTGTGTACCATGTAGGATGTGCAGCTGCTTAAAGTGCTTACAAGATTGTCCTTTGTGACTTCCAAGCCTCTTCTGGCCCCTGAGAAACAGTGGAATTGCCAGAGAGCTGGACATGAATGTGGACTGCATTAAAGCTTGTTTACATGAACATTACACCACAGTTCAAGATATTAAGTAGGGAATGGGGTAAGAAATGGGGGAGAAAAGAGAAGCTTTACCAAAACGATCAGCTGTTACTATTTAGGGGGGATGTGAGGTAAAGAACTTTAACATTTATGTGTTGTTTCCGCTTTGTAATCTCAGTGTGTTTGTATATTTAAATCAGGAGTTGGCAGCTGTTTCTGTAGAACTTCCAGATGCTCTGAAATCACTCCAGTTGTGTAAACTAAAAGAAAATGAGGTTATATTTCTAGAAGATGTGAAGAAAACATTGGGAAAGCCTCACGTCACGAAACAGGTAAGCGTTTTGTGCGCTATTGTGTGCCTTGATTACGGAACTGCTATATTTAGCCTCATAAAGACTTTAGTCATATCACTCTCTGTCTTGTTTCTCTTTTGGAGCCATTTTAATCACAGCAGTATTAATGTTGCTGTATTTTTTCAGTTTCCCAAAATAAACTTCAGGTGTGGTATTATTAACAGAAAATATGTAGCAATGATTTAACTACAGTGCTGCTCCCATGCTTCTACTGGGCTATGATTGCTTTCACTGCCCACTTGGAAAAAAAAAGGTGAAGTTTATCAAGTTATTTGTCTCTGCTCTGTTCAGATGCAGCTTTTAGTTTAGTTTTGTTTTGTTTTTAAATAGGTGCCAAAA
This sequence comes from Melanerpes formicivorus, assembly GCF_026170545.1. Taxonomy (NCBI): domain Eukaryota; kingdom Metazoa; phylum Chordata; class Aves; order Piciformes; family Picidae; genus Melanerpes; species Melanerpes formicivorus. Next base: position 1,294,452 of record NW_027142453.1, read on the forward strand.
ATTGTGAGAATGTTAGATGTTCATAAAGCTAAGTGGGTTCTTTTCTTGCTAAAACATTTATTTACAAAAATAAATGCTATTAGTTACATAATTTATATTGTTTTTATGTCAGTATTTCCTGTTAGAATAGAAGTAGAAGTAGGAATAGAAGTAGAAATAGTAGAAGTAGGAATAGAAGTAGGAATAGAAGTAGGAATAGAAGTAGGAGTAGAAGTAGGAATAGAAGTAGAGGTAGGAACAGAAGTAGAAGTAGAAGTAGGAATAGAAGTAGAAATAGAAGTAGAAGTAGAAATAGAAATAGAAGTAGAAATAGAAATAGAATAGAATTAACCAGGTTGGAAGAGACCTTTGAGATCATTGAATCCAACCTATCATCCAACACCATCTAATCAACTAAGCCATGGAACCAAGCGCCCCATCAAGTCTCTTCCTAAACACCTCCAGTGATGGTGACTCCACCACCTCCCTGGGCAGCCCATTCCAATGGCCAATATTCTCATTCTTTATTTTGTTAGTTCCAATTTTAAATATTATTTCCAATTTTAACTATTGTTAAAGCAAACTTCTTAAAGATGTATTGACTAATCTGCAGTGTGCCCAGGTGGCCAGAAGGGCAAATGGCATCCTGGCCTGCATCAGGAACAGTGTGGCCAGCAGGACCAGGGAGGTCATTCTGCCCCTGTACACAACACTGGATAGGCCACACCTCGAGTACTATGTCCAGTTCTGGGCCACTCAGTTTAAGAAGGATGTTGACTTGCTGGAATGTATCCACAGAAGGGCAACAAAGTTGGTGAGGCCCTATGAGGAGAGACTGAGGGAGCTGGGGTTGCTTAGCCTGGAAAGGAGGAGACTCAAGGGTGACCTTATTGCTCTCTTCAACTACCTGAAGGGAGGTTGTAGACGGGCAGAGGTTGGTCTCTTCTCCCAGGCAACCAGCACCAGAACAAGAGGACACAGTCTCAAGCTGCACCAGGGGAGGTTTAGTCTGGCGGTTAGGAAGAAGTTCTACACAGAGAGAGTGATTGCCCATTGGAATGGGCTGCCTGGGAAGGTGTTGGAGTCACCATCACTGGAGGTGTTTAGGATGAGACTTGATGGGGTGCTTGGTGCCATGGTTTAGTTGATTAGGTGGTGTTGGGTGATAGGTTGGACTTGATCTTGAAAGTCTCTTCCGGTCTGTTCTATTCTGCTCTATTCTGCTCTATTCCGTTCTATTCCGTTCTATTCTTTCTGTTGATGCATTGTAAATGTAATTATGCTGCACGTAAAGTTCAGAGGACCTTGAAGCAAATATCCACGCTTTGAAATGCTGTCTTCCTTTACAGATTTTTAACATGTATTCTTTAATAGATTCTTAATTAGATATTATCAAAGTTGTATTATCCACCCTTTGTTTAGTTGGGTTTATTGCAATGATTTATTCAGAATGCAGATGTTATGAAAGTGAGTGACTATCACTCTACACAAACTGTTCCACTCCTTAATTTTTTCATAAGTTGATTACTGTTCATAAAAATGCATTGAAGGAATCTTCTGCTACTCCTGACAGTTGAAATTATTCCAAGATTGTTATGTTTGTTTTCTTATTGTTTTCTTTTTTTTCCCCAAGACTCAACTTCCTGAAGTGTTTTGTGTGATGAGACTCTCTCCTTCATTCCCAAGGATCAAAGTTGATTATATATTTTCCTTGTTGAGCAAGTATACTACAGGCATAAGATACGCAGTGGAAAGAAACTCACCACAAAAACATCAAACAGAGACATCCCATGGAGAAGATGATGACACTAATCAGTCAGTTTCTTCAATTGAGGATGATTTTGTTACTGCTTTTGAACACTTGGATGAGGATGAGCCTTCAAAGATACAAGGTGCTGGTAAGTTCTCCTTGCTGTTGACATGTAGCCAGCAGTATTTGAAATTGTTGGGATTTGGTGAGAAAGTAGGTGTAAATGATTAGTAATTGTTTTAGGTCAGTCACATTTTGTAAAGGGTTATGAAGCAATGGAACATTCAATTTTTTGCAGTTCTCACTACAGTTTCTCAACCCACAAATCAAAGATTCTAACCACACTGTCAAATGCAGGTCAAATATAATCTTGTTCTACTTTCTATGCAAAAACAATACATTAGTCAGTGGTTGGTACAATAGGATTTGAGGGGGGGAAAACCCCAACAAAACCAACAAAAATTGCTTTATTCATGAAAGAACAGCTAGCATTTGGCAACAATAACAAGCCAGCAGTTGCCATCAAAATCTGTCCTCCATTTTCTGTAGTTCTGTGGAAATCCTTGGTTTTGAAGCAGTCTTCTTTCTTTACATTTGTGTGTGTTTTTTTCAGGTGCAGGCAACTTTACTTCTCGAAACCATCGAGATGCTTCTTCACAGACCATCCCTGCGCAGTGTGTAGAAGCTGTTGACTCAAAGATCCTTGTAGGTTCTGCACGTCGGAAGTCGTCTGCCAGATCTTCTACTTTGATTGATATGTTAGGACTTAAGGAATTGTCTTCAGTGAAAAATTCAGTTACAACCTCAATTTCTGATCCTTGGATACAAAGGAGTTTCTATAAGCCATATAATCCTTCTGATCAAGGTGTTAATTTTTTACGTAAGACCTTGTTTTCTTCCTCTCCAGCTGAATCCTCTGAGTCCGATTGCTCCAGCCCAAGCCCTATCATCTTCTTAGATGAGGAAGGATATCAAAAAAGCCTGAAGGCAAAACTTCAGCTGCCAAAAATTCCAGTAGTGAAAGATGGTATAGAGGATTCAGACTCAGAAGTGAGTGAATTTTTTGATAGTTTTGATCAGTTTGATGAGCTGGAACAAGCCTTGGAAAACTCTTGTAAAGTTATTAGGGATCCCATCCTAGGGAATCCCTCCCAGAAAAGGAGGACTGCACATGAACAATTTTCTTCTTCAAGCATTGCAATGAATCCTCAGAAATTCAAGTTTGATCGTCCCACTCTCCCAGCCAATGTAATGAAGCCAACTCCTCGTAAGCCAGAATCGCCATACAGCAGCATCTTTGATGTCCCAGATTCTCCTCGCCCGGTTAAAACATCAGGGGAAGAGAATGGAGGCTTGTTCAGCCCTATTAGATCATCAGCTTTCAGTCCCCTAGGGAGCTGTGGTTCTTCTGAATGTTTATGTCGAATTAATCTTGGTGGAGATGGGACAGGCCCAAATCACCATGATGCAGTTTATAACTATTCATCCTATGCTGACAGAGTTTCCTGTGAAATACTGGGTTCTGTTTTTCATTCTGAGCCTTCATCAGAGCAAACACGTGCAGGAAACGATTCAAAACACAAAAGATTTACTTTGAAAGAGAGAAAAGGTCAAGCTGCAGATCTCAAAATGAAACCCAGTAAGGAGCCAGAAAAAAAAGCTAAATCTAAGCATAAGTCATTAATGATTAGGGATAGCATTCAAAAATTTGCAGCTGAATTAGTTGAAAAAAGTTTTGGCAGTGCGTTTAAAGACTTGCAAAAAGGTGTTTCTTCGTGCACCAATGCACTTTGTCACTTGGCTGCTAGGTTGACTTCTTCAGTCTTCCAGATGGCTTTTTATGAGATTGGAAGACGTAGGGCAATGGCCCTGAAGGAACGTGCCATTAATGGGATAGCAAACTTTTTGGTGAGTGAAGCTATAACCGGGGCTTTGAAAGAGCTGCGGCACGTGAAGAAGCAAATATTCACTAACACTGTTGCGCGGTTTGCCGCAGACCTTGCTGAAGAACTTGTGTTTGAGGGAATCATGGAAGTATGCCAGTTTTCATATCCCTCAACACCTACAGCTGCACAGCCTTCATCATTTGATTATGAAGACAAAGTGGTAAGATCCTATGCCAGAGATTTGTCTGAATCTGTCATTCAAGAGGCCTTTATTGAACTATCTCAGGTTGATGTGACTTTCACAACACAAGCAGCCATTAGTGTATCCATGGACAACATTAAATATGTGAGTGCAGAAAGTATGTTAGAGTCAACACAGACTTCCACAATTTCTCCTAGTTTTAATGATAGGGTAGCACTGAAGCCAATTCAAGATTCCAAGAAGGAATATACAGTACAGCAAGCTCTGTTTTGCACATCTGGTGTTGTGAGTTCAATTCCTGTGCCCTTAGCTGGAAGAGCTCTTTGTCAACATGAAGTTTCGTCTGATGCTTACGAAGCAAAACTATCCACTGCTGCAAATTCTGATGGCAATATGAAAGTATACGAAGACTCCACCCGTCCATTTTTCACAAGCAGGAAGAGAGAGGAGGAAATTGGTTCTTTCAGAAGTATATACCTAACTTCAGATCACAGTCAAAGCATTGAAAGTACTCCATCCTTATTCAACCAAAATGATACCAAACAAACAAATAACAGATCTGGAATGAACAATAGTTCAGAATTAACAAGTGAGTCAAAAGGCATTAGTACTTTCTCTGGAACTATGGTAGATATGATAGTAAATGAAGCCTACGAAGCCATAACCTCATGTAGTGTAACAAAAGCAGTAGAAGAGTATACAGATTGTGTAACAAGGAAAATAATAGATAAAAACCCTTATGTGCAATGTATTGGTGAAGATTATTCCAAGAATGTGTTTGCAGATCACTTGGTCAATTATGTCCTAAACCAGTCTATAGATGAAAGTAAAACTGTGTTATGCAACACTAGTGGGAATTTACCATGTAATGCGGGCTCACAGACTTATGCAGAGAACAGTAGAAAAGAGCACTGTGTGATCAAGAAGCAAGAGGCTGAGAAACAAAGCGATGTTTCTGTAATGGTGCAACGACAGATGCCTTTGAATAATCCATGTAAATTTCTTCTTACTTCAGGTCATTCAGTGCAGTGTTTTTCAGAATGTAAAGATTGTTGGCAGGAACAAAAAGGATGCAGGTTTTCGTTAAAATCACCACCACCTTGTTCCACTGTGACTTTTGCTGGGCATCGTACAGAAGACTTCACTGCCACGGGAAGCTGCTCAGTAGCAAACAAGCCCTCAAAAGACCATGATACTCAGAAACCCTCATCAGGACCTTTGCCTTACAGGCAGGCAGATTTTCTGCATGGGAGTAATGTTTCTTCAGTGATATTTGGCAGTGAAGATGCCTTGCAGGTGGAAGATAAATCGGGACTCAAAGATGGAAATACCTGCGTAATGCCCGATACACCCCCACCAACTCCTTTAGTACCATGCCAAAGTAGTTCTGAAAGAAACCTTAGAAAACTATCTAAAAAACTCAAGGGAGAACTAGCAAAGGAATTTTCACCTGCAACACCCCCTTCTACACCGTACAATCCATCCGTTACTGGTTTGTCTGAAACCGACCATGACTCTTTAGAAAATGAGGAGTTTATGTTGAAACTCATGCGGTCCCTTTCTGAAGAAGTGGAAAGTAGTGAAGATGAAGATCATTCTGTAATGCCCACTGAGAAGGAGGAACATTCAGAGAAAACAATGCAGTATGCAGATTGTTTAGCTAGCCATATCATTTCAATAGCGACCGGAATGGCTGCTTCCCATTTAGATGGTAAAACAAACGAAAGAGAAGCTGATAGACAGGTTCAGTTAAGTATGCAAAGCAAAAGATGTGGATATACTGCATTTATAAGTATCCCAGAAGAGATGTGCAGTCCTGTATGGAATTATGCAGGTGATATGGCAGGAAGAGTCATCAATGAGGCCAAGAAAATCGTGAAATCAAGGCATTGTAAACTCTGGAGGTTGAAGCGGGCTAACTGCCAGGTGGAGTGTCTTTATGTAAGAAAAGGTGAAAATAGCTCAGTGCAGGACCAGTGGCTGGGGGAGAGAGATTCATCTGTGCTTCCTTTACCACAAAGTTCAGGTGTGACAGGTTTGACTTCCAAATACCCAAGCTGTGAGAGTGTGACTGATGAATATGCAGATCATATTATACGTGTTTTGAAAAGAGAAGGTGGCAATGCTGAACTGTTAATGGATCAGTACGCTAGCAGACTTGCTTACAGGTCCATCAAATCAGGCTTACAGCAAGCTGCTAGAAAAACCAAATTGAGATACAACAGAAAACCATTTTCTGGGCAAAATGCACAGGTGAATGGTAAGCTGGAGCTGATCAAACCAGTGAGTAGAGATGCAGTGCAGCAAGTGAAAAGCGGCGTTCATTGCTATGAAGACCAAAGGTACGAAAGGAGCATCGGGACGCAAAGATCAGAATGTGCGGAGCTGTTACACTTTTCAGAATCCCTTGCTCGCAGTATCACCTGTGATGTCAGGAGGAAACTGAAAATGTCAGGAGCGTGTTTGCCAAAGTCTCTAACAGATTCCTGTCTATATAAAAAGACTGAGTTTGATGAAGGCACGGGGGACCTTAAAACAAGATTTTCTAGGACAGTTCTTCCTTTCTCCCCGGATCATAAACTCTATCACAGTACAGGCAGTTTAAATGAAAGTGGCTACAGTGAAGGCATAATTCAAGCTATAGAACAATATGCTAGGAAAGTGGCAGATGATACTCTAGAAATGGGTTTAGAGTCAGCTGTTCTCCATGTGGCTGAAAACAGAAAAAATGTGGATAGACTCTCATATGCTGAGAAACTGTCTCCTTTTTCTGGAGCTGTCTGTAGATGCTGCAGTATGAAGGAACATCGGTACTGTACAGAAACTACATCTCATTATCTACCCGCACAAGAATCCTCCGTTCCAGTGAGGCATGTTCTACATTCTGGATTGAATGGTGCCTGTCAAAAATCAAGCGTGTTTCAGCTAGATATTCCTAAGATTCACGTGGATGTGGAGCAGAAGACAGTGTTTTCCGAGAAGGGGGCCAGCGCAGCTGTGGAGAAAACAGGAGAGCTCAGTTATGCAAGTCTGACAGCTGACAGTGGTATTGGACAAGAAGGAGTCAGCTTTGCTGAAAGCCTTACTACTGAAATCATGACATCAGCTATGACTAATATTGGTCAGGCAGTTAACATGAGGTAATATTAATTTTCTCTTACTTGTTGTGGTTTGTTCTAGAGAAAGGAGGATTGGTACTGCAAATATGTGCACAGAAGAAATTTATTTTCCCCCCCAAGAATTACACACATTATGCTCTGAATGTTCTCTTTTTATTCTTCTGGTGATATTTAAATGATTGAGGACTAGAAAAACATTACTTTTTTCCAACTGTGGGTTACTACGTATATCAGCACACGTGTTTCAGTAGGTGGCTTACAAGAGGAACTTAGTATTTCAACTTGAAATAGAATCATAGAATCAATAAGGTTGGAAAAGACCTCATGACTACTAAACCGTGGCACCAAGTGCCACGTCCAATCCCATCACACCTCCAGGGACGGCGACTCCACCACCTCCCTGGGCAGCACATTCCAATGGCTAACAACTATCTCTGTGAAGAACTTTCTCCTCACCTCAAGCCTAAACCTCCCCTGGTGCAGCTTGGGGCTCTGTCCTCTTGTTCTCCTGGTGGATGCCTGGGAGAAGAAACCAACCCCCTCCTGGCTACAACCTCCCTTCAGGGAGTTGTAGACAGCAAGAAGGTCTCCCCTGAGCCTCCTCTTCTCCAGGCTAAACAACCCCAGCTCCCTTAGCCTCTCCCTACAGGGCTTGTGTTCGAGGCCTCTCCCCAGCCTCGTTGCCCTTCTCTGGATGCATTCAAGAGTCTCAATATCCTTCTTAAATTGAGGGGCCTAGAACTGGACACAGGACTCAAGGTGTGGCCTAACCAGTGCTGATTCCAGGGGCAGAATGACCCCCCTGCTCCTGCTGGCCACACTATTCCTGATGCAGGCCAGGATGCCATTGGCCTTCTTGGACACTTGGGCACATTGCTGGCTCATGTTCAGCCAGCTGTCAGTCAGTACCCCTAGGTTATTTTTTACCCACAGGAGAGAATAATACACCTTATGGGTTTTGTTTCTCTGCAAGCCATGGCAGAATGCACATTTGTTCCCTACCTGTATTTCTTCTTTTTGTCAAAGCAAAATCTGGTGCCAACATCTGGTACTTGTCAAACTAGCCATTATTTTATAGTGTGAAGGTTTATTCTGATTATGGCTTTGTTGTGATAGTGTCCTTGTTATCATAGTATCATAGTAGTATCATAGTATCATTCAGGGTTGGAAGGGACCACAAGGATCATCTAGTTCCAACCCCCCTGCCATGGGCAGGGACACCCCACACTAGATCAGGCTGGCCACAGCCTCATCCAGCCTGGGCTTAAACACCTCCAGGGACAGGGCCCCAACCACCTCCCTGGACAACCCATTCCAGGGCTTCACCACTCTCATGGGGAAGAACCTCCTCCTCACATCTAGCCTGAATCTCCCCACCTCCAGCTTCATTCCATTCCCCCTAGTCCTATCACTCCCTGAGATCCTGAGAAGTCCTTCCCCAGCCTTCCTGTAGGCCCCCTTCAGGTACTGGAAGGCCACAATTAGGTCACCTCGGAGCCTTCTCTTCTCCAGACTGAACAGCCCCAACTCCTTCAGTCTGTCCTCACAGGAGAGGTGCTCCAGCCCTCTGCTCATCCTCGTGGCCCTTCTCTGGACACCTTCCAGCACCTCCAGATCCCTCTTGGAATAGGGGCTCCAGAACTGGAGGCAGTACTCCAGGTGGGGCCTCACCAGGTCTGAGTAGAGAGTGAGGATCACATCCCTCGACCTGCTAGCCACACTTCTGATGCAGCCCAGGATCTGATTGGCTTTTCGGGCCACTGTTACTGAAAAAAAGCCTCACATAGCCTAAAACTGTCACAAACCCTTAGTTAAAAAAATCCACAATTTGCCAAAACAGGCTTTAGCTTACAAAAAAGTGATACAATAGGCAAGGATCTGACTTTTAAATTCTTGTGTGTTTACCAAAGGCCAATATGCTGTTTCTTTTAATAGGTCTATAAATAGGAAATATGTGCCACAGTAAGTTTGCAGCAAACAACAACTGTTTCTTATAGCATGCGGTGTATCAGTGACCTGATACTTCCTCTTCTTCAGGTCCAAAAGCAAGCTTTGCCGTGTTGGGTTTTATTTTCAGTTTATAGTAATATTTCTTTTCTTACTTCTTCATGGGGGGGATTTCCTCACACTATGTTTGACTTTCATCCCCTGGTTTCTAGAGGGGTATCTCAGTATCTCCAGTATCTTCCCGGCCTGCATCAGGAACAGTGTGGCCAGCAGGAGCTGGGAGGTCATTCTGCCACTTACCTAGAGCTTCCAATCCTGCTACTACTGCTAAACCAAGGTTGCTCCATTTCTTTTGTTAAGCATAGTGGATTCTCTCCTTTTTTTTTTTCCCTTGGAATATAATGTCTTTAAATTGGTGTTAAATTGCTGCGAATGAGCTAACACAGATTGGCAAGAAATGCAATGATGCTTTTGTCTTGAATGTTTGTTCAGCTCGGCTGGAAGAGAAGGATTTCACTCTGTGGAGTCTATTGTTAGCCAGCAGATGAGTCTTAGTATTGGTGATGACAGCACTGGGAGTTGGTCCAATCTGAGTTTTGAAGATGAACATCCTGATGAGAGCAGCAGTTTTCTTCACCTCAGTGACAGGTAACTATAAACACGTTAGTATAGTTAAACAGTTAATCATGGCATGAAATAACTTGGCATCAATTCTCTTTCTCCAGGGGGTTGGGGAAGAAGAGATTATTTTCCCTCCAGCACATGATGAATTTTATTAGAAATGGTTCTATTGTTATGTTTGTGTTCTCTTACAAAATGCTGTTGCCCACAAATGTTCATACTGTACACTGGAAGGCTTGTGGAGGGTACATTGTCATTACTGCCAGGGAGTCACAGCAAGTAAAGTAGTACATATGTAATTAAAGTATTAGCAAAAGAGGCAGACATTTTAAAAATGACCACTGTATATAAAATACAGCTTGAAAGTTCTGCTTATGAGTTGTGTTCTGAAATGCTTAGGCATTGAGAACGTGTTTTATGTGAGTTCACCTATCCTTGAAAAGAAGCAATAGGAGTTTAATTTGTACAAGGGACTTTAACAGGGCTTTTTTGGTCTTTTTGTGGATTTAAATTTATAAACTGTTCAAACTGTTGTTGGTGGGGTATTTATGCACTGCTAAGCATGAACTTACAAGATATATAATGTACGAACTTACCTGTTCAGGGCAGTAACTTTTCCCACAGACATTATCGCTACGCTTCCTCTGGCTGCTTGATAACTAATGAAGAATAGAATGAGAGCTTTAAAAATCTCCAGTAGTATCATAGTATCAGTTAGGGTTGGAAGGGACCACAAGGATCACCTAGTTCCAACCCCCCTGCCATGGCCAGGGACACCCCACACTAGATCAGGCTGGCCAGAGCCTCATCCAGCCTGGGCTTAAATACCTCCAGGGACGTGGCCCCAACCACCTCCCTGGAAAACCCATTGCAGGGCTTCACCACTCTCATGGGGAAGAACTTCCTCCTCACCTCCAGCCTGAATCTCCCCACCTCCAGCTTCATTCCATTCCCCCTAGTCCTATCACTCCCTGAGATCCTGAGAAGTCCCTTCCCAGCCTTCCTGTAGGCCCCCTTCAGATACTGGAAGGCCAAAATTAGGTCACCTCGGAGCCTTCTCTTCTCCAGAGAGAATGCCTCTGCCTTTTGCCAGGGAAAATGATATTGAAGAGTCATAGCCTGAGCTTCTCTGTAAGAAATATATGAGGCTTGAGTAAACTTTGTTTCTGATTGATTGTTTCTGATTGATACAGATACCATAGTGCTGTTAGATAGAAAGTTCAGTGTTTCCATTGAAAAATGGCAGATATGGGGGAGAACTTTTTTCTTACTGGCTCTAGTGCTCCTAGCATCATTGGATTAAAGAAAATACAGGAGATATACTTTCTTATGGAATGTGAAACTGTTTGGTACAAGAAAAAGAAGCTTCTCACTTAAATGCCTACAGTATTTTTCATGTTTAGCTTAACTAAATATTTTAATCAAACTACTTGAGCCTCTCTGAAATGAGAGTAGAATATAACAGAATAGAATAGACCAGGTTGGAAGAGACCTTCAAGATCATTATGTCCAACCTATTATCCAACACCACCTAATCAACTCAACCATACAACCAAACACCCTATCAAGTCTCCTCCTGAACACCTCCAATGATGGTGACTCCACCATCTCCCTGGGCAGCACATTCCAATGGGAAGTCACTCTCTCTGTGTAGAACTTCTTCCTAACATCCAACCTGAACCTCCCCTGTCACAGCCTGAGACTGTGTCCTCTTGTTCTGGTACTGGCTGCCTGGGAGAAGAGACCAGCCCCTGCCTGTCTACAACTTCCCTTCAGGTAGTTGTAGAGAACAATAAGGTCTCCCCTGAGTCTCCTCTTCTCCAGGCTAAACAAACCCAGCTCCCTCAGCCTCTCCTCATAGGGCTTGTGTTCCAAACCCCTCACCAACTTTGTTGCCCTTCTCTGGACAACTTCCAGCAAGTCAACATCCTTCCTAAACTGAGGAACTGTTACACTTAATCACTTATACCACTCAATACTTTCATTAGAGACTACATTGCCTTAAAGTTACTTTAATAAGGCATCATCTGACGAGTCAAAATGAATGAGACTTAAATAATGAAACTCAGGAGTGCAAGAAAGGATATTCAGCATATTGGCAGTGAAAAAAATATAGGTTAGTTGAGGGGGAGGAGGGGGAAGAAATTCCTGGGCCTGTAGTACCCAAGTTCTATTTTTTGTTTGTTTATTATCTCCTGAACAGATTTAAATGAAAAAGAAAGTAAATTCTATAACTTGTAATAAAAATCTGTGACTCATCAGAGGAGGAATGTCCTAGGTTGCCATTTTACTCAGAGAAGGGGAAGGAAGATTTGTATAGGAAGATGTTTTCAGAGGAAACCTGCATATGCCAGTTGTTCTACAAAACTAACTAGCAGCACAAGCAATTGTTTGTGTTGCTGAGTTTTAGCAGGTAGAATAGGCAGGATCTACAGCCAGTCACTACTGGTGTGCCCCAAGGATCAGTGCTGGGCCCCATGCTCTTTAACATCTTTATTGATGATCTGGATGAGGGCATTGAATCCATCATCAGTAAATTTGCTGACAACACCAAGCTGGGGGCAGGAGTTGATCTGCTGGAGGGTAGAGAGGCTCTGCGGAGGGACCTCGACAGGCTGGACAGATGGGCAGAGTCCAAGGGCATGAGATTGAACACATCCAAGTGCCGGGTTCTGCACATTGGCCACAGCAACCCCATGCAGTACTACAGGCCGGGGTCAGAGTGGCTGGAGAGCAGCCAGGTAGAGAGGGACCTGGGGGTACTGGTCGATGGTAGGCTGAACATGAGCCTGCAGTGTGCCCAGGCAGCCAGGAGGGCCAATGGCATCCTGGCCTGCATCAGGAACAGTGTGGCCAGCAGGAGCAGGGAGGTCATTGTGCCCCTGTACACTGCACTGGTTAGGCCACACCTCGAGTCCTGTGTCCAGTTCGGGGCTCCTCAGTTTAGGAAGGAGGTTGACTTGCTGGAACGAGTCCAGAGAAGAGCAACAAAGTTGGTGAGGGGTTTGGAACACAAGCCCTATGAGGAGAGGCTGAGGGAGCTGGGATTGCTTAGCCTGGAGAAGAGGAGACTCAGGGGTGACCTTATGACTGTCTAGAACTACCTGAAGGGAGGTTGTGGACAGGCAGAGGTTGGTCTCTTCTCCCAGGCACCCAGTAGCAGAACAAGAGGACACAGTCTCAGGCTGCACCAGGGGAGGTTTAGGCTGGATGTTAGGAAGAAGGTCTATACAGAGAGAGTGATTGCCCATTGGAATGGGCTGCCTGGGGCGGTGTTGGAGTCACCATCACTGGAGGTGTTCAGGAGGAGACTTGATGGGGTGCTAGGTGCCATGGTTTAGTTGTTTAGGTGGGTTGGATTGGTTGATAGGTTGGACACGATGATCTTGAAGGTCTCTTCCAACCTGGTCTGGTCTGGTCTGGTCTGGTCTGGTCTATTCTATTCTATTCTATTCTATTCTATTCTATTCTATTCTATTCTATTCTATTCTATTCTATTCTATTCTATTCTATTCTATTCTATTCTATTCCCCTGTGTAAAAAGGTGTAGGAAAAACATACAACAAAACAAGATGCAATAACGCCACATTAATGGAACAGTGTTAGCATCTTCCAAGGAAATAAAAAGTTGCATGGCTGTGATAAAGATTTGTTACTTTTATTTCCTCTTTTTAACATAAGCTTTTATTAAGCAGTAAAATGGCATTTAGTCATGGGGCAGGCATTCATTATGCAGTTTACAACAGCTGAAATCTTTCGCTTTTGATAGTTTTGTGGATTTCTGGGGTGGTTTTTGTTTGTTTAGGGGTTTGTTTCATTGTGGTGGTTTGTTTGTTTGTTTTATAGTCAGAGCTGTCTGTCTAAATATTTCTGTGCAGATTATATGTATACCATGTCAGTTTGAAACAGTTAAATGTACTATCAGGTAGCATTACTTTCTTGGCAGCTATTTCTTAATGCAAGTGGCTTCCTTGTGTGTAAAAAGCTGTCAGCACTCTTGCTTGTAACAACTTTGATGCCATTAGACCAATTTGTTTGTCATGCTGGTAGAGGGTAATTAAATGGAATAGTGAACATTAAGCAAGTTTTACTTGGTAAGGAAAGGCCTCTACCTTCCTTCTGTGGTTCTCCAGGCTGTTTGCAATAATCATAGAGTAGAATAGAGTAGAAGTAGAGTAGAGTAGAAGTAGAGTAGAGTAGAAGTAGAGTAGAAGTAGAAGTAGGAGTAGAAGTAGAGTAGAAGTAGAATAGAATAGAAGGAGAAATAGAGTAGAAGTAGAATAGAATAGAAGTAGGAGTAGAGTAGAATAGAATAGAAGTAGAAGTAGAGTAGAAGTAGAATAGAGTAGGAGTAGAAGTAGAATAGAGTAGAAGTAGAGTAGAAGTAGAGTAGAGTAGAAGTAGAATAGAATAGAAGGAGAAATAGAGTAGAAGTAGAATAGAGTAGAAGTAGAATAGAATAGAGTAGAAGTAGAATAGAGTAGAAGTAGAATAGAATAGAAGGAGAAATAGAGTAGAAGTAGAATAGAGTAGGAGTAGAATAGAGTAGAAGTAGAGTAGAATAGAAGGAGAAATAGAGTAGAAGTAGAATAGAGTAGGAGTAGAATAGAGTAGAAGTAGAATAGAATAGAGTAGAAGTAGAATAGAAGTAGAGTAGAGTAGAAGTAGAATAGAATAGAAGGAGAAATAGAGTAGAAGTAGAATAGAAGGAGAAATAGAGTAGAAGTAGAATAGAATAGAGTAGAAGTAGAATAGAGTAGAAGTAGAATAGAATAGAAGGAGAAATAGAGTAGAAGTAGAATAGAATAGAAATAGGAATAGAGTAGAGTAGAATAGAATAGAAGTAGAAGTAGAGTAGAATAGAAGTCGAAGTAGAGTAGAAGTAGAATAGAGTAGAAGTAGAATAGAATTAACCAGGTTGGAAAAGACCTTTGAGATGATTAAGTCCAACCTTATCACCCAACACTATCTAATCAACTAAACCCCGGCACCAAGCACCCCATCCAGTCCCACCACCTCCCTGGGTAGCACATTCCAATGGCCAATCACTCTTTCTGGGAAGAACTTCTTCCTAACATCCAACCTAAACCTCCCCTGGTGAAGCTTGAGACTGTGTCCTCTTGTTCTAGTGCTGTTTGCCTGGGAGAAGAGACCAACCCCACCTGTCTACACCCTCCCTTCAGGGAGTTGTAGACAGCAATAAGGTCTCCTCTATACGTTAAAAGCTTTTCTTGTAATTCCTCTTCTGGTGCATGTTGAAGAGCTACTTTAAGCCTTGTTGAAGCATTGTAATATCTTTGTCAGTTCATTGCTTGCATTGTGGTTGCAGGACTGTCAAGTCTTTTGTTTTGTCCTCTTAAAGCAACATTTTGTTTTAAGTTGGCAAAAAAAGTCTCATCCATTGCTGTGGGTTGTAATCATATGGTTTAATACATGTGATTGTTTCAGACCAAGTCTGACCTCTGTAATGTTAATTAATCCCTTTCCTAATCAGAATAATGGTACATTTGAGAGCCTTCTGTTAGATTGTAAATACTTCAGTCCAAGAGGTGAAGCAGCTTTTATTTCCTCTTATGTTATTCATCTATGACTTTCACTGAAGGAGGCTGTTTGAGTGCAAAGTATTGATATTGATAGGCTGTATTAATCTTTTCTATACATGTAGTTCAACCCAAATTTCACATTTCATATACAGTGTGACACTCTCACACAGTAGCTGGAGAAATGTTCTCAAGCTCAGATTTTCATTCCCTGTGCAAATGGCATTGTTTGCTTTGGAAGCTTCTGCTCTTTCTTTCTTTCTTTACGTGTTTTGGTTGTGGGGTTTTGTTTGTTTGTTGGTTTTGCATGAGAGAACTCTTTGATTATTCTTTGCACCTATGGTTTAAATAAGCAACAATCTGCTGAGTGAATTACCTGCAACTTTTTATTTTGTATTTCCTGTTAGGGTCTGATCCTATTTGCAGGCTTTGCTAAGCTGTTGTTACTGTGTGGAATAAGTGGAAAAGAAGCTTTCCGGTCACAAAGAGCTTAGGTGAAGAAAGCATCTTGCAGGAGTTTTCTCTGAAGGTTACTTCCTGGCTTGTCATACCATCTCTAGCAGACAATCTAGCTTTCTCAAGGGCTTGCTGGTCATCTTGAAATTGTGTTCTTGGAAGGGTTCCAGATGTGCTCTGGAGGAGGTCTGAAGCCGGGGAAGAGTGATGTAATCAGATCAATAACTCAGTCTTGTACATAAGCACAGGCTTAACAAACTGTGCTAATTATAATGCCTGAAATGTACCAGTGTAAGGTCATGCTCAGTTTTTTCACTTCTTCTCATTGGCTGGAATGTAGTTATAGAATAAATGCAGTATGTTCATGTGAAGTAATCTTTTTAGCATTGTCTTCACTGATCTATAAACCCCCTACATTTTAAAGAGATCAACTTTTAGGACAGCATTCAGAATTAAGTTCTCCTCTTGTTGCTACAAGAATTCCTTCTCATCTGGCGGTTGAAGATAATCATTGGATTTTTGGAATGAGCTGGAAGGATTTTATTTGTGTGGTTATCTTCACAGTGTATAATTTTATGAACTTTTTAGCTAGTCCTTGAGCAAACATTACAGCTGTAATCCATATTCCTGTGAGTAATTGCAATGAAATTGCTGAGCTCGTATAAATAACAAGCAATGTGCTTAGACTTGAGGACAAAATTACTGCTAGCACTGATCTGGAAAATTAATGAGTACAAATGAATACTTTCACCTGCTGCTGAAACTTAACCAGTTTTGCATTACTGTGCACATTGCTGCTCTGAATAGCACTGACAGTCATGTTTGCACTCTCATACAGCAAACCGGCTTGGGAGATTTCAGTGCTCTTGCATTAAATGTCTTGACAAAACAGCTCTAAGCAAATTGAAGGTTCTAGTTTGAGCTATTGTTCTTTTCTAGTTCAGCTGTGTTCTCTTCTTCTCCTGGCAGTAATGGTAACAGCAGTAGCTGGAGCAGTCTTGGTTTAGAAGGGGATATGTATGAGGAGAATTTATCCTTTCCAACATCAGACAGGTTAGTTGAGTTGAGAAATATAAATCAGATGGGTTCCTCATAATTAATGCATGAAATCATCATTTTGGAAAATCAATACATGGTGCATTTTTTTATGCTGATGCATTATTCACACTCTTCCTCCCTTAATCACAATATGATTTTTTTATCATGAATTAATCCATACTTGAATGGTTACATTTTGCTGTGCTAAACTCCTAAATGCTTTTCCTGCTTGCAAAATGAAAGGTCCCTTTCGTGCATGTCCTTGCTTGCCATTTTACCGAGTCTTTAGGTTTACTTTGTCATGCAAATTAGAGCTTGCTCCCTACAGGGTTTCTGTGCATTCCTTTAGCTTGTGGAAATTCTCAAAATTGCTTGGTGTTTTGGATTTTTGTAGAGCTACTGTGAATTACAGCTTTGACTAATCTATAGCTGTTCATACCTCTGACATGAGATGCCTCAATCTTTTCACAAAACTAAACCACCCTCCTTAATTAAAATCAGTAAGTTTTCTTCTTGCTTTCAAACATCTTCATGTTACAATCCTTCTTTTTAATGCCCTTCTCTTGTTTCTCTCTTCTTTCCCCCCAAAGTGAATCTTGTGAAGCTGATGATAAATCTGTTTCCAACCTGAACTGGTGCTAGAAGCAAAGCTTCTTTTCATGATAATTTCTTCATTATTTTATGATCTTCTTGACCTTTAACCTTCATTAAAGTCTTAGGATTGACTGCATTGATCGTGCATATATTGGATTGTATTAACTTTTTGTTTTGCAATACAGTGATGGAACAGAAGATAAAGATGAAGACTCCAAAGGAGCTCTAGAAGGTAATATCAAGGCTGGCATATACTGCTGTTCTTGACCTCTGCACTCTGCATGAGTTGTTTCCTTTATTCTTTTCTTCTGTAGTCTGCAAAACAAAGTGAACACCTTCTTATCTCTGTTCATCACATGCCATAGCATTGTCTGTCAAGTGTCATAGTATCAGTCAGGGTTGGAAGGGACCACAAGGATCATCTAGTTCCAATCCCCCTGCCATGGGCAGGGGCACCCCACACTAGATCAGGCTGGCCACAGCCTCATCCAGCCTGCTCTTAAACACCTCCAGGGATGGGGCCTCAACCACCTCCCTGGACAACCCATTCCAGGGTTTCACCACTCTCATGGTGAAGAACTTCCTCCTCACCTCCAACCTTAATCTCCCCACCTCCAGCTTCATTCCATTCCCCCTAGTCCTATCACTCCCTGAGATCCTGAGAAGTCCCTCCCCAGCCTTCCTGTAGGCCCCCTTCAGATACTGGAAGGCCACAATGAGGTCACCTTGGAGCTTTCTCTTCTCCAGACTGAACAACCCCAACTCCTTCAGTCTGTCCTCCAGCAGATCATCCTCGTGGCCCTTCTCTGGACACCTTCGAGCACCTCCAGATCCCTCTTGGAATAGGGGCTCCAGAACTGGACACAGTACTCTCTCCCCAGAGCTGAGTAGAGGGGGAGAATCACCTCCCCTGACCTGCTGGCCACACTTCTCCTGATGCAGCCCAGGATCTGATTTGCTTTCTGGGCTGCAAGTGCACACTGAGAGCTCCTGTTGAGCTTCTCCTCCACCAGCACCCCCAAGTCTCTCTCCTGAGGGCTGCTTTCCAGCCAGTCACTGCCCAGCCTGCATTTGTGCCTGGGATTGCCTCCACCCAGATGCAGGACCCTGCCCTTGGTCTTGTTGAACCTCATGAGGTTGGCTGGTGCCTACCTCTCCAGCCTGTCAAGGTCCCTCTGGATGGCCTCCCTTCCCTCCAGCGTGTCTGCTGCACCACACAGCTTGGTGTCATCAGCAAACTTGCTGAGGGTGCACTCAATGCCACTGTCCATGTCACCCACAAAGATGTTGACCAAGCCTGGTGCCAGGACTGATCCCTGAGGGACTCTGCTTGTCCCTGGTCTCCACTGAGACATGGAGCCATTGACAGCCACTCTTTGGGTGTGGCCATCAAGCCAGTTCCTTATCCATCTAGTGGTTCACCCATCAAACCCATCAGAATATATTCATACGGTAATGCCCTGCATACACCTCTTCATGCACTGAGATGTACAGCTTTTGGGAAATGCCTAGTCCCTGATGCTCACACATGTACTTAATGTAAAGTAGTGAACTCTGATCAGCTTGTTGAAAGTGTGAATTTATATGCATAGAATAACTTCTGTGTAAAATACTTGCTAAGGAGCTGTGGCAATGTACGTGCATGGCTCTGTTTGAGATAAACAGTTCTTTAAACTGGCCATATTAACCCTGGGAGAGGAGTCATAGAAACAATGGGAAAAAATTTTAATTCAATATATTTCCTATACTCTCTTCTTAGTGAAATAAAAAAACTGGGTTTTATCCAGAGTCATGTTACAGCTTCTAGTTTGTAGAAGCTCTGCTTTGGTTCTAGTCTGACTGGAGTGCCAAAGGTTACTTCAAATGAGAACAGCTGGTTTAAGGATGAGCTGATGATAGAGAAAGTGTAATAGAGCTTTGTGTTGGGTTGAAATTTCCCCCAGCACTTACTGCTCTCTACAACTGCCTTAAGGGATGTTGTAGACAGGCGGTTGTTGGTCTCTTCTCCCAGGCAGCCAGCACCAGAACAAGAGGGCACTCTCTCAAGCTGCGCTGGGGGAGGTTTAGGCTGGAGGTTAGGAGGAAGTTTTACACAGAGAGAGTGATTGCCCATTGGAATGGGCTGCCCAGGGAGGTGGTGGAGTCACCATCACTGGAGGTGTTCAGGAGGAGTCTTGACAGGGTGCTTGGTTGCATGGTTTAGTTGATTAGGTGGTGTTGGATGATAGGTTGGACATGATGATCTTGAAGGTCTCTTCCAACCTGGTTTATTCTATTCTGTCCTGTTCTATTAACTTTAGCCAGACTAACTCAGTTAGAAGCAAATGAAGCTGTATTTACAAGCAAAAACTACACTCTACAATGGAATGCAATGAATATGTACAAAATATACAGGATTTACAATATTATACAGATGTTGGCAATTAGCAAACAACACAGAAACCCCCCTGGTCAAAACAAAATAGGGGAAGCTGCTCCTCTGCCCACCCCCCCACACCTCTTAGACCTCCCTTGTAGCAGTTTGGGCCAGGTGCCCCCTGCTGTACCAAGAGAGATTGAAGCTGAGAGAGAGCAGTGGGTTAGCCAGAAGGACAGCCAGAAGCACTGTTATCTCCCATGCAAAGCAATAACAGCCAAGATTGGAGAAGAGAAAAGGAAAGGGAATGGAAGTGAAAGATGAAGAATTGTTATAGGGTAGGATTGGATAGGATTGAATTGAATTGAATTGAGCTGAGCTGTGCTGAGCTGAGCTGAATTGAGCTGAGTTGACCAGGTTGGAAAAGACCTTCAAGATCATTAAGTCCAACCTATCACCCAACACCATGGAGGGACTTCTCAGGATCTCAGGTAGTGATAGGACTAGGGGGAATGGAATGAAGCTGGAGGTGGGGAGATTCAGGCTGGATTTGAGGAGGAGGTACTTCCCCATGAGAGTGGTGAAGCCCTGGAGTGGGTTGTCTGGGGAGGTGGTTGAGGCCCCATCCCTGGAGGTGTTTAAGAGCAGGATGGATGAGGCTCTGGCCAGCCTGATGTAGTGTGGGGTGTCCCTGGCCATGGCAGGGTGGTTGGAACTCGATGATTCTTGTGGTCCCTTCCTTCCCTGACTGATACTATGATACTAATCAACTAAACCATGACACCAAATGCCTCATCCAGTCTCCTCTTAAATACCTCCAGTGATGGTGACTCCACCACCTCGCTGGACAACCCATTCCAACGGGCAATCACTCTTTCTCTGAAGAACTTCTTCCTACCATCCAACCTAAACCTCCCCTGGCACAGCTTGAGGCTGTGTCCTCTTGTTCTGGTGCTGGTTGAAAGGCTGTGATAAATTGTTTGTCATTTGGAATATACATGGAAGATAGATGTTTTCTAATACCCACCTATGTTTGCATACAGTTGTAAGTGGGATGAACTGTACTTCCTTGTGTGAAAGTACAGAAACACTTCAGGCCAGTGTGACTTTCTTTTTGTGTGCACTCAGTTGAGGTTTTGATACAGACTAAGCATTGGGCTATGGAGACTTTTGGAAGCAAATTGAAGCTATAGACCTGATGATTCTCTTTTCAATGTTAGGTGTGGAGCAAATACGGAAGACTTTAGCAATAGTGAATGTTGATCTGGAACCAAATCTAGTGGACCCCCAGCTCAGAGCAGTTCTCCAGTGGCTAGCAGCTTCTGAAACAGAGGTGTCTGATCTTCACTTCCGCGACGCTGCTACAAGGGAGTTTGTTACTGTAAGTACTTGGTTTGATGGGTAGAGGGAAGGGGAAGGACTTGATCGATTTCCATTTGCTGTGATGCTTTATTTGTCACTCTAATAAGGAGGTATTCACTGTTGAGGAAAATCATTATTTGAATCCTGAGAAGTCAAAATGGAACAGCCTGTTTAGCCTATGCATATACCATGCATAAAGCAGTGTTGATCAAAACTGAGTCATTTTCCTTCTTTTACTCACACAAGGTTACAACTGCAGCTTTGTTTAAGTGAAAAAGATTTGAAAAGCATTTTTCATATGGCATATTTAATTGTCCATAAATTGAATCCCTCTGAGAACTTAAGGTCTTGCAAGGCCAAGGTCTTGCAAGTTAATTTGTAATTGAATATGCCCTGCCTTGGTTGTTTTTTTTTGCTGGCAATTGCACTTTTTTCCCAGTTCTGTAATTTAGCATGGAGTCTTAAACATGATGTTTCCCAGAGCTCAACTCATCATTTCATGAGAAAACAGGAGTGACTGGGAGATGGCAGTCAGTATACTGTGATGAGTTAGGGCCGACCCCCTCCCCACCACGGGCAAAAATAATGACTCAGACAAACGGATTGCAAAAGTGGTGAAAGGTTTGAATGGAAAGCGGTGAATGTTTACAGAGAGCCAGAAGGACAGTGACAAAAGAGATCATAGTATCATAGTATCAGTCAGGGTTGGAAGGGACCACAAGGATCATCTAGTTCCAACCCCCCTGCCATGAGCAGGGACACCCCACACTAGATCAGGCTGGCCAGAGCCTCATCCAGCCTGGTCTTAAACACCTCCAGGGACGGCGCCCCAACCACCTCCCTGGACAACCCATTCCAGGGCTTCACCACTCTCATGGTGAAGAACTTCCTCCTCACCTCCAGCCTGAATCTCCCCACCTCCAGCTTCATTCCATTCCTCCTAGTCCTATCACTACCTGAGAGCCTGAGAAGTCCCTCCCCAGCCTTCCTGTAGGCCCCCTTCAGATACTGGAAGGCCACAATGAGGTCACCTTGGAGCCTTCTCTTCTGCAGACTGAACAGCCCCAACTCCTTCAGTCTGTCCTCATAGGAGAGGTGCTCCAGCCCTCTGATCATCCTCGTGGCCCTTCTCTGGACACCTTCCAGCACCTCCAGATCCTTCTTGGAATAGGGGCTCCAGAACTGGATGCAGTACTCCAGGTGGGGCCTCACCAGAGCTGAGTAGAGGGGGAGAATCCCCTCCCTTGACCTGCTGGCCACACTTCTCTTGATGCAGCCCAGGATTTGATTGGCTTTCTGGGCTGCAAGTGCACACTGAAAGCTCATGTTGAGATTCTTGTCCACCAGCACCCCCAACTATCTCTCCTCAGGGCTGCCTTCCACCCAGTCACTGCCCAAAAGCACACCCAGAAACATCCCATCCCCACTTGGGGGTACACCCATAACCCCCAGGGCTCTTTCTCCCCTCCCCCCCAACTCCACTGCTAGGCTAATCGCAGCTGGCCAGATCTGAGACTGCACATTCCCCCTGCCTTGGGCCTAGCCAGGCCCAAATGGCCGGGAGACATCTCCCCCAAGTTAGCGGGTGGTGGCGTGGGAATAAAGAGAGATTGCCAGGACCCCTGCTGAGATCTTATAGTGCAGCAGGGTATTATGGGATGAAATACCTGGCTTCCTGGCTTCCATTCTCATGGTGAAGAACCTCCTCCTTGCATCCAGCCTGAATCTCCCCACCTCCGGCTTCATTCCATTCCCCCTAGTCCTATCACTACCTGAGATCCTAAGAAGTCCCTCTCTAGCCTTCTTGTAGGCTCCCTTCAGATACTGGAAGGCCACAATGAGGTCACCTTGGAGCCTTCTCTTCTGCAGACTGAACAGCCCCAACTCCTTCAAACTGTCCTCATAGGAGAGCTTCTCCAGCCCTCTGATCATCCTCTTTTGTCTATGTAAGCTGTGTGATATGTGTATCTGATCTTGAGAGCAGGAAGTCTTACATTGTTAGTTAAAATAGCCCACAAAATGGGGAAATGTGGGGTGTTTTTGCATGTTGAAAAATACCCCCAGTGCTCTTTTTCTGGAGGCTGGTATGTTTGATTTACAATTCTTTCAGAAATATGCTTTGTATCACAGTATCACCAAAGTTGGAAGAGACCTCAAAGATCATCGAGTCCAACTTCTCACCACGGACCTCATGACTAGATCATGGCACCAAGTGCCACGTCCAATCCCCTCTTGAACACCTCCAGGGATGGTGACTCCACCACCTCCCTGGGCAGCACATTCCAATGACGAATGACTCTCTTGATGAAGAGCTTTCTCCTCACCTCCAGCCTAAACTTCCCCTGGTGCAGCTTGAGACTGTGTCCTCTTGTTCTGGTGCTGGTTGCCTGGGAGAAGAGACCAACCCCCACCAGCCTACAACCTCCCTTTCTTCAGGTAGTTGTAGAGGGCAATGAGGTTACCCCTGAGCCTTCTCTTCTCCAGGCTAAACAACCCCAGCTCCCTCAGCCTCTCCTCATAGGGCTTGGGCTCATGGCCTCTCACCAGCCTTGTTGCCCTTGTTGTACTTTAATTCTGACACTTAGTGGACTTCATGCTTTCATAAACTGGAAGGCTGTTGGAGAATACTTTTTTCTGTTTCTGTTTTTATTTGATACTGTTTGGTTTCATCCCTACATTTGTATGTTCCTTGCTGGTATGGTTTATAAGTGTCTTAACACTTGAGCCAGCAGTGTGCCCAGGTGGCCAACAAAGCCAATGGCATCCTGGCCTGTATTAGGAGTGGTGTGGCCAGCAGGAGCAGGGAAGTCATTGTGCCCCTGTACTCTGCATTGGTTAGGCCACACCTTGAGTCCTATGTTCAGTTCTGGGCCCCTCAGTTTAAGAAGGACATTGAGACACTTGAATGTGTCCAGAGAAGGGCAACGAGGCTGGGGAGAGGCCTTGAACACAAGCCCTATGAGGAGAGGCTGAGGGAGCTGGGATTGTTTAGCCTGGAGAAGAGGAGGCTCAGGGGAGACCTCATTGCCCTCTACAACTACCTGAAGGGAGGTTGTAGCCAGGAAGGAGTTGGTCTCTTCTCCCAGGCAAACAGCAGGAGAACAAGAGGACACAGTCTCAAGCTGCGCCAGGGGAAGTTTAGGCTGGGGGTGAGGAGAAAGTTCTTCACTGAGAGAGTCGTTAGTCATTGGAATGGGCTGACTAGGGAGGTGGTGGAATCACTGTCCCTGGAGGTGTTCAAGAGGAGATTGGACGTGGCACTTGGTGCCATGGTCTAGTCATGAGGTCTGTGGTGACAGGCTGGGCTCGATGATCCTTGATGTCTCTTCCAACCTTGGCGATACTGTGATACTGTAACCCGCTTCACTTCTTCTGACATGCCTGGCCCAGTGTTCTCTGAAGCTCTGTTGGTGCGAATTAGGTGGGTTTAGTGACTACACACATTCTGCCCTCTTGAGTTATTCTGCCGCCCTTTGAAGATCTACCCCATCTTTCATGCTTGTCATATGCAGATTGCAGGGTCGCAGTTACTCAGGCAGAGTAGCACCTGTGAAAGTGCTAATAACAGTCTTGTTTGTGTGCAGATGTAAATGAGACAGACCTGAATCCTACACTGTAACATAACATGTAAGACCAAAAATAGATGGCCAATGCCTTTTCTTTTCTTTTTAGTTTTCCCTCAAGTATCTCATTCTTCTGCCAGAGCTGACTTAGTGTGTTTCAAATTTATATTGCCACAGTTGTAAGCCAATGCCTGTGGACACACAAAAAAGCTATTATTAGCTGACTGTGTATCTGAACACCACTTTTAAATGTCTTAAGACAATATACTGAGAAAAGCACTCTGGAAAATAGAATAGAACAGAATAGAATAGAATAGAATAGAATAGAATAGAATAGAATAGAATAGAATAGAATAGAATAGAATAGAATAGAATAGAATTAACCAGGTTGGAAAAGACCTTTGAGATCATCAAGTCCAACCTATCATCCAACACCATCTAATCAACTAAACCATGGCACCAAGTGCCCCATCCAGTCTCTTCCTAAACACCTCCAGGGATGGTGACTCCACCACCTCCCTGGGCAGCACATTCCAATAGGCAATCATCCTTCCATGAAGAACTTCTTCCTAACATCCAGCCTAAACCTCTCCTGGCACAGCTTGAGACTGTGTCTTCTTGTTCTGGTGCTGCAGTGTCTTATTATGTATGCACTCCTTAAAAATTATACTCCTCTTCTACTTGGCACTTCGGTCATAAATTGATAGCAAGTTGGCAGTTGACACCTAAAGAGAATACATAAGACCTTCAGGCAAGCATTAGTCACAGTGTTCAGAAAATGTTCCAATAGTTAATTGATTTGGCTTAGTTTTATGGATTAAAGTTTTAGTTCTCCAAATGCAGGTATATTAAAATGAATTGAAATCCTGTTTACTTCACACACACCTCCCACTCCCCCAAAGGGCAGGAAAGGATTACCTGGTTTTATTCCATCCTATTTGTTTGTCGATTGAAATCCAACCTTATTGATTCTATGATCTCTGATCTGAACTGAGGGCCTTAAATGAGAAGCAGTAATGTGCAATTCTGTCGCTTGTAAAGCTGGACAAGCACCACCAGAGGGCACTGCAGCCCAGCAGAAAAATAAAGTCACCTTATGATAGAATCAATAAGGTTGGAAAATAATACCTCAGAGATCATCAAATCCAACCTGTCACCAAACACCTCCTGACAACTAAACCATGGCTCCAAGTGCCACATCCCTTTTTTAACACCTCCAGGGATGGCAACTCATGATGCTGATCTCTTAGCAGCTAGAGGGTTTTGGTCATCTCATAGGTACTTCGGTGAGTTCTCTAAGTTACATGGGAAATAAACTAGTTTTTAGAATAAACCAAACCAGGTTGGAAGAGACCTTCAAGATCATCGTGTCCAACCCATCAACCAATCCAACCCACCTAAACAACTAACCCATGGCACCAAGCACCCCACCAAGTCTCCTCCTGAACACCTCCAATGATGGCGACTCCACCACCTCCCCAGGCAGCCCATTCCAATGGCCAATCACTCTCTCTGTATAGAACTTCTTCCAACCTGAACCTCCCCTGGTGCAGCCTGAGACTGTGTCCTCTTGTTCTGGTACTGGCTGCCTGGGAGAGGAGACCAACATCTGCCTGTCTACAACCTCCCTTCAGGTAGTTGTA
Source organism: Melanerpes formicivorus (assembly GCF_026170545.1). Lineage (NCBI taxonomy): Eukaryota > Metazoa > Chordata > Aves > Piciformes > Picidae > Melanerpes > Melanerpes formicivorus. The sequence continues at coordinate 1,320,508 of NW_027142453.1, forward strand.
GAGAGTGATAAGGTCACTCCTGAGTCTCCTCTTCTCCAGGCTGAGCAACCCCAGCTCCCTCAGTCTCTCCTCATAGGACTTGTGTCCAACTGATAGTGACTGATAATTTAGTGGGGATAGTATTCTGGTTTTTAAGTATTCTTTTCAATAAGCTTCTAAAATGTATTAAGATGCCTTTTTCCCCCCCTTCCTCACGTCTTCTAAGAATTAGTTCACTAGAATAGAATTGGAATAGAATAGAGTAGAATTAACCAGGTTGGAAAAGACCTTCAAGATCACTGAGTCCAGCCTATCACCCAGCACCATCTAATTAACTAAACTATGGCACCAAGGGACTCATCCAGTTTCTTCCTAAACACCTCCAGGGATGGTGACTCCACCACCTCCCTGGCAAGCCCATTCCAATAGCCAATCACTCCTTCTGTGAAGAACTTCTTCCTAACATCCAGCCTAAACTTGCCCTGGTGCAGCTTGAGACTGTGTCCTCTTGTTCTGGTGCTGGTTGCCTGGGAGAAGAGACCAACCCCCACCTGGCTACAACCTCCCTTCAGGTAGCTGTAGAGAGCAATAAGGTCTCCTCTGAGCCTCCTCTTCTCTGGGCTAAGTAACCCAGCTCCCTCAGCCTCTCCTCACAGGGCTGTGCTCCAAACCCCTCCCCAGCTTTGTTGCCCTTCTCTGGACACATTCCAGCAACTCAACTGATGTGACTGTGTGAAATACTCGTAGCATGTATCAGGCAGGACATTACTTGCTGCAGCTGGGTATATGTTATGCTCAGCAAGGCAGGAAAGTTAAATACATATGTATGAAACAAGACACATTTGTTGGGAGCTAGAAAAAAAGACAACAATAAATAAGAATAGATAGTTCTTTAATTTTTTGGAGAAGCCTGACAACATGGATATGCAAATGCTTGCATTGAAAAACTGCATGTATTCAATTTTTAACTAGACCTTATCTAGCTGTTTTAGCATTCCTTGTGTCTGGTTTGAGCAAACTCCAAATTTTTACTTATCTGACAGCAAAAAATGGATCAGTCAGCTAAAGAAACAGTGGGATTTAACTTGGAACACTAAATTAAAACAGACACATAGGTGAAGCTGGATGTCAGCTCCATTGTCTTACCATGGTGGGATGTTCTTTGTTCTTCTCTCTTCTGCATCAAGAACAGTGTGGCCAGCAGGAGCAGGGAGGTCATTCTGCCCCTGTACACTGCACTGGTTAGGCCACACCTCGAGTCCTGTGTCCAGTTCTGGGCCCCTCAGTTTAGGAAGGATGTTGACTTGCTGGAACGAGTCCAGAGAAGAGCAACAAAGTTGGTGAGGGGTTTGGAACACAAGCCCTATGAGGAGAGGCTGAGGGAGCTGGGGCTGCTTAGCCTGGAGAAGAGGAGACTCAGGGGTGACCTTATCACTCTCTACAACTACCTGAAGGGAGGTTGTAGACAGGCTGATGATGGTCTCTTCTCCCAGGCAACCAGTACCAGAACAAGAGGACACAGTCTCAGGCTGCGCCAGGGGAGGTTTAGGTTGGATGTTAGGAAGAAGTTCTATACAGAAAGAGTGATTGCCCATTGGAATGGGTTGCCCGGGGAGGTGGTGGAGTCGCCGTCATTGAAGGTGTTCAGAAGGAGACTTGACAGGGTGCTTGGTGCCATGGGTTAGCTGTTTGGGTGGGTTGGATTGGTTGATGGGTTGGACACGATGATCTTGAAGGTCTCTTCCAACCTGGTTTGGTTTATTCTAATAAAGGTTTATTCTAATAAAGGACTGAAGTTTTGTGCTGTATTTGCTGAAGAAGGCCTTTGGATGTTAGGCAGACTTTCCTGTGGCCTAAGAATAAAGACCATTCTTTTATAAACCAACAATGTTGCCTGTTGTAGACTATAAAACTCTTAATTCCTGTGCTCTGTTTGAAAAATTCACAGAAATAGACTACAATAGACCTTTAAGATCATTGAGTCCAACCTATCACCCAACACCATCTAATCAATTAAACCATGGCAGTAATTGCCTCGTCCAGTCACTTCTTAAACCTCCAGTGACGGTGACTCCACCACCTCCCTGGGCAGCACATTCCAATGGCCAATCACTCTTTCTCTGTAGAATTTCTAACATCCAGTCTAAGCCTTGTTTTGTGCATATTCCCAAGGGTGGCCTTGGTCCATTGTTGTGAGGCCAGCTGTGATCCAGTGATCGATGTTATCTTTGCACCTTCCAAGAGTCCTTCCAGTGGCTCTGCCCAACACACATCAGCTATTGTCTGGACAAGCAGCAAGTGATTTTTATCTTTGTTGAGTCACTCCAGGAGAGACAAGCTTTTAGTCTCTCACACCTGCCTTCTGGTACCTGGAGTACTGCATCCAGTTCTGGAGCCCCTATTACAAGAGGGATCTGGAGGTGCTGGAAGGTGTGCAGAGAAGGGCCACAAGAATGATCAGAGGGCTGGAGCACCTCTCCTATGAGGCCAGACTGAAGGAGTTGGGGCTGTTCAGTCTGGAGAAGAGAAGGCTCTGAGGTGACCTAATTGTGGCCTTGCAGTATATGAAGGGGGCCTACAGGAAGGCTGGGGAGGGACTTGTCAGGCTCTCAGGTAGTGATAGGACTAGGGGGAATGGAATGAAGCTGGAGGTGGGCAGATTGAGGCTGGATGTGAGGAGGAAGTTCTTCCCCATGGGAGTGGTGAAGCCCTGGAATGGGTTGTCCAGGGAGGTGATTGAGGCCCTGTCCCTGGAGGTGTTTAAGCCCGGGCTGGATGACCCCCTGAGGTGGCTCAGTTGGTAGCGTATCAGACTGTTGATGGGAAGGTTGTGAGTTCAAGCCTTCAGTGGGCAGTAGTGTCCTCCCTACTCTAGTCATGAGGTCTGTGGTGACAGGTTGGACTCAATGATCTTTGAGGTCTCTTCCAACCTTAGGAATACTGAATTTCAGGCTCTGCCCAGCCTGATCTAGTGTGGGGTGTCCCTGCCCGTGGCAGGGGCGTTGGAACTAGATGATCCTTGTGGTCCCTTCCAACCCTGACTGATACTATGATACTTGGAGCATCACCTAGGTGAAGAAGCAGAGAAAGATAATCTCCCTTTTCATTTTCTAATCAAAATTCATGTTGCAGTCTGACAGGTCTCTAGGAAATAAAAACAACATTATGAAATTTTAATTGTGTAGCTGTGGAATGTGTTTCACTGAATGCTGTTTATGATTTGGTTTTTTTCTTTAAACTCAATATATAAAATGTTGTGGTAGGGACCATAAAAGGCAATAAAATTCTACAGTTCCAATGACTAAGTAGATTAAGTGTCTGAATTGTGTTTGCTGCATGCAGCTTGGACAGTTGTCAGAAAGCTACAGGGAATAAAGTTTATTTGTGTAGGTGCTGGATTTTCATAGAATCATAGAAGCAATAAGGTTGGAAAAGACCTCAGAGACCATCAAGTTCAACCTGTGACCCAACACCTCTTGACTAACTAATCCATGGCTACAGGTGCCATGTCAAATCCCTTTTTGAATATCTCCAGGGATGGTGACTCCACCACCTCCCTGGGCAGCACATTCCAAAGCTGATAACTCTTTCTGTGAGGAACCTTCTCCTCACCTCAAGCCTAAACTTCCCCTGGCACAGTTTGAGACTGTGTCCTCTTGTTCTGGTGCTGGTTGCCTGGGAGAGGAGACCAACCCCCACCCTGGCTACAACCTCCTTTCAGGTAGTTGTAGGCAGCAAGAAGGTCACCCCTGAGCCTCCTCTTCTCCAGGCTAAACAATCCCAGCTCCCTCAGCCTTTCCTCATAGGGCTTGTTCTCTAGACCTCTCTCCAGCCTCGTTGCCGTTCTCTGGACATGTTCAAGCATCTCAATATCCGTCTTAAATTGAGGGGCCCAGAACTGGACACACGACTCAAGGTGTGGCCTAACCAGTGCCGTGTACAGGGGCAGAATGACCTCCCTGCTCCTGCTGGCCACACTATTTCTGATACAGACCAGGACACCATTGGCCTTCTTGGCCACCTGGGCACACTGCTGGCTGATGTTCAGCTGGTTGTTGAGGTTTTTCTATGCCTGCACAAACTGGATAATTCCTCATTGTCTTAGGGTAGAGTTTCTTTCATATGTAGCTGAGCTTGACACATAAGCTAAGGAAGATTTTTTTTCATCTGGACCCTGAGTGAAAAAAATGTGTTCAGCTACACTGATCTCTGCTCCCAAGTCATAGTTTAGCTTAACCCCCCTCTCTTCCTCTTCCCTAAGATGTTATAATTTCCTCACTCTGAAGACACTGTTTTCATTGAGGGTAGCATCTGTGCCACCCAAACCACACTCACTATATGTTGTGAAAGGAAAATCCACATCCTTTTATTAAGTCTGAGTTTTGTCTTTTTATATGTGTGTTAATGGCCTGGGAGGAGTGGTGAGTGTCTTAATCTTGTGTTCAGGATTTCCTGTTTTCTGCAGTCTTGATGAACCACAGCCCTCATACCTGTGGCACCACATCATTTGAAAATATCACTCCATCCAGAAGAGAGTTTGTGAAAACTGCCCTGCAGTGCCTGATGGTTGCAGATGTGTTTGTTTTTCTAGACGTGGGAGTAACGATTAACTCATTACAACTGATCTCTTCTGAGCTAATGTTTCAAGGCTGACTTCTGTAACTGTTCATCAGGATGTGCTGGTCAAAATCACACAGCACTTACAGGATGGCCAAGGGATCAGGCCCAGCCAGCATGGATTTAGGAAGGGCAGGTCCTGCCTGACCAACCTGATCTCCTTCTATGATCAGGTGACTGCCTGGTGGATGTGGGGAGGCCTGTGGATGTGGTCTACCTGGACTTCAGCAAGGCCTTTGACACCATCCCCCATAGCAAACTCCTGGCCAAGCTGTCAGCCCATGGCTTGGACAGGAGCACACTGCATTGGGTTAGGAACTGGCTGGATGGCCGAGCCCAGAGAGTGGTAGTGAATGGTGCCTGTCGTAGTTTGGGCTGGGCGTCCTCTGCTACAGGGGTGTTTCCTGTGTCCAGAAGTCCAGCCCAGTGGGTGGACACAGGAAATTAGGTTATTTCCTACCATGATCCCTTGCACCACTGTAAGTTTCACGGCGGGGTCTGGCACTTCCTCTTTCCTTCCTCCTTGCCACCTGGTAACTGGGGGAGAGATCTCCTGGCCATGGGCGTGGCTAGGCCCAAGGCCACGGGGGGATGGGCAGCCTCAGATCTGGCCAGCTGAGACTAGCCTAGCAGTGGGGGGGGGAAGGAGGAGCCCTGGGGGTTTGGGTGCACCCTCAGGTGGGAATGGGATCTCTCTGGGTCTGTTTTGGGGCTCTCCTTGTCACTGTGTTTCTAGGTCTCTGCACGCACTCACTGTTCTATTTAAACTTTCCATCACTTTTGCAATCCGTTTGAGTCGTTATTTCTGCGCGTGGTGGGGAGGGGGTCTGCCCCAACCCATTACAGGTGCCACATCCAGCTGGTGGCCAGTCAGTAGTGGTGTGCCCCAAGGATCAGTGCTGGGCCCCATGCTCTTTAACATCTTCATTGATGATCTGGATGAGGGCATTGAGTCCATCATCAGTAAATTTGCTGACGACACCAAGCTGGGGGCAGGAGTTGATCTGCTGGAGGGTTTAGAGGCTCTGCAGAGGGACCTTGACAGGCTGGACAGATGGGCAGAGTCCAAGGGCAGGAGATTGAACACATCCAAGTGCTGGGTTCTGCACATTGGCCACAACAACCCCATGCAGAGCTACAGGCTGGGGTCAGAGTGGCTGGAGAGCAGCCAGGCAGAGAGGGACCTGGCGGTGCTGGGTTGATGGTAGGCTGAACATGAACCTGCAGTGTGCCCAGGTGGCCAAGAGGGCCAATGGCATCCTGGCCTGGATCAGGAACAGTGTGGCCAGCAGGAGCAGGGAGGTCATTCTGCCCCTGTACACTGCACTGGTTAGGCCACACCTCGAGTCCTGTGTCCAGTTCTGGGCCCCTCAGTTTAGGAAGGAGGTTGACTTGCTGGAACGAGTCCAGAGAAGGGCAATGAAGTTGGTGAGGGGCTTGGAACACAAGCCCTATGAGGAGAGGCTGAGGGAGCTGGGATTGCTTAGCCTGGAGAAGAGGAGACTCAGGGGTGACCTTCTTGCTCTCTACAACTACCTGAAGAGAGGCTGTAGACTGGCGGATGATGGTCTCTTCTCCCAGGCAGCCAGCACCAGAACAAGAGGACACAGTCTCAGGCTGTGCCAGGGGAGGTTTAGGCTGGATGTTAGGAAGAAGTTCTATACAGAGAGAGTGATTGCCCATTGGAATGGGCTGCCTGGGGAGGTGGTGGAGTCACCATCATTGGAGGTGTTCAGGAGGAGACTTGATGGGGTGCTTGGTGCCATGGGTTAGTTGTTTAGGTGGGTTGGATTAGTTGATGGGTTTGACGTGATGATCTTGAAGGTCTCTTCCAACCTGGTTTATTCTATGTAATTCTATGTACATACTGTGTTTTGTGTTCCCCTGTCTCCCCTTAGCTTTCCAGAAGAGCGCAAGAAAGAGATTGGAAAGTCGGAGATCTCTTGCAAGCAGTGCTGAGATATTGTGAAATGCTAGAGAAGGCATCGGATGGAGATCAAGTTCTAAACAAGTCTTTGGTTGGTTGGCTTCTGGAAAACATCTGAAAAATCCAAAGATGCAACACTCTTCATTTCATTCCTCTTGTGAAAGGAGACAGAGAGAATGCAGACGCGTGAAGTGAAATGCAGCTGATGAATGTTCAAGTAATTGTCAGCATTTCAAAGGCTTGGAGGTGAAAGTCAAAATAGCTGTGCTGTGCTTTGTGATACTGTGCACATGGTATGTTTATTCAGTCCATAATTGGTATTGTCCACCCACACCTAACGTGTATTTACTGCTGTGTTCAGGCCATTGCAATATTGGTGAAAAAAAGTCCTCGTCTATGATAGTAGCTTGGAGGAGCCAGTCTCAGGCGTGGCAGTCAGGATGCCTGCCGTGCCAGTATAGCTCTTCTTCCCACTTGTATGTGTGCTGTATTCACAATAGGACTGAGAGCACTGATGTTCTGCAAAAATCTGTTCTGGAATACCCTGCTGCAGACAAAGCAAACAAATTGCTGGCATCAACCAGGTGTTCCATGGCCAAGAGGAAAATTGTGACCTGCCCAAGCAGCCTCTTAATACACTCTGGCTTCATAGCCACCTTTATCAGATTTAACTCAGTCTGCTCTGAAATCATTGAGGTGCAAATAGATGTTCCCTTTTGTTGACTACTATAGATCTGGTAACTTCTGGTAGAAGGACAGAGTGGGTAGCTGAGCATAAGTTCATGCATAATTCTTCAGCAAGATTTCCTGAAGCTTTCTAACCAAGTTCCAATTGCTAAATTTCGTACTGAGGCTTTTTTGTATGCAGATACTTCTATGACATTAATGATGTATCAGAGGATTTGTATGTTAGTCTCTCACATAGCTGTGTTACAAGTAACAGACAGACAACTTCTTTTTCTGAGGATTTTGGTCATCTTTTTGAACAGCCTAATTCTTCAGTTCTTAGCCTTCCATAGAGGAATTTTCTTGTCACTAACAAAGAAAATCTTGTTACTCGGTGAGCACTTAAGCAGTAGAGCGAAGAAAGCTAATGAAAGCTAATGAAAACATAAAGGGGAAATGTCTTGCAAACTGATTTTTCATTTTCCTTAACTATTCAGTGGGCAACACCAAAAAACAAAACCCCAAACCCAGCCACACACATTCCGAGACCGATTCAGGTCTCTCAAAAACGGATTCAGGTTTTCAAAGTTGCATTTGCTAAGGTAACTTTGTCTGGGACCTTTTCTGCGAAGAGCCACGTTGTTGTTGGAGATGGGAACACAGTAAGTAGTAAACACTGTCACCAGCATGGAACCCCCCCCTTAGTTTGACACAGTTGATTTGCAAAGACAAGATCCAGGAGTGATTCTGCTGGAAGAATTTTTGGCTTTTCAGCCAGAGCCACTGCTGTCGAGCATTTACTTTTACTTGAGCTCTGAAGAAGGGAGAACAGAGCCCAGCCACTGTAGTCACTTTATTTTGTACCATCTTTGTACATTCCTGATGTATAGCTGGAGTTAGAGGTGTAGAGGGCCTTTGTTCTGTTGTACTGTCTGAATAGTATTTAATACTAAAATGTATTATAATTTGCTGGAACTGCTGCTTATTTGTGCAGTGTTACAGTAATCCACAGCTCCAGTTAGTGATGCAGTTGTATACCAAAAGCAGTTTGAATAACTCTAAATGTTTATGTAACTGTACTCAATGAATATGAAGGTGGTGTACTGTACAATGGTGATAAGTTTTGCCATTTTAGTAACTTAACAATGCTCAGTTTTCAGATCATGATGACCTCCAGGTTGCACTAAACTTGTTCTCGTTTTAGCAGTGGCTTAAAATAAAACACATTTCACTGGCTGCTAGAGCACTGTCATTTCTGGTGAATTCATGGAATGATGTTCTTATTTTCAGCTAACAAAGGTAAGATTGGTCTGAAGTGGTTGTGTACAGGTGCTTGAAGAATGGTATAGTAAGCAGTGCATCAGTAGATGGCATACTTCTTACAGAATTAGATTGGTGTTCAGGAAGAAGGCAGAAGCACAGCTTTACTGCCTTTGGCTTGAAAGGTAAGCCCCTAGTTCTTATTACATACAATAAAGCATTGCATGGATTCTGTGAGGAGAAACTGGGTGAGAGATTGACCCTAGTATCTTGACATAAGTAGGATGTAATAATCAGTCTACCTCAATGTCATCCTGTCTGGAAGCCTGTACTCAGCACTGATTAGGCCACACCTTGATTGCTGTGTCCAGTTCTGGGCCCCTCAGGTTAGGAAAGATGTTGAGTTGCTGGAAGGTGTCCAGAGAAGGGCAACAAAGCTGGGGTGGGGTTTGGTGCACAAGTCCTGTGAGGAGAGGCTGAGGGAGCTGGGGTTGCTTAGCCTGGAGAAGAGGAGGCTCAGGGGAAACCTTCTTGCTCTCTACAGCTACCTGAAGGGAGGATGTAGCCAGGTGGGGGTTGGTCTCTTCTCCCAGGCAGCCACCCCCAGAACAAGAGGACACAGTCTCAAGCTGCACCAGGGGAGGTTCAGGCTGGATGTCAGGAAGAAATTCCTCACAGAAAGAGTGATTGGCCACTGGAATGTGCTGCCCAGGGAGGTGGTGGAGTCCCCATCACTGGAGGTGTTTAGGAAGAGACTGGATGAGTCCCTTGGTGCCATGGTTTAGTTGATTAGATGGTGTTAGATGCTAGGTTGGACTTTATGATCTCAGAGGTCTCTTCCAACCTGGTTAATTCTATTTCAGGAATTTAGGAAACTTTTGCTGAAGTTAACCAGTGAGCATGTACAACTATCCTTGATGCTTTATTTTTTTCCCAAGGGTTGTTTGAAGGAGGTTTTGGTTGTATTGATGAGATTAATTCCAAAAGGAGCATTCTTTTGCTTCGTTACTGTATCTGTTTTAAAGAGATGTTTGTTGTTGTCATGTTTTGGTTTGTCTTGGCTAATGCCTCACGTTCAGTCACGCAGAAAATGTTAACTGAAGCAAATGAACATTTAACTTAATCTTAAAATGTTGTACAGCTATAAAAAGATGGGTGGAGAGTTTGGGACCAAAAAAAACACCCCATATTTTTGTGAAGGAAAAAAAAAAAACACAAGAAGAAAAGAATATTCATGTGGAAGATCAGTCTGAGCTTTTTTTCTTCCTGCCTGGACTTTATTTTTCTTTCTTTCAGCAGGCTGGGTCTGGCTGGCTTGATTCAACCACAGAACAGTATCCGTGCACTTTGTTTAACCTTGGTGTATTACACTGAGAGTAAAGGCTCCAGCTATTCCATAGTCCAATGTGTGTGCTACTCCATCCCTTGCTGCTCTTGCTTGGACCTTCCTTGTGCTCCATAGTCTGAGCTTCAGATGTGACTGAATTCTGTGCTGGTTACTGCTCCAAGCCTCTGATTGGAGGTGTTCAGGAGGAGACTTGATGGGGTGCTTGGTGCCATGGTTTAGTTGTTTAGGTGGGTTGGATTGGTTGATGGGTTGGACGCGGTGATCTTGAAGGTCTCTTCCAACCTGGTCCTATTCTTCCCTTCCCTTCCCTTCCCTTCCCTTCCCTTCCCTTCCCTTCCCTTCCCTTCCCTTCCCTTCCCTTCCCTTCCCTTCCCTTCCCTTCCCTTCCCTTCCCTTCCCTTCCCTTCCCTTCCCTTCCCTTCCCTTCCCTTCCCTTCCCTTCCCTTCCCTTCCCTTCCCTTCCCTTCCCTTCCCTTCCCTTCCCTTCCCTTCCCTTCCCTTCCCTATTCCTATTCCTATTCCTATTCCTTATTCTATTCTATTCCTATTCCCTATTTATTCTATTCTATTTGTGGCTGTGGAACATGAGTCATGCCAAGGGTGAAGAAATGTACCCAGACCACTAACCTTACTGGTTATTGAGCACCCTATTAATCAAATACTGTCTCTTCCCCCTGCTGTTAAGTCAAACCACAAAGTGTGTGACTGCTTGGAGCAAGAGAAATAACCATAATAAGCATGAAACTTATGTCTGTGGTCAAGGTGCTGCCTATCTAGACCATGATCACACAACACCATTCCACAGGAATTGCAACAAATGAAGCTGGGGCCCTGATATAATCAATATGTAGTCTGACTTGCCTTCAGTTCTTAGTATCATAGTATCAGTAAGCGTTGGAAGGGATCACAAGGATCATCTAGTTCCAACCCCCCTGCCGTGGGCAGGGACGCCTCACACTGGATCAGGCTGGCCAGAACATCATCCAGCCTGGTCTTAAACACCTCCAGGGACGGGGCCCCAACCACCTCCCTGGACAACCCATTCCAGGGCTTCACCACTCTCCTGGTGAAGAACTTCCTCCTCACCTCCAGCTTCATTCCATTCCCCCTAGTCCTATCACTCCCTGAGATCCTGGGAAGTCCCTCCCCAGCCTTCCTGTAGGCCCCCTTCAGATACTGGAAGGCCACAATTAGGTCACCTTGGAGCCTTCTCTTCTCCAGACTGAACAGCCCCAACTCCTTCAGTCTGTCCTCACAGGAGAGGTGCTCCAGCCCTCTGATCATTCTTGTGGCCCTTCTCTGGACACCTTCCAGCACCTCCAGATCCCTCTTGGAATAGGGGCTCCAGAACAGGATGCAGTGCTTCAGGTGGGGTCTCAGCAGAGCTGAGTAGAGGGGGAGAATCACCTCCCTTGACCTGCTGGCCACAGTTCTCCTGATGCAGCCCAGGATCTGATTGGCTTTGCGGGCTGCAAGTGCACACTGAGAGCTCCTGTTGAGCTTCTCCTCCACCAGCACCCCCAAGTCTCTCTCCTGAGGGCTGCTTTCCAGCCAGTCCCTGCCCCAGCCTGGATTTGTGCCTGGGATTGCCTTCTTCTACGAGTTGCTGCTGCTTCACGTGCTGTGAAGGTTCTTTGTGTGCATTTTGGTTCTTTGTGTGCACTTTGCGTGCAAGTTTTTGTTGCTGTTGTTTGGCTTTGGTTTTAATTGAGAACGGGCAGAAGAGAACACTTGTACGACTCCCTTGACTTGGTTTCCTGAAGTTCCAGTGCTTCAGCCAGGAGTGAGATGAGTATCAAGAAAAGAAATAGTGTGACAATGTGGCATGTTTTTCTGCCTTCTGCCCCTGTAGCCCACGTATTGCCAATCTCTTCTTTTGTACAGTCTCCATATAACTTCCAAGTCTCCTCCTACACTTTCCTTGTGGCTCTTGCTGGTTTCTACGTTTTCCTGACCCTCATCCAGTCTTGTACTATGGCCATCGTCTTCAGCTTCTTTCCTGACCTTGCTCTCTTGTCCTGGTGTGACTCCTGGCCTTCTCATCCTTGGCTGGTGGAAGTGGTTAAAAACCAGCAAGAGGAGTCTTCTTAGCTGGGATGCTACGGAATAAGGCTTGCCTACCAGAAATCATCAAGCAGTGAAGAGGAGCTAAACTTGCTTTTGGCTGAGCTTTTCAGTCCTGTAGGAAAGTAATCTGTGGTTGCTTTGGTTTGGAACCAGACTTAACTTCTTGCAAAACCCTTATGTTTTATGCTGATCTGAACCTAATTTTGAAGCGGATACTGAAGTATAATGGAACTGACATACTACGTTATTCGGTCAGCCTGCTGAGTAGCAGCAGCTCCCAGAAAGGGCAAAAACTTGTTCCTTTTGAAAGCTGGCAGAATTCCAGTTGTCTCAGACACTTACCAGGACACATTTTAGCTAGGTATTCACCTTTCATTAACAGTGTTTCTGAGGAGGTATTTTCATAATTATTGTCTCATGATACCTTGCTCTGAGCTGATGTTTCATAGTTTCATAGTTTCATTCAGGGTTGGAAGGGACCACACGGATCATCTAGTTCCAACCCCCTTGCCATGGGCAGGGACACCCCACACTAGATCAGGCTGGACAGAGCCTCATCCAGCCTGCTCTTAAACACCTCCAGGGACGGGGCCTCGACCACCTCCCTGGACAACCCATTCCAGGGTTTCACCACTCTCATGGTGAAGAACCTCCTCATCACATCTAGCCTGAATCTCCCCACCTCTAGCTTCATTCCATTCCATTCATTCCATTCCCCTTAGTCCTATCACTACCTGAGATACTGAGAAGTCCTTCCCCAGCCTTCCTGTAGGCCCCCTTCAGATACTGGAATGTTGCATCTGGCTTGATTATCCACACGAAATCAGACATATTACCCAGGTTGCTGTAGAAATGCTAACATGGTATGGATAGAAATACAACAGAGAACTCTCACCTCAGCCTGAAAGTTGTAGATTTAGAATAGAATAGAATAGAATAGAATAGAATAGAATAGAATAGAATAGAATAGAATAGAATAGAATAGAATAGAATAGAATAGGAGTAGAATAGACCAGGTTGGAAGAGACCTTCAAGATCATCATGTCCAACCTATCATCCAACACCACCTAATCAACTAAACCATGCAACCAAGCACCCCATCAAGTCTCCTCCTGAACACCTCCAATGATGGTGACTCCACCACCTCCCTGGGCAGCACATTCCAATGGGCAATCACTCTCTCTCTGTAAAACTTCCTCCTAACCTCCAGCCTAAACCTCCCCTGGTGCAGCTTGAGACTGTGTCCTCTTGTTCTGGTACTGGTTGCCTGGGAGAAGAGACCAACATCCACCTGTCTACAACCTCCCTTCAGGTAGTTGTAGACAGCAATAAGGTTACCCCTGAGCCTCCTCTTCTACAGGCTAAGCAACCCCAGCTCCCTCAGTCTATCCTCATAGGGCTTGTGTTCCAAGCCCCTCACCAACTTATCCCTTCTCTGGACACGCTCCAGCAAGTCAACCTCCTTCCTAAACTGAGGAGCCCAGAACTGGACACAGGACTCGAGGTGTGGCCTAACCAGTGCAGTGTACAGGGGCAGAATGACCTCCCTGCTCCTGCTGGCCACACTGTTCCTGATCCAGGCCAGGATGCCATAGGCCTTCCTGGCTGCTTGGGCACACTGCAGGCTCATGTTCAGCTTACCATCAACCAGCACCCCCAGGTCCCTTTCTGCCTGGCTGCTCTGCAGCCACTATGACCCCAGCCTGTAGCACTGCATGGGGTTGTTGTGGCCAATGTGCAGAACCCGGCACTTGGGTGTGTTCAGTCTCATGCCCTTGGACTCTGCCCAAAGAGGTAGAGGTCACAGCTCAGTGTGCTAGCACTGTGCATAAGCAGGTTCCAAGCTAACTGCTGGGGGACTGAGGGATGTTTAGCTGATACTGCTATGGCGATACATCATACACATTTTTGTCCTGTTAGCTTAGAAGGTTCAGGACTTGGCTTATGTCTTCATTTCATTCTGTAAAGTATGATATGAAAATTACATCTTCATGCTTATTAGAATAGAATAGAATAGAATAAACCAGGTTGGAAGAGACCTTCAAGATCATCACGTCCAACATGTCATCCAACACCACCTAATCAACTAACCCATGTAACCAAGCACCCTGTCAAGTCTCCTCCTGAACACCTCCAGTGACGGCGACTCCACCACCTCCCCGGGCGGTCCATTCCAATGGGCAATCACTCTCTCTGTGTAAAACTTCCTCCTAACCTCCAGCCTGAATTTCCCCTGGCGCAGCCTGAGACTGTGTCCTCTTGTTCTGGTGCTGGCTGTCTGGGAGAAGATACCAACCTCTGCCTGTTTACAACGCCCCTTCAGGTAGTTGTAGAGAGCAATAAGGTCACCCCTGAGTCTCCTCCTCTCCAGGCTAAGCAGCCCCAGCTCCCTCAGCCTCTCCTCATAGGGCAATGATCCTTCCGCAGGTGGTCAGGGTCATCAAATGGTTAAGCCTGAGACATCCTGACAAGACTAATACAGGCTGGCATCTTCCAATCCAGCTTCTTTTCCTATGACTGCCTGAGAAAATAAAGAGGTGGGAGTTGGAAATTCCCCAAGGAGTCTGGAGGGCGCTCATCAGTGTGATCAAAGTGCTTTTGAGAGGCTCCTGGAGACATGGTTTCAGAGGAGGAGTAGTGGTAATTTTCATTTAAAACAATTTTGTGAGGGCTTTTTTTTCTGCCTCAAGGATTGGTATGCTTACGGTATATGGCCAGCATTCCATTTGTCTTTTTAAAATGTGACCTTTTTTTCCACACACCCCCAACCCTCTCTCCATATATTAGCTTGCCACAACTGTTAAAAGAAAATGTAAGTACATAGGAAAGTCATCTTTGCTACAGTCATCCAAATTGCACTGGATGAGTGGCTGAGATTAATTAGAGGAAAAAACATTAATCTGAATAGACGTCAGCAACGAGAAGGCTGTTTGTTACCATCACTGATTTCTAATTTTATGTCTTAAAATGTGAACATTTCTTTTTTGCTATAATTAGCCTGGGAGAGCACTAAAGCTAAAGTTCATCTAATTGTGTCTCATTAAGGAGGAGAAAAAGAAAGTGAATGAACCGTGGTCATAACACAGCCTTGACCTTGGCAGCTCGCTTGATTTAAGCACAAATTTATTTGCTGCTGTCTTCTGTTTGCAAGTCCAATGTTCAAACATGATCCTGTCGTAAATTCAACATCTTCTTTTGTATTTGTATTTGTAGGATAGGATAGGATAGGATAGGATAGGATAGGATAGGATAGGATAGGATAGGATAGGATAGGATAGGATGGGATAAATGGAATGGAATGGAATGGAATGGAATGGAATGGAATGGAATGGAATGGAATGGAATGGAATGGAATGGAATGAAATGGAATGGAATGGAATAGAATATGATAGAATAGAATAGAAATAGAAATAGAATAGAATAGAAATAGAAATAGAAATAGAAATAGAATAGAATAGAATAGAATAGAATAGAATAGAATAGAATAGAATAGAATAGACCAGACCAGGTTGGAAAAGACCTTCAAGATCACTGAGTCAAACCTATCGCCCAACTAAACCATAGCATTAAGCACCCCATCCAGTCTCTTCTTAAATACCTCCAGTGATGGTGACTCCACCACCTTCCCGGGCAGCACATTCCAATGGCCAAGCACTCTTTCTGTGAGGAATTTCTTCCTAACATCCAGCCTAAACCTCCCCTGGCGCAGCTTGAGGCTGTGTCTTCTTGTTTTGGTGCTGGTTGCCTGGGAGAAGAGACCAACCTCTGCCTGGCTACAAACACCCTTCAGGTAGTTGTAGACATCAAGAAGGTCTCCCCTGAGCCTCCTCTTCTCCAGGCTAAACAACCCCAGTTCCCTCAGCCTCTCCTCATAGGGCTTGTAATTTCTGCAGTCTTAGGATGCTTAGAGGAGTAAAGGTTGCAAGATTTTCTTTCCTATCACAGTATCACTAAGGTTGGAAGAGACCTCAAGGAACATCAAGTCCAACCTGTCACCACAGACCTCATGACTAGACCATGGCACCAAGTGCCACGTCCTCTTGGTTTTGATGTCCTTTCTGGGTGGGACTTTAGCCAGTCCACCTTGTCAATGTAGCAACTGAAGGCAGAGTTTGTGGAATGCACTGAATCACTGGAATTTCTCTGCCTTTTGTTTGTCTGACTTGGATTTCATGTTGGTTTCTGCTTCTGAAGGGTCTCCCAACCTCAGGTCCTGTATTCCAGACACCTCTCTAACCCTGACAATGGCCTGGTACCCTCAAAGGTGGTAAAATCTCTTCTGGGATGTCAGTCTGTCGAGAAGTGTGGCACAGCCAGAAGGTGGCAAACAGTCAACTTTCTGCTGCTCATCCTCTCCCTTGCTGTTGAAATATGCAGAGGGAGCTGCCACCAAATATGTCTCGGTCACGTGGCTGATAAAAATTAGCCTTCGTTACTATGTCATAGAAGAAACTGACAAAGTATGTAGGGCTTGGAGGGCTTAATTTTAAGTTTGCATGTGAACCTGGGTTCAGTACCTCCCTCTGCTGATGCCTTGCCTTGACCTGAGACAAATGGTGCTTTTCAAGGGCCCTTGAATAGAATAGAATAGACCAGGTTGGAAGAGACCTTCAAGATCAAGACGTCCAACCTATCAACCAATCCAACCCACCTAAACAACTAAACCATGGCACCAAGCACCCCATCAAGTCTCCTCCTGAACACCTCCACTGACGGCGACTCCACCACCTCCCCAGGCAGCCCATTCCAATGGGCAATCACTCTCTTGGTGTAAAACTTCCTCCTGACCTCCAGCCTGAACTTCCCCTGGCGCAGCCTGAGACTGTGTCCTCTTGTTCTGGTGCTGGCTGCCTGGGAGAAGAGACCAACATCCGCCTGATTGCAACCTCCCTTCAGGCAGTTGTAGAGAGTAATAAGGTCATCCCTGAGTGTCCTCTTCACCAGGCTGAGCAATCCCAGCTCCCTCAGTCTCTCCTCATTGGGCTTGTGTTCCAAACCCCTCACCAACTTTGTTGCCCTTCTCTGGACATGTTCCAGCAAGTCAACCTCCTTCCTAAACTGAGGGGCCTGGAACTGGACACAGTACTCGAGGTGTGGCCTAACCAGTGCAGTGTACAGGGGCAGAATGACCTCCCTGCTCCTGCTGGCCACACTGTTCTTGATGCAGGCCAGGATGCCATTGGCCCTCTTGGCTGCCTGGGCACACTGCAGGCTCATGTTCAGCCTACCATCGACCAGCAGGCCTCTGGTTTGGGAACCTTTTAATGGTGTGTTGAAAGCATGAAATCTGTTTCTCTGTTCTAGATGACTTACCTTCAAGGTAGTAGTAAACCCATGGCTACATGGCCATAAAGGTTAGGAGCTGCATAACATGAGAAATGCAAGGATCTGAACTTCCATGTGATTGGTATTCTTCTTTTTACTGTTTTGCCAAGGGCATGGCAACATAAAAGCCAGAGCAGTAAAGACTTGTGATAAGTTGTATGATGTCTGTTGCACTGTGCTTGGCTGGAATAGCGGAATTCTCCACACAGCTCTGACATGGGGTTCCAAAATGGTCTTCTGGTTAGGTCTCCTGTCTTCTGCTGCTTCACTTCCTATTCCATGAAGCTGACTGACACTGCCCTTTGCACTGGGAGCTGGTGAGAATTGTCTCCTTCTCCAAGTGAAGGAAGAGTCCCCTGCTGAGCTGAATTTGATTGATGAGGCTCCAGAGAAAGAGATCAGGAGCACAGGAAGATGCGTGGCAGATAGATGTTAACAGGCATGTTAGAAGCTGGTCATGGATTAATTGGGATGCACATATCTAATTCAACAGCTAATTAACCACTTCTTGAGGAGACCTGAAGTGACCATTTCAGAATTGTAGTCCTCTCCCATGAGAATGTATTGGTTATGGACTGCCACAAAATTGCAGTCTAAAAGGTAAAATATTCATTAGAACAGAATAGAATTAACCAGGTTGGAAAAGACCTTGGAGATCATCAAGTCCAACCTATCACCCAACACCATCTAATCAACTAAACCATGGCACCAAGCACCCCATCGAGTCTCAAACACCTCCAGTGATGGTGACTCCACCACATCCCTGGGCAGCACATTCCAATGGCCAATCACTGTCTGAAGAACTTCTTCCTAACATCCATTCTAAACCTCCCCTGGTGCAGCTTGAGACAGTGCCCTCTTGTTCTGGTGCTGGTTGCCTGGGAGAAGAGACAAGCCCCCACCTGGCTACCACTCCCTTCAGGGAGTTGAGAGCAATAAGGTCTCGCCTGTGCCTTCTCTTCTCCAGGCTAAGTGACAGAAAGACCAAGGTGTCTCAGGGCACTTTGTATAAATGAGCTCATCATGAAGGTGCTAGGCCAACACATCCATAGCTAACCATAAAAACAGAGCAAATTCTGTAAACAGGTTGTGGTGGTGTTACCTGGAGACAAAGCACAAGCCTGGCTGCATTTCACAGCAAACCACTCACCAGCCCTATTGCTGTTTGGAAAGTATGGCTGACTTCCGACTGCGGGTCACCCCATGAGGTTCACCAAACCACCAGCAGTAGAGTGGTCATGCTGCTTTCTTCAAAACATTTTTGTGGCTTTCTTGAGAACACAGTGTTTGCCAGGTGAGCAGCAAAGCCAGAATGGTTTCATCTGTACACTGCACTGGTTAGGCTGCACCTCAAGTACTGTGTCCAGTTCTGGGCCCCTCAGTTTAGGAAGGAGGTTCACTTGTTGGAATGAGTCCAGAGAAGGGCAACAAAGTTGGTGAGGGGTTTGGAACACAGCTCTGTGAGGAGAGGCTGAGGGAGCTGGGGTTGCTTAGCCTGGAGAAGAGGAGACTCAGGGGTGACCTTATGACTCTCTACAGCTACCTGGAGGGAGGTTGTAGACGGCCAGAAGTTGGTCTCTTCTCCCAGGCAGCCAGCACCAGAACAAGAGGACACAGTCTCAGGTTGTGCCAGGGGAGGTTTAAGCTGGATGTTAGGAAGAAGTTCTATACAGAGAGAGTGATTGCCCATTGGAATGGGCTGTCTGGGGAGGTGGTGGAGTCACCATCACTGGAGGTCTTCAGGAGGAGACTTGGTGGGGTGCTTGGTGCCATGGGTTAGTTGTTTAGGTGGGTTTGATTGGTTGATAGGTTGGACGCGATGATCTTGAAGGTCTCTTCCAACCTGGTTTATTCTATCTCCTTGTTGCTATTACCTGTGCTTCAGTACCATTCCACTCTGCTCAGCCATATAGAAAGTGTAGGAAGAACCATTCTCTGGAGGCATCAGAACACATTTTAAGGCTGACAAGGGGCATTTTCAGTCTGAACTCCCATACACCAAGCAGGAAAGAGCATCCACTTTCATACAAACTTTCAACCATAACCAGTTTCAAACATAACCAGTTTAAGTAAGATACTGCGTTGCTGGCCTGTGTCCAGAGAGAGGCAACAAAGCTGGGGAGGGTTTTGGAGCACAAGCCCTATGAGGAAAGGCTGAGGGAGCTGGGGTTGCTTAGCCTGGAGAAGAGGAGGCTCAGGGGAGAATGTTATTGCTCTCTACAACTCCCTGAAGGGAGGATGTAGGCAGGTGAGGGTTGGTCTCTTCTCTCAGGCAACCAGCACCAGAACAAGAGGACACAGTCTCACGCTGTGCCAGGGGAAGTTTAGGCTGGAGGTGAGGAGAAAGTTCTTCACAGAGAGAGTTGTTAGCCTTTGGAATGTGCTGCCCAGGGAGGTGGTGGGGTCACCATCCCTGGAGGTGTTCAAAAGGGGATTGGATGTGGCACTTGATGCCATGGTTTAGTGGTCATGAGGTGTTGGGTGACAGGTTGGACTTGATGATCTTTGAGGTCTCTTCCAACCTTGTTGATTCTATGCAATGCTACATGCTCAAATCTTTACTCCCACTGAAACACAATCTTGATACTACGGGCTTGCATGGCAGTGGACTGCCAGGTTTTCAGAGAAGGCCAGTGTGATACATTATAGTAAATGTAGTGCATGCTTTGTTCTGTAGCTTGATAGCTGTAATTTCTTAGCTAGCAATGCACTGTTACATACATACTGAGGTTTTGTGGATTTCCTGCCTTCCTTGCTAGAATGAGGACAAGTGGTTAATCGTGTAGCATGTCTAGTGATGAGTGAGGACATCCGGTCCAGTTTTTGTCCTTGTCATGTATTCATTTTTCTCTACCTCTCTAGCTTGTACATGGTGCTATAGCAGTTCTTCTGCTCAGCTTTAATCTTTGCACTAATCACTGATGCTTCTAACTGCCTTTGAAGGAAAAGAATAGAATAAAACAGAATTAACCAGTTTGGAAGAGACCTTCAAGATCATCATGTCCAACCTATCAACTAATCCAACACCACCTAATCAACCAAACCATGCAACCAAGCACCCTGTCAAGTCTCCTCCTGAACACCTCCAATGATGGTGATTCCTCCACCTCCCTGGGCAGCCCATTCCAATGGGCAATCACTCTCTCTGTGTAGAACTTCCTCCTAACATCCAGTCTAAACCTCCCCTGGTGCAGCTTGAGACTGTGTCCTCTTGTTCTGGTACTGGTTGCCTGGGAGAAGAGACCAACCTCTGCCTGTCTACAACCTCCCTTCAGGTAGTTGTAGAGAGCAAGAAGGTCACCCCTGAGCCTCTTCTTCTCCAGGCTGATCAACCCCAGCTCCCTCAGCCTCTCCTCATAGGGCTTCTGTTCCAAACCCCTCACCAACTTTGTTGCCCTTCTCTGGACTCATTCCAGCAAGTCAACCTCCTTCCTAAACTGAGAGGCCCAGAACTGGACCCAGGACTTGAGGTGTGGCCTAACCAGTGCAGTGTACAGGGGCACAATGACCTTCCTGCTCCTGCTGGCCACACTGTTCCTGATGCAGGCCAGGATGCCATTGGCCCTCTTGGCTGCCTGGGCACACTGCAGGCTCATGTTCGTCTTACCATCGACCAGCACCCCCAGGTCCCTCTCTGCCTGGCTGCTCTCCAGCCACTCTGACCCCAGCCTGTAGCACTGCATGGGGTTGTTGTGGCCAATGTGCAGAACCTGGCACTTGGATGTGTTCAGTCACATGCTGTTGGACTCTGCCCAGCCTGTCCAGGTCCCTCTGCACATCTTCTCTACCCTCCAGCAGATCAACTCCTGGAGAAGACAAATGGCAGAAGATTAAGACTTCAAAATGCTCCAGAATGATTGTCTATACTCAGACTTTTTTTCTTAGGAGTTACAATTTTTTTGCAGGTAGGAAGTTTCAAATGTAGGTATCTCTCACAGTAAGGGTAAACATACAGCCCTGGAAGTCAAAGATGAAGTTGTGCTTTGACAGCTCAGTATTCACAGTATTCACACTATCACTAAGGTTGAAAGAGACCTCGAAGATCATCAAGTCCAACCTGTCACCACAGACCTCATGACTAGACCATGGCACCAAGTGCCATGTCCAATCTCCCCTTGAACACCTCCAGGGATAGTGACTGCACCACCTCCCTGGGCAGCACATTCCAATGACAAATGACTCAGTGAAGAACTTTCTCCACACCTCAAGCCTAAACTTCCCCTGGTGCAGCTTGAGACTGTGTCCCCTTGTTCTGGTGCTGGTTGCCTGGGAGAAGAGACCAACCCCTTCCTGGCTACAACCTCCCTTCAGGTAGTTGTAGAGAGCAATAAGGTCACCCCTGAGCCTCCTCCTCTCCAGGCTAAACAATCCCAGCTCCCTCAGCCTCTCCTCACAGGGCTGTGCTCAAGGCCTCTCCCCAACCTTGTTGCCCTTCTCTGGACATGTTCAAGTGTCTCGATGTCCTTCTTAAACTGAGTGGCCCATCAGATCCTTACATGTCAACTGTATCTGTGGGACAGATGCATCTTTACTTTCACAGAATCACAGAATCACCAAGGTTGGAAGAGACCTCAAAGATCATCAAGTCCAATCTGTCACCACAGACCTTACAACTAAACCATGGCACCAAGTGCCACGTCCAATCTCCTCTTGAACAACTCTAGATATGGTGACTCCATGACCTTCCTGGGCAGCACATTCCAACAGCTAAGAACTCTCTGTGAAGAACTTTCTCCTCACCTCGAGCCTAAACTCCCCCTGGTACAGCTTGAGACTGTGTCCTCTTGTTCTGGTGCTAGTTGTCTGGGAGAAGAGACCAGCCCCCACCTGGCTACAATCTCCTTTTCTTCAGGTAGTTGTAGAGGGCAATGAGGTCTCCCCTGAGCCTCCTCTCCTTCAGGCTAAACAATTCCAGCTCCCTCGTGATGCTCCACTTCCTCCACCTGCTTCCCACTCTCCCTTGCCCTTGAAAGAAAATATTTTGTACCAAAGCAATATCTGAGATACTCAGCATTGGTGGTGTCCCATAGGTAACATTCAGGGACCATCTATCCTCTAAACATTGTCCTGCTTTTAATGCTTTACATTCCTTTGCATCTCCTCTTAATCACTTTGCTCTGGCAATGGCAGTAAAACCTGGCTCACAACTGAGTTTGCTTGTACCATCCTTTCTTTGCTCTGAAACGCTGACACCTTTCTCCTCACCACAGTGAGGGCAGCAACTCCAGATTATAGGAAATTACTGCAAATGTTAAGCTTGTGATTTCAGTGCTAGTTTTCAAAGGGAATGCACATTTACTCAGCTGTGAAGATGATAGAGGTGGGTTTCTGCAAAGGGGATTTTCCTGTGTGATTCGTGTTGCAAGAGAGTGAGAAGAAGAGTCAGCCAAGAGGTGGATGAGGTTACCCACAGGCACCAGTGGTGAACCCAGTAGGGCTTGATTGCCAAGTTGCAGGGATATGGGTCAGTGGAAAGGCAGATTACTGGAACAACAAAGAGGTGTTAGAGCAGGGGAAGTCTAAGTGAGAGAAAAAGCATGGGCAGTATTGTATGTCAGAGCTGTAATCAAAGCCGAAACTGCACAGCTTTCCTGTAAGTGGAGTGCTCATGGGTGAATGTTTGGAGGCAAGGTATAGCCCTTTTAACTTGTACATGCACACCTCCAGCCAGTGTACAGCTAATGAGTAAAATGTCAGGTTGCAGAACCAAAAGTGAAAGTCCATGTAGAGGTCTGAAGTTGAAACTACAAGCCTAGTAAAATCCAATAGCAGCAATGGGTTTTCAAAACCAAGGGTCCTTATTTATGTAATTCACTTTGCTGGATCTGCTGGAGGGTAGAGAGGCTCTGCAGAGGGACCTCGACAGGCTGGACAGATGGGCAGAGTCCAAGGGCATGAGACTGAACACATCCAAGTGCCGGGTTCTGCACATTGGCCACAACAACCCCATGCAGTGCTACAGGCTGGGGTCAGAGTGGCTGGAGAGCAGCCAGGTAGAGAGGGACCTGGGGGTAGTGGTGGATAATAGGCTGAACATGAGCCTGCAGTGTGCCCAGGCAGCCAAGAGGGCCAATGGCATCCTGGCCTGCATCAGGAACAGTGTGGCCAGCAGGAGCAGGGAGGTCATTCGGCCCCTGTATACTGCACTGGTTAGGCCACACCTCGAGTACTGTGTCCAGTTCTGGGCCCCTCAGTTTAGGAAGGAGGTTGACTTGCTGGAGCGTGTCCAGAGAATGGCAACAAAGTTGGTGAGGGGCTTGGAACAGAAGCCCTATGAGGAGAGGCTGAGGGAGCTGGGGTTGCTCAGCCTGGAGAAGAGGAGGCTCAGGGGTGACCTTATTACTCTCTACAACTACCTGAAGGGAGGTTGTAGACAGGCGGATGATGGTCTCTTCTCCCAGGCACCCAGTAGCAGAACAAGAGGACACAGTCTCAGGCTGTGCCAGGGGAGGTTCAGGTTGGATGTTAGGAAGAAGTTCTATACAGAAAGAGAGATTGCGCTATGGAATGGGTTGCCCGGGGAGGTGGTGGAGTCGCCGTCATTGGAGGTGTTCAGAAGGAGACTTGATGGGGTGCTTGGTGCCATGGGTTAGCTGTTTAGGTGGGTTGGATTGGTTGATGGGTTGAACACGATGATCTTGAAGGTCTCTTCCAACCTGGTTTGGTTTATTCTAATAAAGGTTTATTCTAATAAATTTGATTGCCATCATCTGCCTCATGCCTGTCTGCCTTGTTCTTCAAACTGCCTGTGAGCACAAATAAGCTCATGTTTAGTCAAGTGCCTCAATGGCTATGAATGCTCACAGAGATTTAAGTCAATCCTAAAATGTGTCCATGGTGTAAACACAGTTTTGTGTATGTAACACTAGGATATAGACTCTACATCTGGAAGCTTGGCAGGTCACATTTCTCAGCTCTTTAGCGAGTGTGCAGTGTCACCAGTTCCAGCTTTTGGCTGGATTTTTTAGATGGAGAGAGAAGGAAAATAGAGTTCTCAAGTTCAGACTTTCACAAAACTTTGGGGCTACTTGCAGAGATACTTTGGGGTTACTTGCAGAGATGCTTTGGGGTTACTTGCAGAGATGCTTTTCGATGTACTCAGCACTGGTTAGGCCACACCTTGAGTCCTGTGTCCAGTTCTGGGGCCCTCAGTTTAGGAAAGATGTTGAGTTGCTGGAAGGTGTCCAGAGAAGGGCAGCAAAGCTGGGGAGGGGTTTGGAGCACAAGCCCTAAGAGGAGAGGCTGACAAAGCTGGGGTTGCTTAGCCTGGAGAAGAGGAGGCTCAGGTGAGACCTTCTTGCTGTCTACAACTACCTGAAGAAAGGGAGGTTGTAGCCAGGTGGGGATTGGTCTCTTCTCCCAGGCAACCAGCACCAGAACAAGAGGACACAGTCTCAAGCTGTGCCAGGGGAGGTTTAGGCTGGATGTCAGGAAGAAGTTCTTCCCAGCAAGAGAGATTGGCCATTAGCATGGGCTATCCAGGGAGGTGGTGGAATCACCATCACTGGTGGTGCTTAGGAGGAGACTGGATGGGGCACTTGGTGCCATGGTTTAGTTGATTAGATGGTGTTGGGTGATAGGTTGGACATGATGATCTCAAAGGTCTTTTCCAACCTGGTTTATTCTATTCTAGTCTAGTCTAGTCTTCTGTATCACAGATGGTCACAGTCTATATATTTCAAACCCCAAACTGGACACTGGAAACAATTTGTCCTCGTTTCCAGTTAGGCAATTGAACTGTGAGGCCATTCTTAGTTATTGGGAAATCTTGAAAGCCTGATGCCATGATTTACATACAGGAAGATTTCTGGCAGTACAGGAATTGTATGGGGAAATGACACCTTTTTATTGACTGCTGCTAAGAACATACCACAATGAAGGTGGCAAGGCTTGTTACTCTGGTGGCTATTCTTATCTTGAGCTTTTAACAAGCCGATGAATCTGACAGATCAAGATGACTTATGAGTGGCTGAATGTCCTTCCTACTTAACAATGAGGCAATTTTCTACAGGGATTTCTATCTATCCTTCACTGCCTGACCTCTGTGTAAAAGGGGTCAGTAAAATGCACTTGTCAGTACGAATGCCTGCTTGGAAAATGGACACTTTGATTACACTAATGGGTAAGAAACCAGGGGAAAATATGTAGCTAGGAGTCCTCCTTGTGTTATTAACCTTTTGGAGGTTCAGTAACAAATAAACATACAGAGGTGTCATCATTTGTTGAGACTGAAAAATTACTAGGAGAACTTAAAAGCAATGTGTTTTGTGGAATCAGAATCCATTTCTCCTGCCAGAGGCTGATTTTGTAGTACTCTTACTTTCCACAAGCATGCAGCACAATGTTGTTAGCCTGCATATAAACACCTGTATTTGACAATAGAGTGGCACACACTGCTTCATACCATGGATGGCATTGTCAGCTCATTAGAGGAAAACAGGCATATCCCAGCCCAAAGCACACTGCTGACTGTGTCACATCCTTTATCCTTAGGTATGAGTGCTGTTTGAGACAGCTGAGGATATCATAGTAGTATCATAGTATCAGTCAGGGTTGGAAGGGACCACAAGGATCATCTAGTTCCAACCCCCCTGCCATGGGCAGGGACACCCCACACTAGAGCAGGCTGGCCACAGCCGCATTCAGCCTGGGCTTAAATACCTCCAGGGACGGGGCCTCGACCACCTCCCTGGACAACCCATTCTAGGGCTTCATCACTCTCATGGTGAAGAACCTCCTCCTCACATCCAGCCTGAATCTCCCCACCTCCATCTTCATTCCCGTCCCCCTAGTCCTGTCACTACCTGGTGAGAGGTCTGGAGCACAGCCCTGTGAGGAGAGGCTGAGGGAGCTGGGCTTGCTTAGCCTGGAGAAGAGGAGGCTCAGGGGAGACCTTATTGCTCTCTACAACTCCCTGAAGGGAGGTTGTAGCCAGGTGAGGGTTGGTCTCTTCTCCCAGGCAACCAGCACCAGAACAAGAGGACACAGTCTCAAGCTGCACCAGGGGAAGTTTAGGCTGGATGTTAGGAAGAAGTTCTTCACAGAAAGAGTGATTGGCCATTGGAATGGGCTGCCCAGGGAGGTGGTGGAGTCACAGTCCCTCCAGGTGTTCAAGAGGGGTTTGGATGTGGCTTGCTTAGTTACTCATGAGGTGTTGGGTGACAGCTTGGACTTGATGATCTCTGATGTCTTTTCCAGCCTTATTGATTCTATGATTCTCTGAGTCCAGTTCAGGCAGGTGTTCCCACTGAAAGTGTCTCAAGTGAACTTCTGAAGGACTGAGAGGCTGAAACACCTAACATCTCCCATTCATTCATTTTGGCATAGTTGACATCAGAAAAGCCAAGGACAGGGAAAGACATTTTCCACTGCATTTAAACCTTATTTGCAGAAATAGGCCAGAGACTGCCTTTTGGCAGCTCTGATACAACTGTTCATGCATTTTCTCTGAATCAGTTTGAACAGAAAGTGTAAAATTGCATAAGCAGGCCTAGAGGAGAGACCAAGATGTTCCCTGTCTTCAACAAAGATGCCACTTTATTTGGGTTACAGTCACATTGCTCTTGTTTCTATTGCATTCCCATAGGATATTTTGATTAAAACTGTGAAGTCAAATTTTGCTACAGGGTGACAGTGAGGACCACCACTCAGAGTGCAAGATGTTGAGTTGCTGGAACATGTCCAGAGAAGGACAACAAAGTTGGTGAGGGGTTTGGAACACAAGCCCTATGAGAAGAGGCTGAGGGAGCTGGGATTGATTAGCCTGGAGAAGAGGAGGCTCAGGGGTGACCTTCTTGCTGTCTACAACTACCTGAAGGAAGGGAGGTTGCAGCCATTTGGGGGTTGGTCTCTTCTCGCAGGCAACCAGCACCAGAACAAGAGGACACAGTCTCAAGCTGCACCAGGGGAGGTTCAGACTGGATGTTAGGAAGAAATTCTACACACAGAGAGTGATTGGCCATTGGAATGTGCTGCCTAGGGAGGTGGTGGAGTGACCATCATTGGAGGTGTTTAGGAGGAGACTTGACAGGGTGCTTGGTTTGGTTGATTAGGTCGTGTTGTATGATGGGTTGGACTCGATCTTGAAGGTCTCTTCCAACCTGGTTTATTCTATTCTATTCTTTGGTGGTTTAAACCTCCATTAGATGAGATAGGCCTAGTAGTAGGTGTATTCTATCAGGGTACAAAGCTTCTACCAGGAAGTGAGTCTATGAAAAGCAAGGGGCATCTCAGTTTTCTTCTGAAAGGATCTCTCAGTCCTTTAGGCTTGAGCAGACTGGATCTGACCTCTCTAGTGAATTTAGTAGGGATTTGGAGCCCTTCCCTTTCCAGTTTGAAATTGCAACAGAGATTGGGGTACAGCTGAGGTCCTGATCATAAAGCCTGCAATGTAATAAAAGACTGGTACTTCAAAAGCCAAGTCCTATTTAGAGCTGACATGTTGTTTGTGTGAGACTTATAGGCACCAGAGGGGTGACTCCATTTGCCTGCAGCACATATTGGAATCAATTGCCATAAGTTAACCTGCAGTGGCAAGGAAAACTAAAGTAAGCAGAAAAGTCTCCTTCTAGGGTATGATTTGTCCAGAGAAGGGCAACAAAGCTGGGGAGGGGTTTGGAGCACCCTAGCTCCCTCAGCCTCTCCTCACAGGGCTTGTGTTCCAAACCCCTCCCCAGCTTTGTTGCCCTTCTCTGGACATGTTCCAGCAATACAACTGTCAGCTCACCCTGTGCTGCTTTTTGCCCAACCCTCATGACTCAGCTAAGTATTTTGATAGACAAGCCCAAATGCTTATTTCCACCAAGAGGACAATTCCAGAAGTCTCCAGCCATAGCAGAGAAAACCAATTAAACCCAACCAAACAGCAGACTGGACGCACTTGTGTTCTTTTCCAGCCTGCTCAGTTATCAGCGGGCTTGGAATATTGCAAAAGTTCTGTGGGTAACAAAGTTAATCTTAACAAAACAAAACAAAAGAACTCCAAAAATCCTAATGTCTGTCAAGGGACAGAACTATTTATTTTACATTTGATGCTTTAAAGGGGAAAAAAAAAAGTATTCCAGTAACGCGGAAGAACATGTCGTGGAGCTGGGAGAGGCGGTCTCACCAAGCAACCTCAGCCCCTAGCATTGGAGGCCTGGCATGAGACAGTAAACCACATGGACAAGTGATTATTAGTGACAAACTGAAGCAGCTTTGGCAACCCCAGAACATCGACACTCATGAGTCAGGACTTCCAACCGGTTAAAATTGAAAGGCATATAAAGAATAGAGTAGAGTAGAGTAGAGTAGAGTAGAGTAGAGTAGAGTAGAGTAGAGTAGAATGGAATAGAATAGAATGGAATGGACTAGAATGGACTAGAATATAGAATATAGAATATAGAATATAGAATAGAATTAACCAGGTTGGAAGAGACCTCAGAGAACATCAAGTCCAACCTATCACCCAACACCATCTAATCAACTGAACCATGGCACCAAGCACCCCATCCAGTCTCTTCGTAAACACCTCCAGTGATGGTGACTCCACCACCTCCCTGGGCAGCACATTCCAATGGCCAATCTCTCTTTCTGTGAGGAACTTCTTCCCAACATCCAGCCTAAACCTCCCCTGGTGCAGCTTGAGACTGTGTCCTCTTGTTCTGGTGCTGGTTGCCTGGGAGAAGAGACCAACCCCAACCTGGCTACAACCTCCCTTCAGGGAGTTGTAGACAGCAAGAATGTCTCCCCTGAGCCTCCTCTTATCCAGGCTAAACAACCCCTGCTCCTGCTGGCCACACTGTTCCTGATACAGGCCAGGATGCCATTGGCCTTCTTGGTCACCTGGGCACACTGCAGGCTCATGTTCAGCCTACTATCAAGCAGTACCCCCAGGTCACTCTCTGCCTGGATGCTCTCCAGCCACTCTGACTCCAGCCTGTAGCCCTGCATGGGGTTGTGGCCAATATGCAGAACCCAGCACTTAAATGTGTTCAATCTCATGCCCTTGGACTCTGCCCATCTGTCCAGCTTGTCAAGGTTGCTCTGCAGAGCTCTTCTACCCTCTAACAGAACAACTCCTGCCCCCAGCTTGGTGTCATCTGCAAATTTACTGATGATGGACTCAATCCCCTCATCCAGATCATCAATAAAGATATTGAACAGGATGGGGCCCAGCACTGATCCCTGGAGGACACCACTAGTGCCTGGCTGCCAGCTGGCAGATAGTGTTTTGTGTTGGCTTCGTTTGTGTTCGTTTTGTTTTCTTTCTAGTGGTTAAGCATTCAGGGCTCACATTTCTCTTTTCTTGGTAAGATTTTGAGACAGCAAATGAATTTGTGCTGTTGGATGGGAGGGAGAAAACAGGTCAGTTATCATGGTATCTATGATGAAACCACAAAAGGTTGCAAAGACTGTTTGTTTTGAACCTGAGATTTATTTGTTCCATTTGCTAACCAATGACTCTTGATGATTACAGGTATGTTTGTTAGCCATAGTGAAGAGTTGCTTGGAAATTCTATCTCAACAATGGAAAATGTGGCTCTCATGCAAATCAAAATTTACCACAGGAAAATGGTTTAATTTTTTCTCTCTTTTCTTCTGAAATGCTTCCATCAACACTTAACATTTATTACCTCAGGTTGGGAGGATCTGGGATGCTTGGTAACTTGCTTGGCAGAACTCAAATTAAACAAACAGACAAATATAAAAGTATTAATTCAGTGTAAAAGTTCATTCGTGTCCTGTGAAATGCTGAAGGAAATAGGATGGGATAAGATAGGATAGGATAGGATAGGATAGGATAGGATAGGATAGGATAGGATAGGATAGGATAGGATAGAATTTAATTGACCAGGTTGGAAAAGACTTTTGAGATCAACGAGTCCAACCTATCATCCAACACCGTCACCAACTAAACCATGACACCAAGTGCCCCATCCAGTCTCTTCCTAAACACCTCCAGTGATGGTGACTCCATCACCTCCCTGGGCAGCACATTCCAATGGCCAATCACTCTTTCTATGGATAACATCTTCCTAACATCCAGCCTAAACCTCCCCTGGTGAAGCTCAAGACTGTGTTCTCTTGTTCTGTTGGTGGTCCTGTTCTCCAACCCCAGCTCCCTCAGCCTCTCCTCATAGGGCTTTGTGCTTGAGATCCCTCCCCAGCCTCACTGCCCTTCTCTGGCCATGTTCAAGCGTCTCAATATCCTTCTTAAATTGAGGGGCCCAGAACTGGACTCAGGACTCAGGGTGTGGCCTAACCAGTGCTGAGTCCAGGGGCAGAATGACTTCCCTGCTCCTGCTGGCCACACTATTCCTGATGCAGGCCAGGATGCCATAGGCCTTCTTGGCCACCTGGGCACCTGTAACACCTGTACTTGTCCTTTTGAGAAACACTTGAAGGATTCTAAGGTTTTGGCTATATTGCCAAATGAAAAAGAGCTGAGAACTGAGCTTGAGCACTGAGCTACAATCACCCATGGTGCTGAAGAGCTGGCTTGGTCTCCAGCACTGTTTCAGATGTCTCCCCAAGGCTTTCTCCACAGCAAACCTCTTATAAAAATGGCTTAGATTTGTGCAGTGAAGACAAATTAAGACAAATTGAAGGCTCATTTGGATGCCAAATTCCAGTTCAGGTACCTGGCCTTCCTTCATTTATCATTTAAGATACTAAATTGTGTGGAAGAGGTGGGAATCTATCATGGAGATGTAGCAAAATCAATGCTCTTTGAAAATCCATCCCCAAATACAATCAAATCCCTACTTGAACTTTATTCAATAATTCACCCTTTGTTTTCTAATGAAACTCTTCTGAGCATTTGTCTAATTTGTCATAAAATCAGAGAATCACAGAATCAATAATCCTAATGATCAATTTTCCACACATTGGCCACAGCAACCCCATGCAGTGCTACAGGCTGGGGTCAGAGTGCCTGGAGAGCAGCCAGGCAGAAAGGGACCTGGGGGGACTTACTTGATATTAGGCTGAACATGAGCCAGCAGTGTGCCCAGGTGGCCAAGAAGGCCAATGGCATCCTGGCCTGTATCAGGAATAGTGTGGCCGGCAGGAGCAGAGAGGTCATCCTCCCCCTGTACTCAGCACTGTTTAGGCCACACCTTGAGTCCTGTGTCCAGTTATGGGCCCCTCAGTTTAGGAAAGATGTTGAGTTGCTGGAATGAGTCCAGAGAAGGGCAACAAAGCTGGGGAGGGGTTTGGAGCACAGCCCTATGAGGAGAGGCTGAGGGAGCTGTGGTTGCTTAGCCTGAAAAAAGGGAGGCTCAGGGGAGACCTTCTTGCTGTCTACAACTCCCTGAAGGGAGGTTGTAGGCTGGTGGGGGTTGGTCTCTTCTGCCTGGCAACAGCACTAGAACAAGAGGACACAGTCTCAATCTGCACCAGGGGAGGTTCAGGCTGGGTGTTAGGAAGAAGTTCTTCCCAGAAAGAGTGATTGACCATTGGAATGTGCTGCCCAGGGAGGTGGTGGAGTCACCATCACTGGAGGTGATTACAAAGAGATTGGATGGGGCACTTGGTGCCATGGTTTAGTTGATTAGATAGTGTTGGATGATAGGTTGGACTTGATGATCTGAAAGGTCTCTTCCAACCTGGTTAATTCTATTCTATTCTATTCTATTCTATTCTATTCTATTCTATTCTATTCTATTCTATTCTATTCTATTCTATTCTATTCTATTCTATTCTATTCTATTCTATTCTATTCTATTCCATTCCATTCCATTCCATTCCATTCCATTCCATGCTATCCTATGCTATCCTATGCTATGCTATGCTATGCTATGCTATCCTATCCTATCCTATCCTATCCTATCCTATCCTATCCTATCCTATCCTATCCTATCCTATCCTATCCTCTCCCACCTGTCCAGCTCTCCAGTCTGCCCAGGTCTTGTTGAATGGCCACACAGCGCTCAGCTGTATCAGCCAAGCCTCCCCATTTGGAATTGCCAGCAAACTGGTTGAGCAGACCCTCTGTCCCCTCTTCAATGTCACTGATGAAGTTGTTGAACAGAACCAGACCCTTCTTGTCACACGCAATCACAATATAGCAAGTAGTACATGCTGGCCTGGCAGTTGTTAAAAGGTTCAAATGCTTCCTGCACTTAGTGATCACCCACTGGTTTAGCCAGACCATGCAAGACAGTGTGACAAACCTGTAGCATCTGTGTCCTGCCCTGTCACATGGTTAGAATGTATATATCCAGAGAGGATGGTGTGCTGTTGGTTGGGAGTCTGAACAACAAGCCATAAATAGGATAATGGCTTCCCTCAGTACATTATCATTATTCAGAAAACACAACCTCAGTTGTTTTTGAGGCCCTTTTGGGTTTCTCTAAATTTCCCCATGGATATGGCTTTCTACTAGGGATGGATGACAGAGGTGCACGTTTGTTGTCATCTTAACCACTAAAAACCCTGTGCCCTGTCTGCGGTACACGACATCCTCCCCGAGTCTCCTGTTACGCTTTCCGCCCTGTGATGCACAGTTGGGCCTGGCACTCTGTCAGGAGGACAGGCAGCCACTCTCAGCTCATCTCCTCTCTGCTCAGGCAGGCTGTTAAAGCTATATAAGGATGCTCTGTCAATACAAACAAACTCTCTTACCTTGAGGCTTCAGGACTGAACATCTGCTATTTCTTCGTGTATTTTGACTCCGACAGATTAAATATCTGATGCAGCCAAGCAACTGCTAATTCCAGGGCTAAATATAACTTGTTTTTAAAATGCACTGAACAGGGAGATGATGGAGAGGTTGCTCAGCTTGTTAAATGGAAGCTACAGGCCATGGAAGTCTTGGTGCAGATGCACACCTTAGGCCACACCTTGAGTCCTGTGTCCAGTTCTGGGCCCCTCAGTTTAGGAAAGATGTTGAGTTGCTGGAAGGTGTCCAGAGAAGGGCAACAAAGCTGGGGAGGGGTTTGGGGCACAGCCCTGTGAGGAGAGACTGAGGGAGCTGGGGTTGCTTAGCCTGGAGAAGAGAAGGCTCAGAGGAGACCTTCTTGCTGTCTACAACTACTTGAAGAAAGGTTGTAGCCAGGTGGGGGTTGGTCTCTTCTGCCAGGCAACCAGCACCAGAACAAGAGGACACAGTCTGAAGCTGCACCAGGGGAGGTTTAGGTTGGATGTGAGGAAGAAGTTCTTCCCAGAAAGATTGATTGGCTCTTCAAACGGGCTGCCCAGGGAGGTGGTGGAGTCACCATCACAGGAGGTGTTTAAGAAGAGACTGGATGAGGCCCTTGGTGCCATGGTTTAGTTGATTAGATGGTGTTGGGTGATAAGTTGGACTCGATGATCTCAAAGGTCTTTTCCAACGTGGTCTATTCCATTCCATTCCATTCCATTCCATTCCATTCCATTCCATTCCATTCCATTCCATTCCATTCCATTCCATTCCATTCCATTCCCATACTTTCATCTGTATGAAGTAGCTTAGAATGTGTATAAACAGGAATAGGTTCATTGATCTCAGCCTGGTGAGAGGAATCAAAAGAAAACTGCAGAACAGCAGCTGATATTTTTCTTTCTTTGTCCCCTCAAAGGCAGCACAATATCTTGTTCACTCACACAGGTTGACACTCAAGCTGGCCAGTTCACTCTGAAGGAAAGTGAAGGTTAGGGGTGTGAATAGAATAGAATAGAATAGAATAGAATAGAATAGAATAGAATAGAATAGAATAGAATAGAATAGAATAGAATAGAATAGAATTAACCAGGTTGGCAAAGACCTTCAAGATCATCAAGTCCAACCTACCACCAAACACCTCATGACTAACTAAACCATGGTTTCAAGTGCCACGTCCAATCCCTTTCTGAACACCTCCCAGGACGGTGACTCCACCACTTCCCTGGGCAGCCCATTCCAATGGCCAATCTCTCTGTGTTCTTACATCTTAGACAAGTTTTCTTTAAAATGAATAAAAAAGGACAATCTTTATGAAAAATTCATTTCACTGATACCAGTCTGGATGCAGTTCACTCCAAATGATTCCTTTGCTGACCCACAGTTTCTTCTTGCACGTCAGTGCAAATTGCTGCGAGCATACCTCATGCCCTGAGCGAAGCAGCACATTAAGAAGGGAAAGTTTCTGGCTTTCTTGCCATGAGGGACCAGTCACTGCTACTGCCTTGGGGTGGTGGGTATGTGGCATTTGCCAGATTACCACCCTCCCCTGCTGCTTGCTTTCGGATTGAGTAAGTCTGACTGATCCCGTGACTAGGCTGGTTTCATGCAAAGGCGGAGGAGGCTGTGGCAGGCAGCTTTGGTAGGAACCGATACTTAGAGGTTGAGTGGGAGATGGATGGTGCTTGATCATGTCAAAGAAACCTTGTGCATCCCGCCTTGTGGATGCAGCATTGCTCCCCTGAACCTGCCTACAGCTGTTCTGGCATGGAGGTCTCCTTGGCACAGGCAGGCCGTGTTGCACCGTGAGAAGAGGGAAGTCTGTTTAACAGCTACCTAAGCAATCTGTTCTTCATCTGGTTTACTGACAGCTGCCTCCAGGTGCATTGAGAAGTGCTGACTGAAGATACAGAGCTATAAATCCCCAGATTGCCATTCAAAGCCTCAAGGAAAATAATAACCCAGCACTCTGTCCTGCAGACTTTCTCACTTTATGCTCCAAATGGACATCAATATCTCAAATGGGCTATCTGTCTTGAGAACTGTGTTTTATTGGCAGCTCCCTCAGCTACACAAGGGCTAAGAGTGCATGCCTGGCCTTAAAAATACCTGCTTGAAACTTTTCTGAAAACAGTTAAACAGTCTGCCTGGATGGTGGCTTGGTTTCTTGCTCCACTAACAGCAGACTTTGTGTTTTCTGTGTTACTGGAAGCCTACATTCATTAGTCAAAAAGTGCTATTTCTCTTTGGAAAGCTCCCTTCCTCCCCAGCAACTGACAGCCTTCCAACATCATGGGGGCAGATCCCAGCCTAGCTCTGTGAAAACACCAGGGCAGAACTAAATGCTGCAGTGTGCCCAGGTGGCCAAGAAGGCAAATGGCATCCTGGCCTGTATCAGGAACAGTGTGGCCAGCAGGAGCAAGCAGGTCATTCTCCCTCTGTAAACAGCACTGGTTAGGCCACACCTTGAGTCCTGTGTCCAGTTCTGGGCCCCTCAGTTTAAGAAGGATATTGAGACACTTGAACGTGTCCAGAGAAGGGCAACAAAGCTGAGGAGGGGTTTGGAGCACAAGCCCTCTGAGGAGAGGCTGAGGGAACTGGGGTTGCTTTGCCTGCAGAAGAGGAGGCTCAGGGGTGACCTTACTGCTCTCTACAACTACCTGAAGGAAGGGAGGTTGTAGCCAGGTGGTGGTTGGTCTCTTCTCCCAGGCAACCAGCATCAGAACAAGAGGACACATGTGTGTCCATGAATGTGCTGCCCAGGGAGGTGGTGGAGTCACCATCACTGGAGGTGTTTAGAAAGAGACTTGCTGGGGTGCTTGGTGCCATGGTTTAGTTGATTAGATGGTGTTGGGTGATAGGTTGGACTCAATGATCTCCAAGGTCATTTCCAACCTGGTCAATTCCATTCCATTCCATTCCATTCCATTCCATTCCATTCCATTCCATTCCATTCCATTCCATTCCATTCCATTCCATTCCACTGGGCAGATGTAAGGGAGTTGCCAAGTTCACTCTATCTCAGTTTTCTCATGAGTAAAGTGGAAAGTGCCTGCTGTATGTCTTTTAAGAAGCAAGTAGCCATAAAGTTATTGTTATTATTCAGCAGTACTGCATTCAAAAGACAAGTCGAGTGGTTAAAGCAAGATTCAACCTTGAGGAATTTCACTGCTCATTCCCCACCTCTGTTGTCCTACAGATCTGCTTCCCTTTTATTCCACAACAGATGTAGATTGGGTCTGTAGACACCTCTCTGCTCCCCTTTTCTGTATTATTTTCCTCACATCCTCATTCTGACTGACTGACTGGTTACCAGCAGGCGGCTTGGACAATTGCTCAGGGACATGGGAATGCCTGTCTGATAACAAGGCAGTGTTTCTGCCTGCCTTTTACAGCCAGGATGAGAGATGGATGCTTTTCTTGAAAATATGCACTCTCTTGGGTTCACTCTTTCCTCACCTTTTGAACTGGAAGATCAAGATGGAGAGGAACATCCCCCTCCATGTTCTCTCTTCCTTCTCCCAAGCTGTGACATTGCACTTTGTGGTGGTTTGAGCCTCAACAGGGATTTCAGAGCTCAGATGGGCGTCAAGGCTGAGAACACCTGCCCCCAGCTTGGTGTCATCTGCAAACTTACTGATGACTGACTCAATCCCCTCCTCCAGATCATCCATAAAGATATTGAACAGTATGGGGCCCAGCACTGATCCCTGGGGGACACCACTAGTGCCTGGCTGCCAGCTGGCTGTGGCACCATTCACCACCACTCTCTGGGTTCAGCCTCCAGCCAGTTCCTAACCCAGCTCAGAGTGCTGCTGTCCAAGGCAGGGGCTGACAGCTTGGCCAGGAGTGTGCTGTGAGGGACGGTGTCAAAGGCCTTGCTGAAGTCCAGGTAGACTACATCCACAGCCTGCTCCACATCCACCAGGCAGCCACCTGATCATAGAAGGAGATCAGGTTGGTCAGGCAGGACCTGCCCTTCCTGAATCCATGCTGGTAGAGAGGTAAAAATTTTCTTTAAGCAATATCTATCTATCTCTCTCTATCTCTATCTCTATGTGTGTGTGTGTATAACAATAACAGGAAGGGTTCACAAGGGTAAGGAACAAGGATGGATGGGGAAAATATGTATACAAAACCAGTCCTTTGGTGAGGCATGGATGTAGCAGGGAGGAGTACCAGGCCTGACCACGTGGTAGAGAAGCAGGAAGCCAGCAGCAGTCCTCTCATCCAGGCAAGGAGAAGCCAAAGAGAGCTAATGGCTTCAGTGTCTTCCTTTTTATAGGCTTGCTGGACAGGGAGGGGGAGTGGAACAGACTAACTCAGTTCCTCAGGGGGAAAATGCCCTCCAGGGAGAGCAAGGCTCTCACAAGCACTCCCTGCCCCTGCTCCCTGGATGGGTTACACCCATCACACACTTCTCTGGCATTTTCCCATCCTGGTGACCAGTTTGGCAACTCTCCTAACAGGTGTGCTTTCCATCTATCAGCATGGATCTCCATGACTTTGCCCTCCTCAGCCACTGCATGTGGGTTTGTATCTGAGACGTCTGAGCTGCATCCTATTGCACCATTTCTCAACAGCACAGCAGAAGCACTATTTTTCAGCATGTTCACTGACAATATACCAGAGCTTTGGGAGTCATGTTGACCTGAGTTATTTGAAGAAGAGTGGGGCTTATCTCTGCTCAGAACACTGACTGTGAACATTTCCTTGTAATGTGCTTGTCCATGTCCCACAGGTGCCATTTTACTGCCTCATACTCTAGAGGCTGACAAACCAGGCTTCACTCAGCCTCTGAGATGAGATGTCTAAAGCTGGGAAATTGTGACTCTAGCCCAAACAAATCAACCAACTAAGTCACTGTGTGCAAGTCCCATGAGACAATGGGGTTTTGGTTTGGGGTTTGGGGTTTTTTTTTGTTTCATTTTGGTATGAGCTGGGTGGTCACAAATCAATGATATTTTAGTGGCAGCTTGGTATTAATCTGCCTCTGCTGGATGGATGCAAGGGGAGAGTAGGGGGTGTTGTCTACCTTAGTTTCAGCAAGGCTAAAGGCTTTTTATACTGTCTCACATAACACCCTTATAGGTAAGCTTAGGAAATGTGGGTTAGATGAGTGGACAGTGAGATGGACTGAGAACTGGCTGAAGGACAGAGCTCAGAGGGTTATGATTAATGATGTAGAGTCTAGTTGGAGGCATGTGGCTACCAGCGTTCTCTAGAGGTCAGTACTTGTTCAATGTAGTCATGAATGACCTGGATGAATGGAGAGAGGATACTCTCAGAAAGTTTGGTGATGATACAAAACTAGCAGAGGTGGCTGGCACACCAGAAGGCTGTGCTGTCACTCAGCAAGCCTTGGACAGGCTAGAGAGTTAGGTGGAGAGGAACTTCATGAAGTTCAACAAGGGTATGTGTAGGGTCTTGCACCCAGGAAGGAATAACCCCATACACTAATCCATGTTAGGGGTTGACTTGCTGGAAAACAACTCTGGGAGTCCTGGTGGATAACAAAATAGCTATGAGCCAGTAATGTGCCCTAGTCTGCATCAACAAGTGTGTGGCCAGCAGGTTGAGGGAGATTCTCCTACCCCTTTACAGTGCCCTTGTGATGCCACATCTAGTCTTATGTCCTGTTCTGGGTTCCCTGGTTCAAGAGAGATGGAACTACTGGAGAGAGTCCGATGGAGGGCTACAAAGATGATTAGAGGACTGGAGAGGAGGTGACTCCTCTTATGAGGAGAGGCTGAGACAGGTGGGGCTGTTCAACCTGCAGAAGAGAAGACACAGAGGATCTTATTAATGCTTATACATATCTACAGGGCAAGATTTAAGAGGCTGGGGCCTTTTCTAAGTGGTATCCAGTGATAGGACAATGGGCAGTGGACACAAACTGGAACACAGGAAGTTCCACCTAAATATAAGGAAAGAGTTCTTTACTTTGAGGGTCACAGAGCACTGAAAGAGGCTGTCCAGAAAGGCTGTGGAGTCTTCTTCTCTAGAGATACTCAAAACTTGCCTGGATGTATTTCTGTGCAACCTGCCCTGATGACCCTGCTTTAGCTGGGAGGATTAGTGTAGATGATCCTCAAATCCTCTCCCAGCCCTTACCAGTCTGTGATTCCCTGATGACCTTTCCTTATCTCCCACTCCCTGTCTGTTCTCTAAAGTGGCCATGTGGCCACCCTGCCTGGATCACAGATGATATGAGGTGCTGATGGCTCTTTTAAGAATGTGGCTGAGGTTTGCTGTGGAGTACTGTGAATGGAGAGCTACAGTGGAAATACAGCTTGGCCAAGAACTGCTGCTGAGAGGTCAGAGTGCAAGCCTGAGCCCTGTCTCTCATGAGCTTATTTGGACTACACTAGAGTTTATCCCCATGATTTACAGCCACTGCAGATTTCTGTCTTGACCTTTTCTCTCTCCCTGAATGTGCAAATAAATGCAGTTATCCACATTTTCCCTAAGACAGTCTTTAAAGCTACCTTTGCTCATAAATAGTTATGAAGTCTCTGTGCATGAAATTTAGGTTCAATACTGCTTCTTTTTTTGCTGGTGTACAGCATCTTCCTGTAGATGAATTGTTCTCAATTAGAGATCTCTAAGACAAGACAGGGCCAAATAACAACAACACAAAAGGCTTTCTGCTTAAAAACTCAACATTTAAGAGGAAAAAAAAGGGGGGGGGGGGAGGGGAGGGATGGGGGGAAACTATTTGATGAGAATCATTAAAGGGCTGCCAAGGGCTCAATGAATTTGCAGTGACTGTTCTAGCCTGGTGGAATTTCACACCAACTGCAGCATGGTGCTACATGCCCAGGTCTGTTCCCAGTTTGCCTCTACTATTGTATGTACAGTGCTGTGTCCTTTGATGTGTGATATGATCCTGGTCTGGTCATGCAAATATGTATTTATGAATAGAATAGAGTAGAATAGAGTAGAATAGAGTAGAATAGAGTAGAATAGAATAGAATAGAGTAGAGTAGAGTAGAATAGAATAGAATAGAATAGAATAGAATAGAATAGAATAGAATAGAATAGAATAGAATAGAATTAACCAGGTTGGAAGAGACCTTCAAGATCATTGCATCCAACCCATTGTCTAACACCATCTAAACAGCTAAACATAGCAGCAAGCACCCCATCAAGTCTCCTTCAAACACCTCCAATGATTTAAGACCGTATATCCATCTGACTTCCCAGGAGCTGCCATTAATAGGCATGGAGAAAGTCAGGGGACTGGCACACTTGAACTTTCTCTGGTTTTACCTTCCCCAGGCTGGATAACCAAGAAATGATGCCATTAAACTTTTGAACATGCATAGATTTCATGTTGGCAGATCTCAGTTACCTTCATCTCCATGGAATGGGATGGAATGGAATGGAATGG
Source organism: Melanerpes formicivorus (assembly GCF_026170545.1). NCBI lineage: Eukaryota > Metazoa > Chordata > Aves > Piciformes > Picidae > Melanerpes > Melanerpes formicivorus. The sequence goes on from NW_027142453.1 coordinate 1,360,712, forward strand.
AATGGAATGGAATGGAATGGAATGGAATGGAATAGAATAGAATAGAATAGAATAGAATAGAATAGAATAGAATAGAATAGAATAGAATAGAATAGAATAGAATAGAATAGAATGAAATGGAATAGAATAGACCAGGTTGAAAAAGACCTTCAAGATCATTGAGTCCAACCTATCACCCAACACCATCTAATCAACTAAACCATGGCACCAAGCACCCCATCCAGTCTCTTCCTAAATACCTCCCAGTGATGGTGGAGTAACCCCCATTCCCTACTCTCCTGCACAGCTGTGGTGGGAGAGATAGCAGAGTTGGGCCCCAGAAGAAGGGAGTGGTGGAAGGACAGGTTGGACTTGATGATCATTGAGGTCTTTTCCAACCTTATTGATTCTATGTTTCTATGATTTAAAATTGGGTTGTATTTCTCACTGTCCTGTTCTAATTCAGTTGGTGAATCAGTATTGGCCTTGTTTAAGTTACATTGGTTTTTGTTTCCTCAAATCAAGACTGACTTTTGCCCATGTCCATAACCAGTGAGTGAGCCCTCCCTGTCCTTCTTCTCAGCCCTCCAGACTTTGGTTTTATTTTTAATCATCCCACTAGATGCGGTAGGAGTGAGTAGGTGGGGCAGGCTGATAGGTGCTTTGTTCTCTGCCTGTGTGGTCTCAAACTGGGAGAGCTGGGGTTGTTCAGCCTGGAGAAGAAAAGGCTACAGGGTGACCTTATTGCAGCCTGCAAATACTTAAAGCAGGCCTAAACATGGGGCCAATCTTTTAAGCAGGGCCTGTTGTGACAGGACAAGAGGTAATGCTTTTAAACTAAAAGAGTGTAGATTTAGACTAGATGTAAGAAAGAAGTTTTTCATAATGAGGGTGATGAAACACTGGCACAGGTTGCCCAGAGAGGGGGTGGAAGTGCCATCCCCAGGAACATTCAAGCTGATCAGGGCTCTGAGCAACCTGATCTAGTTAAAGATGTCCCTGATCACTGCAGGGTGTTTGGACTAGATGACTTTTAAACGTCCCTGCCAGCCCCAAACGTTCTATGATTCTATGATTAACTTCAGTGATGTGTAAAGTAGGTCAGAAGAAAAGGGTGGGTGACTGCAGTAGGAGGCTATCTTAAGAGCTGACTACACACAGAAGTGATGTAAAGCTAAGGGAGATGCAGGGCACAGCCAGTGTCAGTGTTTCCATGTCTGAAAGCAAGTCAGAAAGCAGAGGATACTTTGTGTGGTGTTACAAACGCTGGTTTGTTTCGTGGGTTTATTCCTGTTGTGCAGATACATGCCTGCAAAATGCTGCTTTGCTTCTGAATGACAGTATCTGACTGATAGCTGCTGATACAGGGTGAGCACCTTTTTTTCCCCACCCCTGCAGATACTACCCATGGCATCCTGGCCTGTATCAGGAATAGTGTGGCCAGCAGGAGCAGGGAGAGCATTCTGCTCCTGTACTCAGCACTGGTTAGGCCACACCTTGAGTCCTGTGTCCAGTTCTGGGCCCCTCAATTTAAGAAGGACATTGAGACGCTTGAACGTGTCCAGAGAAGGGCAACGAGGTTGGAGAGGACTTTGGAACACAAGCCCTATGAGGAGAGGCTGAGGGAGCTGGGGTTGACTAGCCTGGAGAAGAGGAGGCTCAGGGGTGACCTTATTGCTGTCTACAGCTACCTGAAGGGAGGTTGTAGCCAGGAGGGGGTTGGTCTCTTCTCCCAGGCATCCAGAACAAGAGGACAGAGGCTCAGGTTGCGCCAGGGGAGGTTTAGGCTCGAGGTGAGGAGAAAGTGCTTCACAGAGAGAGTTGTTACCCATTGGAATGTGCTGCCCAGGGAGGTGGTGGAGTCACCATCCCTGGAGGTGTTCAAGAGAGGACTGGACGTGGCTCTTGGTGCCATGGTTTACTAGTCCTGAAGTGTTGGGTGACAGGTTGGACTTGGTGATCTTTGAGGTCTTTTCCAACCTTATTGATTCTATGACTCTATGGTGATAAGTAAGCTGGCATTGGCCTGGCTTTCTTTAAAGTACCAACTGATTCACAGTATCACAGTATCACTTAGGTTGGAAAGGACCTCGAGGATCATTGAGTCCAACCTATCAACACAGACCCCATGACTAGACCATGGCACCAAGTGCCACGTCCAATCTCGTCTTGAACGCCTCCAGGGTCGATGACTCAACCACCTCCCTGGGCAACCCATTCCAATGACGAATGACTCGCTCGGTGAAGTACTTCCTCCTCACCTCGAGTCTAAACCTCCCCTGGCGCAGCTTGAGACTGTGTCCCCTTGTTCTGGTGCTGGTTGCCTGGGAGAAGAGGCCAACCCCTTCCTGGCCACAACCACCCTTCAGGTAGTTGTAGAGGGCAATGAGGTCACCCCTGAGCCTCCTCTTCTCCAGGCTAAACAACCCCAGCTCCCTCAGCCTCTCCTCATAGGGCTTGTGTTCAAGGCCTCTCACCAGCCTTGTTGCCCTATTCCTAATACTTGGTGAGCAGACTGCATTTCAAATAAACCATCTGGGTCTGTATGACAAAGCCACAGTGCTGACCCAACCTGTTACAACACTGCAACCTACATTTCACAATATAAAGTTACTGTGTCCACTCTAACCCTGAAAAACAAACCATAAATAAGATAATGGTTTCCCTCAGTGCCGTATCATTACAAAGCCAAAACCTGTGTTATTATGAGGACCTTTTAGTTTCTCTAAATTGCCTCATAGGTACTTTGGTCTTTTCTGAACTGTCATTTTCTGAACTGATGACAGAGGTATGCATTTTAACCACCAAAAACTCCTTGGCCTCTTTGTGGTACATCACATCCTCCCCGTGTTTCCTCTCTGCCTGGTGGTGCATGCAGAGCTCACCTTTCAGTGGAAAGGCAGGAAGAGGCATGACAAATGACTCTGTTTGGCTGCTGCCTGACACATTTCAGAAACAGGCTGCAAAACTGTACCTCATGGAGAAAGGAGAATGTGATTCTTTCTCACCTATTTCACCAAAGAGGAAGAAGCCATCATCTCCTCAAGTTCCTCTTCTTCCCCATCTGCAGTACTTCAGTAGAAACCCTTCACTTCCCATCATCTGGGGATTAAACTTGGGGAAAAAGGAGGCTTCCTCACTTGCAAGACACTAAAAGAGGTGTAGATGTCTGCAAGCTTTTGGTTCTCAGTAGAGAAGACCAAATCATAAAGTAGTTACCCTGGACATCCTGTAGACTTACAGCTTTCCACCTGGGATCCAGAAACAAGCATGCTGCTGGGGAGCCAGTTCCACCTAGTCAGGAGAAAGGCTGAGTTCTGTGGCCCAGAACTGCACAGAGTACTGAAGGTGAGGCTGTACCAGCACTGAATGCAGAGGGTTAATCACCTCTTTTGCCCAGCTGGTTATGCTGTGCTTGATGCACCCATGGATGAAGTTTGCCTTCTTGGCTCTCAGGTCACACTGTTGACTGATGGTGAGCCTGCTGTTAACCAGCATCCCCAGATCCCTTTCTGCAGGGCTGCTCTCTAGCTAGGTGATCAAGGTCTGACAGGACATTGGCAATCATATCTAGAAGGATGTTGACTTGCTGGAGCGTGTCCAGAGAAGGGCAACAAAGTTGGTGAAGGAGAGACTGAGGGAGCTGGGGTTGCTTAGCCTGGAGAAGAGGAGACTCAGGGGTGACCTTATTGCTCTCTACAACTACCTTAAGGGGGGTTGTAGCCAGGCAGAGGTTGGTCTCTTCTCCCAGGCAATGTACCAGAACAAGAAGACACAGTCTCAGGCTGCACCAGGGGAGGTTTAGGCTGGAGGTTAGGAGGAAGTTTTACACAGAGAGAGTGATTGCCCACTGGAATGGGCTGCCCGAGGAGGTGGTGGAGTCACCGTCATTTGAGGTGTTCAGGAGGAGATTTGATAGGGTGCTTGGTGCCATGGGTTAGTTGATTAGGTGTTGTTGGGTAATAGGTTGGACATGATGATCTTGAAGGTCTCTTCCAACCTGGTTTATTCTATTCTATTCCATTGCTCTGCCCATGGCAGAGGCATTAGAACTAGATGACCTTTACAGGTTCTAGCCATTGGAATGGGCTGCCCAGGGAGGTGGTGGAGTCGCCATCCCTGGAGGGGATTGGACGTGGCACTTGGTGCCACGGTCCAGTAGGCATGAGGTGTTGGGTGACAGGTTGGACTTGATGATCTTTGAGGTCTTTTCCAACCTTGCTGATTCTATGATTCTGATCCAAACCATTCTGTGAATCTTGATCACCTCAACAAGCTTGTAGCAACTGGTTTTATTGACTGCTACACAAGCTTGGGATTCAGAGCCTCAAATCCTTTCCAAAGTTTCTCTCCTGGCAGCCATCTCAGTCAGGCTTTTGCCTCTCAGCCTAGTGCTTGAGGCAGAACTGTGAAGCCAAGATACGTACCTTGCTTTCTGACCTGCTCTTTGTTCTGTCAAAACCATGAGCCTGCTACTCTTCTAGCCCTCCTGGTCACTGATACTGCACAGTGAGGCTCATGAAAGTAGGGGAAAGAGATGTCTGTAAAGGGTAGAAAGGACAAAAATATAACTCTGGAGCTTCCTAAGCCCTTGCTTAGAATAGCCTAGCCTAGCCTAGCCTAGCCTAGCCTAGCCTAGCCTAGAACAGAATAGAATAGAATAGAATAGAATAGAATAGAATAGAATAGAATAGAATAGAATAGAATAGAATAGACCAGACCAGACTAGGTTGGAAAAGACCTTTGAGATCATCAAGTCCAACGTATCACCCAACACTATCTAATCAACTAAACCATGGCACCAAGCACCCCATCCAGTCTATTCCTAAACACCTCCAGTGATGGTGACTCCACCACCTCCCTGGGAAGCCCATTCCTATGGCCGATCTCTCTTTCTACGAAGAACTTCTTCCTAACATCCAGCCTAAACCTCCCCTGGTGCAGATTGAAACTCTGTCCTCTTGTTCTGGTGCTGGTTGCCTGGGAGAAGAAACCAACCCCCACCTGGCTACAACCTCCTTTCAGGTAGTTGTAGACAGCAAGAAGGTCTCCCCTGAACCTCCTCTTCTCCAGGCTAAGCAACCCCAGTTCCCTCAGCCTCTCCTCATAGGGCTGTGCTCCAAACCCCTCCCCAGCTTTGTTGCCCTGCTCTGGACATGTTCCAGCAACTCAACATCTTTCCTAAACTGAGGGGCCCAGAACTGGACACAGGACTCAAGGTTCGGCCTAACCAGTGCTGAGTCCAGGGGCACAATGGATCCCTGCTCCTGCTGGCCACACTGTTCCTGATGCAGGCCAGGATGCCATTTGCCTTCTTGGCCACCTGGGCACACTGCAGGCTCATGTTCAGCCTACTATCAACCAGTCCCCCAAGGTCCCTTTCTGCCTGGCTGCTCTCCAGCCACTCTGACCCCAGCCTGTAGCACTGCATGGGGTTATTGTGGCCAATGTGTGGAAAACTGATCATTGGGATTATTGATTCTGTGATTCTCTGATTCTATGACAAATTAGACAAATGCTCAGAAGTTTCATTAGAAAACAAAGGGTGAATTACTGAATAAAGCTCAAGTAGGGATTTGATTGTATTTGGGGGTGGCCTAACCAGTGCGGTGTACAGGGGGAGAAGTGTCCTCTGAATGCAGCAATGTAGGGTCCTCACTGCCTGTGTCTGAGGGATGAAGTGCTGGCTGTGCTGGTGGAACAGCACCTCCTGCCCTTCCCCAAGAGGGCCCTTGTGCCTGTGTCAGCTGTTTTTCATTGTAGCCTTGTCTGGCTGTGAGGTGGAAAACCCTCATTTTACCCTTTTGAGACACATGGCTAAGAGAGGGCATTTTCTCTCTGGCTCTCCCTCCTCAGCCCGGGAAAAGGCATTCAGTCCGCCAGTTTGGGTCACGGAGTAAAGCTCCAGCAAAGTTTTTAATGAGTGAAAAAAACTTGATTAAAGTGCTGTTGCAAACACTTGTGTTGGCTCCTTTGTAAGCTGGGGTCAGCTGATGAAGGCAGGAAGAAGCAAAAAGGGTTTCCTTTTACCATCGTTAAGCTGCTGCCTGCAGAACGTGAGACTCTGAGCTAGCGTGCTGATTCTGGCAATAAGTCAACCCCAGCATCTGCATAGCTGTTGGCAAAGAGCAACTGGGCTCACAAGCTCTCAAAATATTTTCTTTTCCTCTCCTTGCCATGATTTGCTTTGTTTACCCAGGAGAGAGAGAGAAAGATTTGTTGGTAACCTCTGAAGAGAGAGCGTTGTCACTTCTCACTCGAGATCAGGGCACGCAAGCCCGTCGCTCCATTTAAAGCTATTGTATTCCAAGATCTAGGAAGTGCTGTATGGATCATAATTGCCTCCAACAAATATGTTAGTGAAATTGCAGTGTTTCAGGGTGAACCATATAATCAGCCTTCTTGGAACTTTTGGAGACAGGAGTTAATAATGGGTTATCTTCTCAATTATGCTATGAGAGACCATTTCCTATCTGGAAATAGGTCATGTCAAATAGTAGCAGCAGTTATGCTTTTGCTATTACTTGTAACATTCAGGAGCTGCTATCAAAACAAGACCTTGTTTTGCTGTGGGTGCCGTACACATGAGAAGCAAAAGCAGCCCTCAGCCTATAAACTTTGCTAAAAATAAGATGCAGTAAGTGGAGGAACCAAATAGCAGTGGATTAGACATAATAGAAGTAATAGCAAGGAAAGGACTATTTTGAATGCTGACTGCATGTGCAAAACAGTTTGCCAGCTGCTTATCTGCCTGCCAGCAGCTGAGTGCTCTGGTGGTACCAGGGCAGACATATGGTTGAAGAACATATGCATAGCTGAGTGATTCGCCGTGGCTGGCAGAAAGCTCCACCACCCTTGCAAAACTTTGTCTGATGCACTTCAGTTAGAATAGAATAGAATAGAATAGAATAGAATAGAATAGAATAGAATAGAATAGACCAGACCAGGTTGGAAGAGGCCTTCAAGATCATTGCGTCCAACCCATCAACCAATCCAACCCACTTAAACAACTAACCCATGGCACCAAGCACCCCATCAAGTCTCCTCCTGAACACCTCCACCACCTCCACCACCTCCCCGGGCAGCACATTCCAATGGGCAATCACTCTCTCTGTATACAACTTCTTACTAACATCCAGCCTAAACCTCCCCTGGTGCAGCTTGAGACTGTGTCCTCTTGTTCTGGTACTGGCTGCCTGAGAGAAGAGACCAACATCCACCTGTCTACAACCTCCCTTCAGGTAGTTGTAGACAGCAAGAAGACCCCTGAGTCTCCTCTTCTCCAGGATAAGCAACCCCAGCTCCCTCAGCCTCTCCTCTTAGGGCTTGTGCTCCAAATCCCTCAACAACTTTGTTGCCCTTCTCTGGACACCTTCCAGCAATTCAACCTCCTTCCTAAACTGAGAGGCCCAGAACTGGACACAAGACTCGAGGTGTGGCCTAACCAGTGCAGTGTACAGGGGCAGAATGACCTCCCTGCTCCTGCTGGCCACACTGTTCCTGATGCAGGCCAGGATGCCATTGGCCCTCCTGGCTGCCTGGACACACTGCAGGCTCATGTTAAGCCTACCATCAACCAGTACCCTCAGGTCCCTCTCTGCCTGGCTGCTCTCCAGCCACTCTGACCCCAGCCTGTAGCACTGCATGGGGTTGTTGTGGCCAAGGTGCAGAACCTGGCACTTGGATGTGTTCAATCTCCTGCCCTTGGGCTCTGCCCATCTGTCCAGCCTGTCGAGGTCCCTCTGCAGAGCCTCTCTATCCTCCAGCAGATCAACTCCTGCCCCCAGCTTAGTGTCATCTGCAAATTTACTGATGATGGACTCAATGCCCTCATCCAGATCATCAATAAAGATCTTAAAGAGCACAGGGCCCAGCACTGATCCTTGGGGCACACCACTACTGACTGGTCGCCAGCTGGATGTGGCACCATTCACCACCACTCTCTGGGCTCTGCTCTCCAGCCAGTTCCTAACCCATTGCAGTGTGCTCCCATCCAAGCCATGGGCTGACAGCTTGGCCAGGAGTTTGCTGTGGGGGACGGTGTCAAAGGCCTTGCTGAAGTCCAGGTAGACCACATCCACAGGCCTCCCCACATCCACCAGGCAGTCACCTGATCATAGAAGGAGATCAGGTTGGTCAGGCAGGACCTGCCCTTCCTAAATCCATGCTGGCTGGGCCTGATCCCTTGTTGTCTGCACTTGAAGTGACCCCTGGACTTCTGAGACTTAAAGAGGCAACTATTAATTAAAATTGAAGGTCTTCTCCAACCTGGTTAATTGTATTTTATCCTGTTCTCTTGAATGCCCTTGCATCATAGAATCATAGAATCAATAAGGTTGGAAAAGACCTCAGAGTTCATCAAGTCCAACCTATTACCCAAAACCTCATGACTAACTAAACCATGGCTTCAAGTGCCTTGTCCAGTCCCTTTTTTGCATGCCTCCAGGGACAGTGACTCCACCACCTCCCACTTAAGTAATTCCTAATGTAAAAGACACATAAATCAGATTGCAATATAAAATCAAATGCTGAGACACTCAGAGAGGAAAAGTCCCACACCGTGTACTGATGAGTCACATTTAGAAGAGAATAGAATAGAATAGAATAGACCACTTGGAAAAAAACTTTGAGATCATCTAGTTCAACCTCTCACCTAACACCATCTAATCAACTAAACCATGGCACCAAACACCCCACCCAGTCTCTTCTTGAACACCTACAGTGATGGTGACTCCACCACCTCCCTGGGTAGCCCGTTCCAATTGCCAATCACTCTTTCTGTGAAGAGCTTCTTCCTAACATCCAGCCTAAACCTCTCCTGGTGCAGCTTGAGACTGTGTCCTCTTGTTCTGGTGCTGGTTGCCTGGGAGAAGAGACCAACCTCTGCCTGTTCTACAACTCCCCCTAAGGTAGTTGTAGGCATCAATTTAATTGTTTCTAAAGGCTTCAAGCACACCAACAGTTAACCACAGCCAGCCACCTTTGCTGAGAACATTTCCAATCATCTCCCCATGCCAACTTAGGTTAAACTGGATCCTCAGAAGGTTTCAAATGCCACAATGGACTGGTGTTTAATATAGCAGAAATGGTGGGGCAAAACCCAAGTCTTTGCTCACATGGAGGACCTCCTTTAGGTGCAGCCAAACAAAAGAAGTAGAGCTGCTTGAGAAGGATGTTGATGCTTAACTTTACACTCCATGCTGTGCTGAGGGTGGAATCACATAGGATAGGATAAACCAGGTTGGAAGAGACCTTCAAGATCATTGAGTCCAACCCATCAACCAATCCAACCCATGTAAACAACTAAACCATGGCACCAAGCACCCCATCCAGTCTCCTTCTGAACACCTCCAATGATGGTGACTCCACCACCTCCCCAGGCAGCCCATTCCAATGGGCAATCACTCTCTCTGTATAGAACTTCTTCCTAACATCCAACCTAGACCTCCCCTGGCACAGTCTGAGACTGTGTCCTCTTGTTCTGGTGCTGGCTGCCTGGGAGAAGAGACCAATCTCTGCCTGTCTACAACCTCCCTTCAGGTAGTTGTAGAGAGCAATAAGGTCACCCCTGAGTCTCCTCCTCTCCAGGCTAAGCAACCCCAACTCCCTCAGCCTCTCCTCATAGGGCTTGTGTTCCAAACCCCTCTCCAACTTCATTGCCCTTCTCTGGACTTGTTCCAGCAACTCAACCTCCTTCCTAAACTGAGGGGCGCAGAACTGGACACAGGACTCAAGGTGTGGCCTAATCAGTGCTGAGTCCAGGGGCAGAATGACCTCCCTGCTCCTGCTGGCCAGGATGCCATTGGCCCTCTTGGCTGCCTGGTCACACTGCAGGCTCATGTTCAGCCTACCATTGACCACTACCCCCAGGTCCCTCTCTACCTGGCTGCTCTCCAGCCACTCTGACCCCAGCCTGTAGCTCTGGGAATCAAGACCATTCCCTCCAGTCATTTAAGCAAGCAAGTGAGTATATTTTTTTAAAGGCAATACAGAACAGGAAATAAATAGAGGAAACCCACTCTGTATTAATTCATCATAGTAAAAATATAACACACAGCAGGCCACTTGTGGCTTTGTGCAATTCAGGGTTTTCTGATGCGCTGTGACATCTTGGTATGTGAATGAGGTTTTCTGATGCAAGTAAGTGCAATTTCCTGGCTTGATGTTAATCTCTTCTAGCAGAAGTTGGAGAATAGGTAAAAGAAAAAGATCATTGCCTGAGCCTCAGTGGTCACTCTTTTGACTTAAATTCCCACGTGAATGTAGTGGCTTTATCCTGTACATTTTGTTAAAACTCAGATTTTGGTTATGAAAGAAGGTCCTTTGTTCAGGAAAGTATGGCCCTTGACTCTTCACTGTAATATATATCGCCAGTTTATCTCTTACAACACAATAGTATCACCATAGTATCAGTCAGGGTTGGAAGGGACCACAAGGAGCATCTAGTTCCAACCCCCCTGCCATGGGCAGGGACACCCCACACTACATCAGGCTGGACAGAGCCTCATCCAGCCTCGGCTTAAACACCTCCAGGGACGGGGCCTCAACCACCTCCCTGGACAACCCATTCCAGGGCTTCACCACTCTCATGGGGAAGAACCTCCTCCTCACATCTAGCCTGAATCTCCCCACCTCCAGCTTCATTCCATTCCCCCTAGTCCTCTCACTACCTGACATCCTGAGAAGTCCTTCCCCAGCCTTCCTGTAGGCCCCCTTCAGATACTGGAAGGCCACAATTAGGTCACCTGGGAGCCTTCTCTTCTGCAGACTCAACAGCCCCAACTCCTTCAGTCTGTCCTCATAGGAGAGGTGCTCCAGCCCTCTGATCACCCTTGTGGCCCTTCTCTGGACACGTTCCAGCACCTCCAGATCCCTCTTGTAATAGGGGCTCCAGAACTGGACACAGTACTCCAGGTGGGGTCTCACCAGGGCTGAGTAGAGGGGGAGAATCACCTCCCTTGACCTGCTGGCCACACTTCTCCTGATACAGCCCAGGATCTGATTGGCTTTGCGGGCTGCAAGTGCACACTGAGAGCTCCTGTTGAGCTTCTCCTCCACCAGCACCCCCAAGTCTCTCTCCTGAGGGCTGCTTTCCAGCCAGTCACTGCCCAGCCTGGATTTGTGCCTGGGATTGCCTTGACCCAGATGCAGGACTCTGCCCTTGCTCTTATTGAACTTCATGAGGTTGGCTTGTGCCCACCTCTCCAGCCTGTCAAGGTCCCTCTGGATGGCCTCCCTTCCCTCCAGTGTGTCTGCTGCACCACACACACACACACATATATATATATATATATATATATCTCCTTTCTGAAACACAGGATCCCTTAATGTCCCACCCAAAATGCCAGCTCATGGTCCTAAAAGTTTGAAACAGATTTTTATTCCCCATTAAGGAAAATGCCTCTCTTTTCCCCCAAGCACCTCTGTCTTTCCTGGTTAAGAAACGTTTCCAGCTGGCACATTTGAGGGTTTGTCTGGCAGGCAGGTATTTTTAACAAAATGAAGTTGCCATTTAGGCCTCCTCAACCTTGTTGGAGGTTATGCTGTTAACTCCTTCAGATAGTCAGACATTAGCCTTAAAGTCTGTGATACTGACAGCAAATCATAGAATCACAGAATCAGTAAGGTTAGAAAAGACTTCAAAGATCATCAAGTCCAACCTGTCACCCAACACCTCATGACTACTAAACCATGGCACCCAGTGCCACATCAAATCCGCTCTTGAACACCTCCAGGGACGGTGACTCCCTGGGCAGCACATTCCAATGGGTAACAACTCTCTCTGTGAAGAACTTTCTCCTCACCTTGAGCCTAAACCTCCCCTGGCACAGCTTAAGACTAACTTCTTGTTCTGGTGGTGCTTGCCTGGGAGAAGAGACCAACCCCCACCTGGCTACAACCTCCCTTCAGGTAGTTGTAGACAGCAAGAAGGTCTCCCCTGAGCCTCCTCCAGGCTAAGCAACCCCAGCTCCCTCAGCCTCTCCTCATAGGGCTTGTGCTCGAGGCCTCTCCCCAGCCTCATTGCCCTTCTCTGGACATGATCAAGTATCTCAATATCCTTTTTAAATTGAGAGACCCAGACCTGGGCACAGTACTCAAGGTTTTCATTCCATTATACAGTGCAAAGGAGGCTTTGCAAGAAACAAGAACTCAAATTGAAGAGAACAGCAGCTAAAATTGAAGTACTTAGTAGCCAGGTGAAAAGCCAACCCATTTTACTGAAAACACCTGCAAAGATGGGTAGTATCTGCAGGGGTGGGGAAAAAAAAGGTGCTCACCCTGTATCAGCAGCTATGAGTCAGATACTGTCATTCACAAGCAAAGCAGCATTTTGCAGGCATGTATCTGCACAACAGGAATAAACCCACGGAACAAACCAGTATCTGCAACACCACACAAAGTATCCTCTGCTTTCTGACTTGCTTTCAGACATGGAAACACTGACACTGGCTGTGCCCTGCATCTCCCTTAGCTTTACATCACTTCTGTGTGTAGTCAGCTCTTAAGCTAGCCTCCTACTGCAGTCATCCACCCTTTTCTTCTGACCTACTACTTGAGACTAAACTTCCCCTGGTGCAGTTTGATGAGCAAAGGCATCCTCCTGTTGTTTTGCCTGCCTAGGCATTGCTTGGGAAACTCATCCACGCAGGACCAGCCATCTCACTAGCTCTCTAGGAAAGAAGGTCATGTTCATGACTAGTAATTAAGATCATAAATCTGTCATTTATTCCTGCATTGGTCTTTCACTCCACTGTCGCTGTTCAGCTGTTGTGGCTACTTTGTCCTGCCCCTACCAAATCTCTCTATTTAGAACAAATTAGAATAGAATAGAATAGAATAGAATAGAATAGAATAGAATAGAATAGAATAGAATAGACCAGACCAGACCAGCTTGGAAGAGACCTTCAAGATCATCATGTCCAACCCATCAACCAATCCAACCCACCTAAACAACTAACCCATGGCACCAAGCACCCCATCAAGTCTCCTCCTGAACACCTCCAATGATGGTGGACTCCACCACCTCCCTGGGCAACCCATTCCTATGGGCAATTTGAGTCTAGTCGGAGCTCCAGCTGCCTTCCCCCTTTGCAATCTGCCTTCTTGCTTCATGGCTCCCCTTGTCCCTAAACTCTCTTCTCTCTAGCCCAGCTATTTCCCCATCCCTTCTCAGTTCCTCTTTCCTGCCACCCAGTTGACAGTTCTGGACAAGTTAGCACCCAGATGTGGTTTTCTGTTGACTTTTTCCTCCCTGTAAGAGGACACAGATAGAAAAGAGGGAAGTGCCATCCTAACCCAGACTGTGTCGATACGTTTTCTTCTCATTGGAAACAAGCAGAGACAGTAACCCTCCTCAGAGACAGCTCTTTCACTCACTCCCTCAAAGGTTTGGGAAAGCAGGCAGTGATCTCTTTCTAGACAGACTTACCCCTACATTACAATTCATGGAAACCATTGACTGTTGTGGATGAAAGTGAAAAAACTCATGGGAATATTTTTGGATTGGAGACTATTAAAGGCTCTTTGAAAATTCCCATGTGAGCAGAGCTACCAGAAAAATCTGCTGTGTGGCAACTCCTGAGGTTTCAATTGTTTCCATTCTGTGCTCTCAGGGAAATAAAAGTCTTCAATTGAAATGGGAGGTGGTGGGTTATGGTCTAGAGATCGGCAGCTTGAGATAAGGCAGGCACAAGCTCAAGCGACTCCGCTGTTTTAGTTAAACCAGAACTGCATGGAGAAGAACAAGACCATGCCTCCCACAAAAGCTCTGCAGCTGCCTACCCTCTCCCTTCCCAGATGCAGGAAACTCCCAGGAAGTCAGTTCTGTGTACAAGTGCCAGGTGCTGCACTTTGGCCGCAACAAACCCATGCAGTGCTACAGGTGGGGGTCGGAGTGGCTGGAGAGCTGCCAAACAGAAAGGGACCTGGGGGTGCTGATTGACAGCTGCCTAAACATGAGCCAGCAGTGTGCCCAGGTGGCCAAGAAGGCCAATGGCATCCTGGCATGCATCAAGAATAGTGTGGCCAGCAGGAGCAGGGAAGTCATTCCGCCCCTAGACTTGGCACTGGTTAAGCCACACCTTAAGTACTGTGTCCAGTTCTGGGCCCCTCAGTTTAAGAAGGACATTGAGACACTTGAACGCATCCAGAGAAGGGCAACAAGGCTAGGGAGAGGCCTCGAGCACAAGCCTTGTGAGGAGAGGCTGAGGGAGCTGGGGTTGTTTATCCTGCAGAAGAGGAAGCTCAGGGGAGACCTTATTGCTCTCTACAACTACCTGAAGGGAGGTTGAGTCAGGAGGGAGTTGGTCTCTTCTCCTAGGTAACCAGCACCAGAACACGAGGACACAGTCTCAAGCTGCACCAGGGGAAATTCAGGCTGGACATGAGGAGAAAGTTCTTCACAGAGAGAGTTGTTAGCCATTGGAATGTGCTGCCCAGGGAGGTGGTGGAGTCACCATCCCTGGAGGTGTTCAAGAGGGGATTGGACGTGGCACTTGGTGCCATGGTTTAGTAATCATGAGGTCTTGGGTGACAGGTTGGACTTGATGATCTTTGAAGTCTTTTCCAACCTTATTGATTCTATGATTCTATGATTCTATGAAATGTGAGTCTTGGAAATGCAGGGCAAGTTGACCAGACTATAGCAGCACTATCATAAATCCAATCCAAGAAGGGCAGAGCACTATTTCTTGATAAATCCAGAGCTATTGGGGAAAATGCAGGAAAGAAGGGAAGCTCTGCCAAAGCTCACAACTCTTTTGCAAGTTAACTATAATTCTTCACTTGAATACATACAGAAAATGAAAAATTTCATTGATACAAAGCCAAAACCACATCAAAAAGGTCAAGCCCTTAGTGCTGAAGAGAAGAAAATGTTTAAAACCATGAATCCCAAGAGCTTGCAGGGTCAAAAAAGCAGAACTCAAATGGATAACTCAAATGGATAACTGTTTGGAAAAAAATTACTTGTGGGTGTGTGTGTGTTTGTTTGTTTGTTTGTTTTTAAGGCTACCATTATTCAACACATCCAAGTGCCAGGTTCTGCACATTGGCCACAACAACCCCAGGCAGTGCTACAGGCTGGGGTCAGAGTGGCTGGAGAGCAGCCAGGCAGAGAGGGACCTGGGGGTACTGGTTGATGGTAGGCTGAACATGAGCCTGCAGTGTGCTCAGGTGGCCAGGAGGGCCAATGGCATCCTGGCCTGCATTAAGAACAGTGTGTCCAGCAGGAGCAGGGAGGTCATTCTGCCCCTGTACACTGCACTGGTTAGGGCACATCTCGAGTCCTGTGTCCAGTTCTGGGCCCCTCAGTTTAGGAAGGAGGTTGACTTGCTGGAATGAGTCCAGAGATGGGCAACGAAGTTAGTGAGGGTCTTGGAACACAAGCCCTGTGAGGAGAGACTGAGGGAGCTGGGGCTGTTTAGCCTGGAGAGGAGGAGACTCAGGGGTGACCTTATTGCTCTCTACAACTACCTGAAGGGGGGTTGTAAACAGGCAGAGGTTGGTCTCTTCTCCCAGGCAGCCAGCACCAGAACAAGAGGACACAGTCTCAGGCTGCGCCAGGGGAAGTTCAGGCTGGAGGTCAGGAGGAAGTTTTACACAGAGAGAGTGATTGCCCATTGGAATGGGCTGCCCGGGGAGGTGGTGGAGTTGCCGTCACTGGAGGTGTTCAGGAGGAGACTTGACAGGGTGCTTGGTTACATGAGTTAGTTGATTAGGTGGTGTTGGGTGACAGGTTGGACGCGATGATCTTGAAGGTCTCTTCCAACCTGGTTTATTCTATTCTATTCTATTCTATTCTATTCTATTCTATTCTATTCTATTCTATTCTATTCTATTCTATTCTATTCTATTCTATTCTATTCTATTCTATTCTATTCTATTCTATTCTGCTGGGGTCCTGCCTTATGGATTCTTGATTACCTGAGGTTACCAGCAGTGTTATATCAGCAAAGGGCAGCCAGCACAGGGCAGGTATTTCGGACAGCCACGCGTCGCTGGCTGGGTGGAATACCAGAGAAGGAGAGAGTAACTCAAGCTCCTGCACAAGGCATACACAAGGGAGTGAAACAATGAAAGAAAATGCCATTGGCAGCTGGTAAGGCAAACTTCCTGGCAGTAAGAGCTGTTATTTTGTTGTTCTTTTGTCTGACATTAGCAGTGAGATGAACTGGGTGATCTAGGAGTGTTTTGTTATCTCTTACTTCTAGGAACCCGGGAGCCACAATGCCACTTGGACCGAATTTGTGAACAGCCTTTCAAAACAAGCAGTTGAAACACCCATGTGCATCTGAAGGAAGCTTGGGCAAAGATAGCTTTGGCTTTTTTTTTCTTTTCCCCTGTCTTTATTTCTCTTTACTGCTCAAAACCCAAAGATTTGAATAAGTGAATAATTAGGCATCAATTGAAACGTTTCACACTTAACAGTGGGGATGTCTCCTACACTACACAACCTTTTCAGTCACACGTTTCTCTGTAGCTTTTGGAAGAAAGATGCCATGTAAGAAAACAACCAAAACAACAACCAAGAACTCCCACCCAAAACCAAAACAAAAACCCACAGAAAAAAAAATAAGAAGATGATGTGTTTTGAAACTGGAAAGAAAAAAAATGAAGGTCTGAGTTGCTGTCAGTTCTTTGTCATTTGTCCCAGAGGTCACTACTTTTTCAAAGGTAGCTTAAACTCCTTAGTTTGACTCCTTTGCAACTGGGTATTTGTAAAAATCATAGAATCAATAAGGTTGGAGAAGGCTCAGGGGAGACCCAGTTGCGGTCTACAACTCCGCGAAGGGAGGTTGTAGCCAGGTGGGGGTTGGTCTCTTCTCCCAGGCAACCAGCGCCAGAACAAGAGGACGCAGTCTCAAGCTGTGCCAGGGGAGCTTTAGGCTGGATGTTAGGAAGAAGTTCTTCCCAGAAAGAGTGATTGGCCATTGGTATGTGCTGCCCAGGGAGGTGGTGGAGTCACCATCACTGGAAGTAGAATAGAATAGAGTAGAGTAGAGTAGAGTAGAATAGAATAGAATAGAATAGAATAGAATAGAATAGAATAGAATAGAATAGAATAGAATAGAATAGAATAACCAGGTTGGAAGAGACCTTCAAGATCATCATGTCCAACCTATCATCCAACACCACCTAATCAACTAAACCATGCAACCAAGCACCCCATCAAGTCTCCTCCTGAACACCTCCAGTGATGGTGACTCCACCACCTTCTTGGGCTGCACATTCCAATGGGCAATCACTCTGTCTGTGTAGAACTTCCTCCTAAGCTCCAGCCTGAACCTCCCCTGGTGCAGCCTGAGACTGTGTCCTCTTGTTCTGGTACTGGTTGCCTGGGAGAAGAGACCAACCTCTGCCTGTCTACAACCCCACTTCAGGTAGTTGTAGAAAGCAATAAGGTCACCCCTGAGTCTCCTCTTCTCCAGGCTAAGCAACCCCAGCTCCCTCAGTCTCTCCTCATAGGGCTTGTGGTCCAAACCCCTCACCAACTTTGTTGTCCTTCCCTGGACACCTTCCAGCAACTCCACATCTTTCCTAAACTGAGGGTCCCAGAACTGGACACAGGACTCGAGGTTGTTTAAGAAGAGACTGGATGGGGTTCCTGGTGCCATGGTTTAATTGATTAGATGATGTTGGATGATAGGTTGGGCTCGATGATCTCAAAAGTCTTTTCCAACCTGGTTAATTTAATTGGATTGCATTGCATTGCATTGCATTGCATTGCATTGCATTGCATTCCATTGCATTGCATTGCATTCCATTCCATTCCATTCTACTCTTTAGGTGTTTGTGTAAGCTTCATCTTTAGTACCTCTAGGATATTCAAAGCGTGCCAATTATCCAGAGCAATTGCTCTCCTATTGCGCTGGTCAGTCATATTCCTACTGAAGACTGGGTGAGACTTTATTGCATGTGGAGTATACTGCTAGGGAAGTGCTGTGTGGAAAAGACATCTCTCATTTGGCAGAGGAAAGCACATGCTACATCACATGGGTTGGGGTAATTACAGTGTCTCTGGAGCCGTAGGCGTTCAAGATGGCCACAAGCAAAAATGGTGCAGAAGGCTGTACAGTGAAACACTCTGTGCCATCTACAAATTTAGAATTGCCTTTTTTCCCTCCTTGCCTTCATTTACTAATTTATTTTCATAATTTAAAACCTAAGGAGAATGTTGCTTCCTGCATTTGGGGCCCAATCCCCCAGGCCCTCCTGTGAATCATTCCACAGGCTTGGCAAACTGCTTGGGTTTTCTGCTCTTTCTGCATTTCCTTTATCATTTCACATTCACACAGTAAACACCAAAGGACAAAATACAGCTTGCACAGACTGTGTCTGTGTTGTTAAAGTAATTACAGGCTTGGGCTGACTGCTTTTGTGGCCTCTGGGCTTGTGTAGGGGTTCCGCACATGCAGTCACCTGGTTCACACATGCAAAGGCAATTTAGTTTAGATTAGCCATGCAATTTCACTGGGGATTTTAACACTCAGCTGGAAAAGCCCTGGTGATTTTTGCTGCAGCTCTAAAAGGATCAGTATGACAATGCAGTGCATTTAACACTTCCCCTCATGTGCATTGGCAACATTTGCCTTTATGCTCCTACCCAGAAAGTGCTGGGTTCCAACACAGTATCACAATATCACAGTATCACTTAGGTTGGAAAGGACCTCGAGGATCATCGAGTCCAACCTATCAACACAGACCCCATGACAACAGTATCTTACCTATACACTTAGCATATAATGGAGCAATCACAGAATCACAGAACCACCAAGGTTGGAAGAGACCTCAAAGGTCATCAAGTCCAACCTGTCGTCACAGACCTCATGACTAAATCATGGCGCCAAGTGCCACATCCAATCCCCTCTTGAACACCTCCAGGGATGGTGACTCCACTACCTCCCTGGGCAGCACATTCCAATGGCTAACAACTCTTCTGTGAAGAACTTTCTTCTCACCTCCAGCCTAAACTTCCCCTGGTGCAGCTTGAGACTGTGTCCCCTTGTTCTGTTACAATTTGCATGGGAGAAGAGACCAACCCCCACCTGGCTACAACCTCCCTTCAGGCATTCGTAGACAGCAAGAAGGTCTCTCCTGAGCCTCCTCCTCTCCAGGCTAAACAATCCCAGTTCCCTCAGCCTCTCCTCATAGGATTTGTGCTCAAGGCCTCTCACCAACCTCATTGCCCTTCTCTGGACATGTTCAAGTGTTTCGATGTCCTTCTTAAACTGAGGGGCCCAGAACTGGACACAGGACTCAAGGTGTGGCCTAACCAGTGCTGAGTGCAGGGGCAGAATGACTTCCCTGCTCCTGCTGGCCACACTATTCCTAATGCAGGCCAGGATGCCATTGGCCACCTTGGCCACCTGGGCACACTGCTGGCTCATGTTTAGCCTACTATCAATCAGCACCCCTAGCTCCCTTTCTGCTTGGCAGCTCTCCAGCCACTCTGACCCCAGCCTGTAGCTCCGCAGGGGGCTGTTGTGGCCAAAGTGCAGCAATTGCTAGCAATGATCAGCCCACTCTGCCTGCACACCTCTCTCCATCCTCTGGCTCACACATAATTCTGTAGCTTTTGGCAGTGTGAATTATTCCTGTTTTGGAGTTACATGATTATATCACCAATCTGAATGCCACAAGTACATGTTTCTCTGCCTCTCCTCTTTGGAATAACCTCATGCTTCCTACCAAAATGAGGCAGTTGATGTTGGACTCAAAAATCTCCTATTTTTTAAAAGAACTTAAACATTGTGGAGAACTCTGCATATATTCTTTCTGCCACTGATTAATCCCTTCCATTTGGTGTAATCTGGCAGAAGAAGCCAGCCAAGAAAAGAATCAAATGCTTGTCAGGCAAGAAAGCTGAGCCAAGAAAGGGGAGGCTTCTCTACCTGAAAGGAAATCACCTCCCCAGACCTGTTCAGCTAAATGCTGGAATGGGATAACAGAGGAGGAGAGAAAAAATAGTGATAATTAGAAATGGCTGCATTCCTTCTGGCATCTGGAAAGGGGATTGGATTATATCCCAAAGCCTTTCAAAATAAGTATGTTTTGTGGTAGCCAAGGTCATAGAGAAAAGCAAAACTGAAGCTTCACAGTCATTCCTAAGAGCTTACTTTTCAGAAGGATGAGCTGCTTGAGTACTGCCAAAAGGCTTCTTGTTTTGAAGACATCCATTCATGATCTCTCTAGTCTTTCTGCAGCACATGTGCCTATACTGGCTTTGCATGGCAACGTTTTGGTAGCAGGGGAGCTGCAGGGGTGAGAAGCTCCCAAAAACATGTCTGATGGAGCCAACCATCGCCAAGATGGAGCTGCCGCTGGCCAAAGCAGGGCCCATCAGCTAGAGTGACAGCACTTCTGTGATAGCATATTTAAGAAGGGGGAGAAACTGCTGGGCAACAGCAGCTGGAAGACAGGAGTGAGGATGTGTGAGAGAAACCAACTCCACAAACATCAGGGTCAGTGAAGGAAGATGTGGAGGAGGTGACCCAGGTGCTGGAGCAATGATTCCTCTGTAGCCTGTCTTGAAGACCATGGTGAGCCAGGCTATTCCCCTGCAGACTGTGGAGGTCCATGGTAGAACAGATATCCCCCTGTAGTCCTTGGAGTACCCCATGCTGGAGCAGGTGGATGTCTGAAGAAGGCTGTGACCTTCTGTGAAGCCCCTGCTAAAGCAGGCTCCTAGCAGGACCTGTGGACCCATGGAGTAAGGAGTCTATGTTGGAGCAAGTTTGCTGGCAGGAATTATGACCCTGCAGAGGATTCATGCTGGTGCAGCTCATGAAGAATTGCAGCATGTCAGAAGGACTTGTGTTTGAGAAGCTTGTGGAGGACTGTCTCCCTTGAGAAGGATCCCTCATTGCAGAGGAAGAGTGTGATAATTCCTCCCCCTATGAAGCAAGGAGTGGTGGAGACCACGTGTGGTGAACTGGCCACAACCCCTATTCCTCACTCCTCTGTGCCACTGTGGGGGTGGAGGTAGAGAAAATGAGGACTGAAGTTGAGACAGAGAAAAATGAAGGGATGGGGAGGGAGGAAGAAAGGTGTTTTAAAATTCTATTCTTCTTTCTCCTTATCTTACTCTGATTTGATTGCTAATAAATGAAACTTGTTTCCCCAAGTGAGGCTTGTTTTGCCTGCAGTGGTAGCTGGTGAATGATCTCTTTTTGTCCTTATCCCAGTCTGTGAGCTTTTTGCTCAATTTTTTTCTCCCCTGTCCAGCTGAGGAGGGGAGTGATAGAGCAGCTTTATTGGGCATGTGGCATTCAGGCAGGGTCAAGCAAGGACAGTCCATCAGCTATGGAGATGCTTCCTACCAGACATGCCTTCCCTTCCCTTTGAACAGCCTTATCTGTCTTGGCAAAGGCCTTTGGAGCAGGGGCAGGGGAAAAGGCTGCATCCTGATTGCATGCTGATAAACAGAAAACACCAGCAGCTGCAGGTGGCCTTAGAATTCATACTCACTCTGGGATGTACAGATTTGTGTGCCTCAGTACACAGATACTAAGTCTTAAACAGAGACTCTAGGACATCTTTGCTGTTCCCAGATCCAGATGTGTATCCAGCCACATTCTGACTCTATGTTGGGGTGAGATACTGCCCTTTCTGTGTCTTTTCAACCTTCTCACTCCTCAGATGTTTTGGTTTCCTTGTGGAAGAAGGGAACTTACTGAGATGAAACCATCAAGGACTCAACAACAGTCTTCATTTGGTCTTCTGTCTGGAGTTATTCAGAGAAGGGCAACAAAGCTGGTGAGGGGTTGGAGCTCAAGTCCTATGAGGAGAGGCTGAGGGAGCTTGGATTGCTTAGCCTGGAGAAGAGAAGGCACAGAGGAGACCTTATTGCTCTCTACAACTACCTGAAGGGACGTTGTAGCCAGGTGGGAGTTGGTCTCTTCTCCCAGGCAACCAGCACCAGAACAAGAGGACGCAGTCTCAAGCTGCACCAGGGGAGGTTTAGGCTGGATGTTAGGAAGAAGTTCTTCCCAGAAAGAGTGATTGGCCATTGGAATGTGGTGCCCAGGGAGGTGGTGGAGTCATCATCACTGGAGGTGTTTAGGAAGAGACTGGATGAGGTGCCATGGTTTAGTTGATTAGATGGTGTTGGGTGATAGGTTGGACTCAATGATCTCCAAGGTCTTTTCCAACCTGGTTAATTCTGTATTCTTTATTTCTATTAACAAACATTATTCTTAACCTTATCCTGTCTGGAAAGATAAAGATAATTTTGTGTGTGTGTGTTTTATTTACTTTAGAAATCTATGCATTCCATTCCTGGGGTTTTGTTTGTTTGTTTGTTTGTTTTTTCCCTAAGGAAAATGTCATAGATACTGCAAGTTAATTTTTTCCATGTTGTAGAAACTTGCCTATTGTATACCAGATCTTTAAAATCTTCACTTGAAAACAAATTTCAGGAGAATGAGTAGATTGCAGATGTTCAAATAAGCTCTTCAAAGACAGGTTTGACATTTTATTTCCCACCTGGAGTACTGCGTCCAGTTCTGGAGCCCCTATTACAAGAGGGATCTGGAGGTGCTGGAACGTGTCCAGAGAAGGACCACGAGGATGATCAGAGGGCTGGAGCACCTCTTCTATGAGGACAGACTGAAGGAGTTGGGGCTGTTCAGTCTGCAGAAGAGAAGGCTCCCAGGTGACCTCATTCTGGCCTTCCAGTATCTGAAGGGGGCTACAAGAAGGCTGGGGAGGGACTTCTCAGGCTCCCAGGTAGTGATAGGACTAGGGGGAATGGAATGAAGCTGGAGGTGGGGAGATTGAGGCTGGAGGTGAGGAGGAAGTTCTTCCCCATGAGAGTGGTGAAACCCTGGAATGGGTTGTCCAGGGAGGTGGTTGAGGCCCCATCCCTGGAGGTGTTTAAGAGCAGGCTGGATGAGGCTGTGGCCAGCCTGATGTAGTGTGGGGTGTCCCTGCCCATGGCAGGGGGGTTGGAACTAGATGCTCCTTGTGGTCCCTTCCAACCCTGACTGATTCTATGATTCTATGATTTCATACCTGAATATGTTTTTAAGGAAAGAATAACATTCCTTAGGTGTATGACTTTTTTGTCAGGAAGATTAAAAAACAGACCAAAAGAGATAATTGTTTTATTTTTCTTTTCAAGTGAAAGATTTACAGAATGAGGTTGGAAACTTGTGTGTAGGCTGATGTTTTATGTTGTAGCTGGTCATTACTTAGTGAGTCACACTAAGTTTCCAGAGCTTGCCACACCTTAAGGTTAAACTGCTTCAAACCAGGCAGCAAACTATCAGCAGAGGTGCTTAGAATTTTTTTTTTCATGTAAAAAGACATTTTTAAACACTCTATAAAGCTTTGCTAAGAATACTCAAATCCTGTTACCTCAGAAAGCCTTTTCTTCTCGCCTTCTGGTTCGTCTGAGAGCATTAAATATGACTAGAACCAGGACAGGTTAGGGACTGCCCTGCTGGAAAGCAACTCCACAGAGAAAGACCTGGGGAGTCCTGGTGGTCAGGAAGTGCTCCATGGGACAGCAATGTGCCCTTGTGGCCAAGAGAGCCAATGGTATCCTGGGGTGCATTAAGAAAAGTGCATCCAGAAGGTCTAGAGAGGTGCTTCTCCCTCTACTCTGCCCTGGTGACACCACACCGGGTACATTGCGTCCAGTTTTGGGCTCTCCGATTCAGGAGAGACAGAGAGCTGTTGGAGAGACTCCAACAGAGAGCTCAGAGGATGATTAGGGGACTTGAGCACCTCCCATATGAAGAGAGACTGAGACACCTGGAGCTGTTTTGTCTTGAGAAGACTGAGAGGGGATCTCATCTCAGGGGTGACCTTATTGCTGTCTCCAACTACCTGAAGGGAGATTGTAGACAGGCAGAGGTTGGTCTCTTCTCCCAGGCAACCAGCACAAGAACAAGAGGACACAGTCTGAAGCTGCACCAGGGGAGGTTTAGACTGGATGGTAGGAAGAAATTCTTCATAGAGTGAGTGATTGGCCATTGGAATGTGCTGCCCAGAGAGGTGGTGGAGTTGCCATCACTGGAGGTGTTCAGAGAAGACTTGATGGGGTGCTTGGTGCCACAGTTTAGTTGATTAGGTGGTGTTGGATGATAGGTTGGACGCAATGATCTCGAAGGTCTCTTCCAACCTGGTCTATTCTATTCTATTCTATTCTATTCTATTCTATTCTATTCTATTCTATTCTATTCTATTCTATTCTATTCTATTCTATTCCGTTTTGTTCAGTTCCATTCCATTCCATTCCATTCCATTCCATTCCATTCCATTCCATTCCATTCCATTCCATTCCATTCCATTCCATTCCATTCCATTCCATTCCATTCCATTCCATTCCACTTCTGGTTTTTTAATGTATCTCAGATTTTAAGAAAAACAGTTTCTTAAGCACAGAGAAGGAGGAGGTTAGTGAAGAGAAAGCTTATCCTGGTCCTATGAAAAGGTTGCTACATATGCAAACATGCAGTAACACTCTTTGACTTATGAGTCTTTCAGTAGAGGGGGGCATTTATGGGCACCCCATGCCATCATGACAAATCTGCCTCTACTTCCATGGCCTATTGAAAACTGGCCAAGTACACAGCTGTCAGGCGGCAGTTGCAGAGGCCTCTCAAATGGCCCAATTCAACACAATCAATGTCACTGAACTGAACTGAAAAGTCTGAGACTGTGTGTAATAAAGGTTTGAAATGGAAAACTTCCACCTCATCAACAGCTCCTCACAAGAATTGATTGGGTTTTCAGAGTGGGATTAAGTTCTTATCTGTAGACACTGAAATCCAGGGTCGAAGCATTGATCTCACAGCCCTAAGTCAAGCTGCTTGTAGGGTAAAAATGAACCAGTCAGCCCCATCTCTGCAGCCAGGAGGGCTGCCTAGTTTCTATTTTAGAGAGAGCAGAATAACTCTCCAGATTCCTCTGCCTATATTGACTAGTCACAATAACCCCATGCAGTGCTACAGGCTAGGGTCAGAGTGGCGGAGAGCAGCCAGGCAGAGAGGGACCTGGGGGTAATGGTTGATATTAGGCTGAACATGAGCCAGCAGTGTGCCCAGGTGGCCAAGAAGGCTAATGGCATCCTGGCCTGTATCAGGAACAGTGTGGCCAGCAGGAGAAGGGAAGTCATTCTGCCCCTGGATTCAGCACTGGTTAGGCCACACCTTGAGTCCTGTGTCCAGTTCTGGGCCCCTCAGTTTAGGAAAGATGTTGAGTTGCTGGAATGTGTCCAGAGAAGGGCAACAAAGCTGGGGAGGGGTTTGGAACACAAGGCCTAATGGGACAGGCTGAGGGAGCTGGGGTTGCTTAGCCTGGAGAAGAGGAGGCTCAGGGAAGACCTTCTTGCTCTCTACAATTACCTGAAGGGAGGTTGTAGGTAGGTGGGGGTTGGTCTCTTCTTCCAGGCAACCAGCACCAGAACAAGAGGACACAGTCTCAATCTGCACCAGGGGAGGTTTAGGCTGGATGTTATGAAGAAGTTCTTCACAGAAAGAGTGATTGGGCATTGGAATGGGCTGCCCGAGGAGGTGGTGGAGTCACCATCACTGGAGGTGTTTAGGAAGAGACTTGATGGGGTGCTTGGTGCCATGGTTTAGTTGACTAGAAGGGTTTGGGTGATAGGTTGGACTCGATGATCTCGAAGGTCTTTTCCAACCTGGTCAATTCAATTCAATTCAATCAATTCAATTCAATTCAATTCAATTCAATTCTATTCAATTCAGTTCTATTCTATTCTATTCTATTCTATTCTATTCTATTCTATTCTATTCTATTCTATTCTATTCTATTCTATTCTATTCTATTCTATTCTATTCTATTCTATTCTATTCTATTCTATTCTATTCTATTCTATTCTATTCCATTCCATTCCATTCCATTCCATTCCATTCCATTCCATTCTCCCCCACCTGTAGCTCAGACACCTGGACAACATGAAGACACTCACATTTAGAAAGTATATTTAGGTGTCTACGGTCTGGACCTGAATATCAAATGTTTGTGGCTGAAGGATTCAGCTGGCTAAACATAGATGCCCTGTGGCGTCTGAGACATCCAAGAGGGGGAGGGGTGAGAGGTAACACACAAATCCTAGAGGGAAGCCATGGGCCAAGAGATGGAGTCCAGGTAAGGTAGTGCAGGGAACCTCAAGTGCCTCTAAATATCTATGTGTGGGCATCAGACTTGACCCTTTAGAGATAACTCACATTTAGAGATGCCTTCTAATTGTGTTTCTTCTTTTTAGTCTTGTGGTGGATTCCTTTGGTTTTTTTACTCTCCCATTTTCCATGTGAAGTTTATCTGCTGGTGTGGTCAAGAATTCAGTGTGACCAACTACAAAGAGGAAGCTAAGTTCTTTTCTTTTACCTGATGTATATTTATTAGAGGCTCCATGAATTGGTGATTCATGTTCCTCAAAACAGAAGAACCTCTCCTTGGCCTTATTGCCTTTCCCTCCTGGATAAATCCAGAGATAAAAAGGCAATGGAGGTATGGTCAGTCTCTAAAGAGAAGTTGCTCTGTAATATATACTGAACCATTATTGTTTACTCAGTTTGCTATTGTAAGGCAATTTTCTGATACGTCTGCACCAGTACTGGCCATGGGGCCAGTTTTGGTAAGCAGGCTGAGCATTGCTTGAGAAACCTCTCCAGACATCTGACATAACTGAAGATATTAAACAAATAAACAGATGTGGAACTTTTCTCCCCACAAAGGCCTTTCATGGGCAGCCCCTGCAGCTGGGGATGGAGAAAACAAAGAGGCACCTTGCCAGGCTGGACAGATGGGCAGAGTCCAAGGGCATGAGATTGAACACATACAAGTGCCAGGGGCTGGAGAGCGGCCAGGCAGAAAGGGACCTGGGTGTACTGGTTGATAGTAGGCTGAACACAAGCCAGCTGTGTGCCCAGGCAGCCAAGAAGGCCAATGGCATCCTGGCCTGCATCAGGAACAGTGTGGCCAGCAGGAGCAGGGAAATCATTCTGCCCCTGCACTCAGCACTGGCTAGGCCACACCTTGAGTCCTGTGTCCAGTTCTGGGCCCCTCAATTTAAGAGGGACATTGAGACACTTGAACGTGTCCAGAGAAGGGCAACAAAGATGGAGAGGGTTCTGGTCTCTTCTCCCAGGCAACCAGCACCATAACAAGAGGACACAGTTGCAAGCTGTGCCAGGGGAGGTTTAGGCTGGATGTTTGTCTATTTGGTCTATTTTATTCTATTGGTCTATTCTATTCTATTGGCCCATTCCATTCCATTCCATTCCATTCCATTCCATTCCATTCCATTCCATTCCATTCCATTCCATTCCATTCCATTCCATTCCACTCCATTCCATTCCAAACTGCTGAATGGCAATGCTACAGCTGCTCATATGGTTCCTGCTCTGCTGTGTGCCCCAGTTGCACCCTATAAGGTTTTCCACATTGTGGGAGCAGCAGAACAAATAGGGTGTGATAATCCATGGTCACTTCAGGCATGCCAGGAGTGCCTGAAAAAGAGAGGGTGAGGGTGGTGGGGAAGGGATGATGAGCTCTTACACCACAGAAACATTTGCAAGCCTCTTGCTTTGCTCTGAGAAGATGGAATTTTTCTTTCCATGCTTTAAAAAACTGCCTTAGGTGAAGGTGTATCTATGACAGGCTGCTGTAAAAAGAAGCAGAACTCAAAATGTAATCATCTGCTACAGGGCTTAGAGCACACTCTGATAGTGATGGTGGAAAGGGTGCTAAGGCTTTGTGACAGACTGAGATATGATTACAAACATGACAGACCTATCAACGACAGCTCATGTGAGTGGGTTAAGTTTGGTGCTGTATGACTGTTTGTGGTGGTTTGAGCCTTAACTGGGAGTTAAGAACTCAGATGGGAGCAAGGCTGGGAATCCCTCCCCTACTCCCCCAGCCTCCCTCCCAACAGAGAAGGGAGAAAAAGGAAGGAGCAAATCCACCAAACAATTATTTGGAGTCAGCTTGGAAATAGAATAGAATAGAATAGAATAGAATAGAATAGAATAGAATAGAATAGAATAGAATAGAATAGAATAGAATAGAATAGAATAGAATAGAATAATAAACCAGGTTGGAAGAGACCTTCAAGATCATCGTGTCCAACCCATCAACCAATCCAACCCACCTAAACAACTAAACCATGCAACCAAGCACCCCATCAATTCTCCTCCTGAATACCTCCCATGATAGTGACTCCACCACCTCCCCAGGCAGCTCATTCCAGTGGGCAATCACTCTCTCTGTATAGAACTTCTTCCTGACATCCAGCCTAAACTTCCCCTGGTGCAGCCTGAGACTGTGTCCTCTTGTTCTAGTGCTGGCTGCCTGGGAGAAGAGACCAACCTCTGCCTGTCTACAACCTCCCTTCAGGTAGTTGTAGAGAGCAATAAGGTCACCCCTGAGCCTCCTTCTCTCCAGGCTAAGCAACCCCAGCTCCCTCAGTCTCTCCTCGTAGGGCTTGTGTTTCAAACCCCTCACCAACTTTGTTGCCCTTCTCTGGACACCTTCCAGCAAGTCAACACCCTTCCTAAACTGAGGGTCCCAGAACTGGACACAGTACTCAAGATGCGGCCTAACCAGTGCAGTGTACAGGGGCAGAATGATTTCCCTGCTCCTGCTGGCCACACTGTTCTTGATGCAGGCCAGGATGTCAGAGGTAAAGAGTTGTCTTTAAACAATATATATATATAACAATAAAAGGAAAGGTTCCCAAGGGCAAGGAACAAGGATGGATGGGAGTGGGACAAAAGAAGAGAATAATACAAAACCAGTCTTTCTCTGAGGAGGCACAGAGGTAGCAGGGAGAAGGATCAGGTCTGACCATGTGGCAGAGGAGCAGGAGGGCAGCTGCAGTAGCTCTCATCCAGCAGAGGCAGGAGCCAAAAGGAGACCTGACAGCTATGATGTCCTGCTTTTAAACACATCTGGGCAGGGAGAGGGGAGTGAAACAGACTCAGCTTCCCATGGGGAGGGAAGTGGGGGGAGAAATGCCCTGCAGGGAGGGTAAAGTGCCCACAAGCCCTCCACCCTGCTTTGTTTTTTTGTTCCCAGAATGGGTGTAAATGCACCACACTATTACCAATACAAAGACTAAAAGAATGCTTATTTTTTCCCCCTATTTTTTCTTGGTTTTCCTTCCAATGATTTTTTTTATTGTTTGTTTTTCTTTTGTTTTGTTTTTTTTTTTCCTGGTGTCCCTATTCTCTCACAGTTTAATATTCTCTTCACACAGTAAGCATTAGGCACCGACCCAAAGTTCCTTTCTGCAACTGCTTTAAAGAAAGCATTAGGGCTGAAAGAAGAAGATGATTTCAACACTCACAATAGAGTTTAAAATGGAAACATGAAAAGCTCCCATCCATAATAGGAGGCTCAGCAGGCAATTTCATAGACAAGATAACTCAGGTTTTTCAAAGGTTGTATTTTCCGTGGCAATGAACTCACCATGGGGTCCAGGGCTTCAGAGCACTTGTCTCCAGGCCATGAGTGGGCTGAAGCTCAATGCCATAAATTGGTGGTGCCTCACTGCTAAGCATCTCTCTTTGAATAAAAATGCAGTCATTGTAAATCTGAGCACCCAAGTTACACCTTGATCTCTGATAGAATGCCACACCGGCAGACTGCCATAGGGCCAGGTTTGGAGGGAACGGAACGGAACGGAACGGAACAGAACAGAATAGAATAGAATAGAATAGAATAGAATAGAATAGAATAGAATAGAATAGAATAGAATTAACCAGGTTGGAAAATACCTTTGAGATCACCAAGTCCAACCTATCACCCAACACCATCTCATCAACTAAACCATGGCACCAAGCACCCCATCCAGTCTCTTCCTAAACATCTCAGTGATGGTGACTCCACCACCTCCCTGGGAAGCACATTCCAATGGCAAATCACTCTTTCAGGGAGGAACTTCTTCCTAAGATCCAGCCTAAACCTCCCCTGGTGCAGCTTGAAGCTGTGTCCTCTTGTTCTGGTGCTGGTTGCCTGGGAGAAGAGACCAAGCCCCACCTGGCTAAAACCTCCCTTCAGGTACTTATAGACAGCAATAAGG
The DNA here is from genome assembly GCF_026170545.1 of Melanerpes formicivorus. Lineage (NCBI taxonomy): Eukaryota > Metazoa > Chordata > Aves > Piciformes > Picidae > Melanerpes > Melanerpes formicivorus. The sequence continues at coordinate 1,390,749 of NW_027142453.1, forward strand.
TCTCCCCTGAGCCTCCTCTTCTCCAGGCTAAACAACCCCAGTTCCCTCAGCCTCTCCTCATAGTGATTGTGCTCCAAACCCCTCCCCAGCTTTGTTGCCCTTCTCTGGACACGTTCAAGTCTCTCAATGTCCTTCTTAAACTGAGGGACCCAGAACTGGACACAGGACTCAAGGTGTAGCCTAACCAGTGCAGTGTACAGGGGCAGAATGACCTCCCTGCTCCTGCTGGCCACACTGTTCCTGATGCCAGCCAGGATGCCATTGGCCATCTTGGCCAGCTGGGCACACTGCAGGCTCATGTTCAGCCTACCATCCACCAGCACCCCCAGGTCCCTTTCTGCCTGGCTGCTCTCCAGCCACTCTGACCCCAGCCTGTAGCACTGCATGGGGTTGTTAGCTTAGTCCACTGATCTTACACCGAGGTTTACTCTTGTAAGCAAGTGTAGAAAACAGGTAGATATCCAGGTGAGTGCTATTTGGCAGCTCAGAATGAAATATCCTTTGCAATGTGTGTGCAATGACTGGTTACCAGGAAGGAGCAGCTGTTTGCAAGCTGGTAAAAAACCCCAGCACAACGTGGGCCAGCTAATTAGAGTGACGAAGGTAAAACCTTGCACATCTCTGCAATCAGAGAGGTTAGACAATGAGTAGATCTAAAACCAGCTTGTTCCATGATGCATGCCCGTGCCAGATTCTGTTGCAGTTTGGAGAAGCAATTATGTAAATATAGATTTGCAAACAGTTTCACAAAGTGACAAAAACATTGTTAATTACCCCAAATGCTAGCATTCTGTCTAGCCAACCACAGAGTGATGAAATCATGGTCATGTTAGAAAACTAAAGCCTGATGTAACCCCTGGTTGGGGTTCTTTTTGTTGTTGTTTGGCTGGTTTGGGTTGGTTGGTTTTGTTTGTGTGTGTGTGGTTTTGTTTGTTTGTATTTTCAGGAACTACTGAATGTGTCCAGAGAAGGGCAACAAAGCTGGGGAGAGGCCTCGAGCACAAGCCCTGTGAGGAGAGGCTGAGAGAGCTGGGGCTGCTTAGCCTGGAGAAGAGGAGGCTCAGGGGAGACCTTATGGCTCTTTACAACTACCTGAAGGGAGGTTGTTGCCAGGAGGGGGTTGGTCTCTTCTCCCTGGCAACCAGCAGCAGAACAAGAAGACACAGTCTCAAGCTGTGCCAGGGGAAGTTTGGGCTCAAGATGAGGAGAAAGTTCTTCACAGAGAGAGTTGTTAGCCATTGGAATGTGCTGCCCAGGGAGGTGGTGGAGTCACCATCCCTGGAGGTGTTCAAGAGGGGACTGGATGTGGCACTTGGTGCCATGGTTTAGTAGTCATGAGGTGTTGGGTGATCAGTTGGACTTGGTGATCTCTGAGGTCTTTTCCAACCTTGTTGATTCTATGATTCTCTGATCTTTCTGTGTATCTATGACTTCACTCCCAAGAGTTAATGACACACATGCCTGCAGTCAAAACAATTTGTCTGTTCTCATTTACAGAAGGAAATGTCATGAGTATTGCCTTCATAGATCTTTATAGACATAAGAGTTGGTTTATATTGTTTTTGACAGAACAAAAATGCAGTCTACTTTTTTTCATTGTGTGAAAAAACAATGTTGAAAGTAACTGTTTCATGGTTTTTAGACTAGACTAGACTAGACTAGAAGATAATTAACCAGGTTAGAAGAGACCTTCGAGATCATCAAGTCTAACCTATCATCCAACACTATCTCATCAACTAAACCATGGCACCAAGCTCCCCATCAAGTCTCTTCCTAAACACCTCCAGTGATGGCAACTCCACCACCTCCCTGGGCAGCACATTCTAATGGCCAATCTCTCTCTCTGTGAAGAACTTCTTCCTAACATCCAGCCTAAAGCTCCCCTGGTGCAGCTTGAGACTGCCTTCTTGTTCTGCTGCTGGTTGCCTGGGAGAAGAGACCAACCCCCTCCTGGCTACAACCTCCCTTCAGGGAGTTGTAGAGAGCAAGAAGGTCTCCCCTGAGCCTCCTCTTCTCCAGGCAGGTTTGACTTGCACAGAGTTTCTCACATCTCATCGGGCATTGCAATATAGCAAAGCTCTTCTTTAATCTTCATTTGAATCTTTATCTGGCTGCCTGTAAGATCAGCAGTTCAGTAACACAGTTTTAAAGGCTCATTTCTCAAGAATGCAATCAATGTCTTTATTTTACTTATTGGTTACCTCAGTATTATGAGCATAATTGATAAATAGTAAGAGACAGAGTACATCCTACTGGTACTAAATTACTAAATACTAAATACTAAATACTGGTACTGGTATTGAGTTACTCTGCTTTCCCTAGATTATGGCTATGCATGTCACACATGATTGACTAAAAGCATTCTTTGGAAGAGCTGTAGAAGTTCACATCAAGTTTAGAAAAGGTTCTGGATGCAGTTAACCATAAATAATGGTTATTTTGTAATACTCAGAAACATCTTATTTCCATGGATAAATTACTACTTTCTCTTTCTCTGGTGAAAATTTAAATAGTAGCTTCAAACAAAAGCTGCTTCTATTCCTGCCACAAGGTTATACAACACAGTGTTGATACGCTTTGTAGCTGACTTACTGCTGAAAATATGGATGCTGCATATGAGTTAGAATAGAATAGAATAGAATAGAATAAGCCATGTTAGAAAAGACCTTTGAGATCATTGAGTCCAACCTATCACCCAACACCATCTCATCAACTAAACCATGGCACCAAGTGCCCCATCCAGTCTCTTCCTAAACACCTCCAGTGATGGTGACTCCACCACCTCCCTGGGCAGCATATTCCAATGGGCAATCTCTCTTTCTGGGAAGAACTTCTTCCTAAGATCCAGCCTAAACCTCCCCTGGTGCAGCTGGAGACTGTGTCCTCTTGTTCTGGTGCTGGTTGCCTGGGAGAAGAGACCAACCCCCACCTGGCTAAAACCTCCCTTCAGGTACTTATAGACAGCAATGAGATCTCCCCTGAGCCTCCTCTTCTGCAGGCAAAGCAACCTCATCTCACTCAGCCTCTCCTCACAGGGCTTGTGCTCCAAACTCCTCCCCAGCTTTGTTGCCCGTCTCTGGACACGTTCCAGCAGCTCAACATCTTCCCTAAACTGAGGAGCCCAGAACTGGACACAGGACTCAAGGTGTGGCCTAACCAGTGCTGAGTCCAGGGGGACAATGACTTCCCTGCTCCTGCTGGCCACAGTATTCCTGATCCAGGCCAGGATGCCATTGGCCTTCCTGGCCAGCTGGGCACACTGCTGGCTCATGTTCAGCCTACTATCAACCAGGGTAATGTGATTCACCATCCTCTAATTATAAAACTAACAGTAAGAAAATATCTCTGTACTTTAAGACTAGTAACAGAAGGAAGCAACTTTAAACTTTACTGTTCAATGTAGTAAAGAGCAGTGGGTCTGGACCAAAAATAATTAAGTCTGTAGAAAGACTCTTCCTAATTTAAGGGCTTTGAAGCAGAGAATGATATTTAAGATGGTGTGTGCCTCCTGCTCAAATATGAGAAGCACAAAATGAAGGGAGGGAGTTTTTATTTCTCTGCTGCCTAGTGTTTGTAATGACTCAGATACAGCAGACTGCTAGGAAATTGTACTTACACCACAAGGATGACACTTATTGCAACTCCTTAGTCACCACAGAGAGAGGCTAAATTCAGTTGCAAACTTTGTTACAAGGTCAGAGTCTGTAGCTGTTGGAGTATTGATTTGTTTCAACCTATTGCTTTTTAATATTATGCATAGCTAGGAGTTGAAAAAAATAAGGTGTTTCTAAGATTGATCTAATCCATAATCCTGTGGACTACCAGCTTGTTTCAGCAACACCCATTGTTTCCAAAAGCTGATGAAGCAAATCACACAAAAGGGAAGGGAAGGGAAGGGAAGGGAAGGGAAGGGAAGGGAAGGGAAGGGAAGGGAAGGGAAGGGAAGGGAAGGGAAGGGAAGGGAAGGGAAGGGAAGGGAAGGGAAGGGAAGGGAAGGGAAGGGAAGGGAAGGGAAGGGAAGGGAAGGGAAGGGAAGGGAAGGGAAGGGAAGGGAAGGGAAGGGAAGGGAAGGGAAGGGAAGGGAAGGGAAGGGAAGGGAAGGGAAGGGAAGGGAAGGGAAGGGAAGGGAAGGGAAGGGAAGGGAAGGGAAGGGAAGGGAAGGGAAGGGAAGGGAAGGGAAGGGAAGGGAAGGGAAGGGAAGGGAAGGGAAGGGAAGGGAAGGGAAGGGGAGGAAAGGTGAGGGGAAAGGGGGGAGGGGAGGGGAAAGGGGGGCAGGGGAGGGACAGGACCATATTGGAAGAGATCTTTGAGATCATCGTGTCCAACCCATCATCCAATATCATCTCATCAACTAAACCATGGCACCAAGCACCCCTTCAAGTCTCCTCCAAAACACCTCCAGGTTGCCTGGGAGAAGAGACCAACCCTCGCCTGCCTACAGCCCTCTTCAGGGAGTTGTAGAGAGCAATAAGGTCTGCCCTGAGCCTCCTCTTCTCCAGGCTAAGCAACCCCAGCTCCCTCAGCCTCTCCTCCTAGGGTTTGTGCTCCGAACCCCTCCCCTGCTTTGTTGCCCTTCTCTGGACATGTTCCAGCAACTCAACATCTTTCCTAAACTGAGAGGACCAGAACTGGGTGCAGGACTCAAGGTGTGGCCTAAACAGTGCGGTGTACTGTTATACTTAGCAAGCATCAGAGATAAGAAACTGCTGCCTACAACTGCCTAACACAGAAATTATCTTTCTTTAAAATCTTGATTTTTCAATCTGTCTGGGCCCTGTTGCTCAAAAAATATGAGCTGCTAAATGTTATCTGTCTTCAGCACTTGTACCGCTGCCCGTCGCATCAGTATCCACATTAGCATCTCCTCCAACGGATGCTCTACAAGTCTCTGCACATACGAAACCTTTAATTTAGCAGAGTGAGCTCAGCTTTTGGGCTGTGTGCAGCCTCATGGATTTCTGAAAGAAAAAAACCATGGAAAAAAGAAAGAAAACACCACCCAACAACCAGAATTTTAATCTCTCTTCGATATGCACAAAATGCCTTTTGGCCGTGTCATGCTGTGCTAACGAGCTGAAGGATGTCTTGGTCGCTCTGACATTCTGCTGCCCCAAGGTAGCACAGCGCTGTGGGCTCCAAGGATAACCCTCAAAACTTGAAAGAGCAGGGTACCGACTCCCAGCGGGGCTTCCTTTATGTGAACTCAGCCAACCAACAACTCCATGACTCCAGCAGATGTTTTTGGCCTTCAGACCAATGGATGAATGCATCCATACTCCCTCAGTCATCTCTCTTGGTTGAAGCCAGCATGGTTAAACCTGGGTCCCTGCCAAGGACAATTAAGAACGGAGCGCCGGCCCAGTGAGGTTTTCCAGCATGTACCAAGGACATTGCATTTGAGGGCAAAGGGTCCATGCTATAGAAGTGCCATAGAGCCTGTGCCAGTGTTCTGGGCTCCCCATTGTGCTCGCTGTGATTGCAGGTTTTAAATCTGTCATGTATTTCCCGATGCATTATTTATGTCTGCTTGTGTTGTTGTGCAATTTGTGGCGGAGTGAGGGGTCTGCTGGAAAGCAGCCCTTGGTTAAGTGGCCAGCCCAGTAGCAAAATATTAGTAATACAGAAATCTGCTGCTCTAAGTGAAATTTGATTTAAACAGAGATGACAGAAAGCTTTCAAATAATTTATATATATTTTTTTTTTTACCTAAGATGGTGACATTCAAAAGTGATCAACTGAAACTGTGCCACATAGAAATATCTCTCTTTCCTTTTTTGTCTCTTCTCTTCTTTCTCCCTTTTGTCTTGTCCCTCTTCCTCACCCCACTCCCTTTCATTATGCTTCATGATAAGAATGAGGATACAAGCTCTGGCTTGATCTAGCAATGCCCACACTCTCTTAGAAGGGTGGGAAATGGTGGTGACTGGTCACCCCTGAGGCAGTGGTTTAAAGCACTTTTTTTTTCAGCCAGTGTGGGTAGGAGGCTGTGTCTGCTTCTGAGTCTAGACTTGGATGCTATGAGCTGTACACACATCAGCTGGAGTTCAGGCAGTACTCCTACCATAAAACCGTGCCTTCATCCCTTCAAGAAACTGAAGCTTAACACAGCTGATCCAGGCTGTAATTCAATTCCACAGTCTATGATCCCACAGTTTATCATTTCCAACACAGTTTGGCTGCATTTGCTTTTGTTTTACTTGGTTAAAAACATGCACTTCTGCTTTGTATCCACACTGCCTTGCAATCAGTGGGAGTATTTAAAATGGACTGTCCTGACTTTACAGAAATGCAGTTTTTGGAAGTGCATCCTTCATGCTGTATTCTAAACCAGAGCTTTTTCTTTCCCATCCCTAACAGTTCTGGGGTAAAAGTTTATTTATACATGTGTATAAATAAATATAGTTTCATAGTTTCATAGTTTCATTCAGGGTTGGAAGGGACCACAAGGATCATCTAGTTCCAACCCCCCTGCCATGGGCAGGGACACCCCACACTAGATCAGGCTGGCCAGAGCCTCATCCAGCCTGGTCTTAAACACCCCCAGGGACGGGGCCTCGACCACCTCCCTGGACAACACATTCCAGGGTTTCACCACTCTGGAATGTGTTGTCCACACATATGTAGAATAGAATAGAATTAACCAGGTTGGAAAAAAACTCAGAGATCATTGAGTCCAATCAATCATCCAACACCATCTAATCAACTAAAACATGGCACCAAGCACCCCATCCAGTCTCTTCTTAAATAGCCCCAGTGATGGTGACTCCACTGCCTCCATGGGCAGCACATTCCAATGGCCAATCTCTCTTTCTATGAAGAACTACTTCCTAAGATCCAGCCTAAACCTCCCCTGGTGCAGCTTGAGACTGTGTCCTCTTGTTCTGGTGCTGGTTGCCTGGGAGAAGAGACCAACCCCCACCTGTCTACAACCTCCCTTCAGGTAGCTGTAGACAGCAAGGTCTCCCCTGAGCCTCCTCTTCTCCAGGCTAAGCAACCACAGCTCCCTCAGCCTCTCCTCACAGGGCTGTGCTCCAAACCCCTCCCCAGCTTTGTTGGCTTTCTCAGGACACCTTCCAGCAAGTCAACATCTTTCCTTAACTGAGGGGCCCATAACTGGACACAGGACTCAAGGTGTGGCCTAACGAGTTCTGAGTACAGGGAGAGAATGACTTCCCTGCTCCTGCTGGCCACACTCTTCCTGATGCAGGCCAGGATGCCGTTGGCCCTCTTGGCTGCCTGGGCACACTGCTGGCTTGTGTTCAGCCTACCACCAACCAGCACCCCCAGGCCCCTTTCTGCCTGGCTGCTCTCCAGCCACTCTGACCCCAGCCTGTAGCATTGCATGGGGTTGGTGTGGCTAATGTGTAGAACCCTGCACTTAGATGTGTTAATAAATAAATGTGTATAATGAATAATACATGTGTATAAACTCCAAGAGTTGGGAAGCAGATATGTACTCAAGGTCAGATAATATAGAATGGAATAGAACAGAACAGAACAGAATAGAATAGACCAGACCAGGTTGGAAGAGACCTTCAAGATCATCGTGTGCAACCTATCATCCAACACCACCCAACCAACTAAACCATGCAACCAAGCACCCTGTCAAGTCTCCTCCTGAACACCTCCAGCGATGGTGACTCTACCACCTCCTCGGGCAGCCCGTTCCAATGGGCATATGTGGTAGTACATGGTAGCTAGCCTTGGTTTTAACATTTGCTTGACTGTTTCCAAGTTGGTTTCATTCTTTGCACGATTTCATTTCTGATGTTCCCTAACAGGCTTCAGTTTTCCCCTTAGGTGTTGTCACTGCAAACAAAAATTAGGAAGAGAAATCAATCTGTGAAGTCACAGGAGTGGCAAATGATCATTGCATGATTATGACAGTGGTGTTTTTTTTCGACTTGGATGACCATTAATTTGCATAAACTCCCCTCTTTGTGTTCATCCTGCTGTGAACACTGCATGCTATAGCTTGAAATTTACCCCACTGCTCTCTGTGGCCACAGAAGGAATCCCCCTGGGCCATATTTAAGTTCACAGTCAAACGCACAACTTGAAGCCAGTGTGTATCCCTATAGTTTGGCTCTCCTGTGGGACCAGTACTGTGCTGTTAATTTGGCTCTGTTCATGAATGCCAGCAGGAAGACTAGAGGATGAACAAGGATTGGGGAAAATAGATGTGGAAGTTCAAAAAAAAAAAAAAATGAAGAAGAGAAGAAGAAGACAAAGCAGAACCCTTAATATTTTTTGAGCAAGATGTAATCAGTTGCCATAATACTGCACTGTTTGTTTGACTTCAGTTTTTCTTGCAGTGTGGTTACCTCTACTTCATCCTTGAAAAGTTTCCAAGAGAAACGAGGGATTGTCCACAAGATAATCACCACTGTGTCTGACTCTTCTGCTTGTAGTATGGTGTGTCACTAAGACAGAGATGATATCTGGATGCAGCCTGCGAGCAGAAGTGAAGAATAGCAGTAACTGAGGAGTGTAATTGTTCTGTGAATGGATGGCTTCTTCAAGACCAGCTTCCTTGCTGCTAGGTGAAAGTGGTGCATTGTCTTTTTCAATAGCAGTATTTCAGTGTCTGCCCTGTTCAGCTTCAAGGCATCTTCAATACCTTCAGTATCTTCAAGGATAATTTAGGAGAAGGCTGATCAGGAATTATTTTCAGAATCATAGAATCAATAAGGTTGGAAAAGACCTCAGAGATCATCAAGTCCAATCTATCACCCAACACCTCATGACTAACTAAACCATGGCTTCAAGTGCCACATCCAATCCCTTTTTTTGTACACCTCCAGGGACAGTGACTCCTCCACCTCCCTGGGCAGCACATTCCAATGGCCAATCACTATTTCTGTGAAGAACTTTCTCCTCACCTCCAGCCTAAACCTCCCCTGGTGCAGCTTGAGACTGTGTCCTCTTGTTCTGGTGCTGATTGCCTAGGAGAAGAGACCAATCCCCACTTGGCTACAACCTCCTTGCAGGTAGCTGTAGAGAGCAAGGAGGTCTGCCCTGAGCCTCCTCTTCTCCAGGCTAAACAACCCCAGTTCCCTCAGCCTCTCCTCATAGGGCTTGTGCTCCAGACTTCTCCCCAGCTTTGTTGCCCTTCTCTGGACACATTCAAGTGTCTCAATATCATTCTTAAATTGAGGAGCCAGAACTGGACACAATATTCAAGGTGTGGTCTAACCAGTGCTGAGTACAGGGCATTAAGTCCACTTGTGAGCCAAAGCTGGTGTCAGCTCAATCCAAGGGACACATGACTATACATGACTCGAGGTGAGGAGAAAGTTCTTCATAGAGAGAATTGTTAGCCATTGGAATGTGCTGCCCAGCGAGGTGGTGGAGTCACCTTCCCTGGACATGCTCAAGAGGGGATTGGACGTGGCACTTGGTGCCATGATCTAGTCACGAGGTCTGTGGTGACAGGTTGGACTCGATCATTGAGGTCCCTTCCAACCTTAGTGATACTGTTATACTGTGACTGCTCTTATGCTCTCAGAGGTGGCCAGCTATATGCTGTGATTCCTGATGCGAGCTGGATTCTCTCCATAGGTAATTTAATTCTTGTCCTGCCTGCAATAACCAGCATGGGTGAATCTTCCACCCCACAGAATAAAGGGCAGAGTTCACAGACATGCCCTCCTCATTCTGACCTATAACCATCTTCTCTTCACTTGTAAATCCATGTTATGAAAGTGGATGCTATTAAACTGACAGCTTTGAGATGGGGCCACTTCCCTGGCACAGGGGGACAGTGCATCTCTCAAGGGCTTTGCTCTCTAGCAAATATTGAGCATCTCATATATGCTACAAGGGCCACTGGGGCCAGATTTCAGGTGAGCATGCTTACTCCTCAGGGCAGCACCAAGAGAGTAAAGTTACTTGATTAAACAGCTTTCTTATGGCCATTTTGTATATTTATAGTGGGATCTATCCAGTCCATCTTAGCAGGCACCTCAATTTGACATGCTTGATGAAGCACTCTAACATCATTTTCAAACTATCCCTGTAGCCAGCAGGGAGAAGAAAATGCCTCTGGAGACATTTAGAAGATTGAGCTGTCACCCAATATGGTTTCAAGAAGAAAGCAAAGAGATAGAATGGGTCCAAGCCTGTATCAGTATAAAAGTATTAGCTCAGGGGATAGGGTTTTTTTAATTGCTGTTCTCATGAACTAAATTAAATGGAAACATGCTAGTCAGTTCATGCTTAAAAGTACTTCACATCAACAGCATTTGCTTGACTGTCAAAGAATTATACTCCCATAATTGGGTCCATTAGAAGCCACGTCGGTTTTATCCATTTGGCCATGATTTGTTTATGTTTCAGCAAGCTCTTTCTGTGATGCTTTTAGAACCATGAGAGAAATCAGTGTAATGAGAGATGAATTGCTGATGTGCCTTAGCAGTAAAATCCACAGCTATTCCACTTCAGAATGGTAAATTCTTCAAAACATGCAATTTTGGTGTTAGAAAAAGCATACATTCTGGATGTTTTTAGCACTTTTTGGATGGATAGGATCTGAAGCCCAGCAAATGACATTTGTGCCCAGTGCCAGGTCTTTATACCTTTACTAGCTTGGGTAGGTTTTCAAGTCACTGATTATCATAGGATCAGTAAGGTTGGAAAAGACCTCAGAGATCATCAAGTCCAACTTATTACCTAATACCTAACACCTCCTGACGACTAAACCATGGCTTCAAGTGCCACATCCAATCCCCTCTTGAACACCTCCAGGGATGTTGACTCCACTACCACCCTAGGCAGCATATTCCAATAGCAAACAACTCTCTCTGTAAGAACTTTCTCCTCATTTCAAACCTTAAACCTCCCCTGGCACAGCTTGAGACTGTGTCCTCTTGTTTTGGTGGTGGTTGCCTAGGAGAAGAGACCAACCCCCACCTGGCTACAACCTCCCTTCAGGGAGTTGTAGAGAGCAAGAAGGTCTCCCCTGAGCCTCCTCTTCTCCAGGCTAAGCAACCCCAGCTCCCTCAGCCTCTCCTCATAGGGCTTGTGCCTGAGGCCTCTCCCCAGCCTAGTTGCCCTTCTCTGGACATGTTCAGGTGTCTCAATATCCTTCTTCAATTGAGGGGCCCAGAACTGGACAATTTCAAGTCCAACCCCCACCTGGCTATAATGTCCCTTCAGGTAGTTGTAGACAGCAATAAGGTTTCCCCTGAGCCTCCTCCAGGCTAAACAACCCCAGGCTCCCTCAGCCTCCAGTGCTGAGTACAGGGACAGAATGACTTCCCAGCTCCTGCTGGCCACATTATTTCTGATGCAGCCTCATGAAAGCAAATTTTTGCTTGTTGTGCATTAGCTGGCAAGGTCTGAAGAGTGATGGCTGTTGATCACTACTGTAAAAACTGACATGACTTAGCTGTAATCAATTCAGAGATAATCAAGTGGCTGTAATCAATCCCTATGAATTATAAAACCCAGTCTTCTAGTGTCAGAACACCTTGCAAAAAAATGTGCCATTTAATTTTAATATATTTTCTATGGACCAGTGAAGAAGATAATACGATGCATTTAATGTATGTCAGGAAGAAGTTCTTCACAGAGAGAGTGATTGGCCGTTGGAATGTGCTGCCCAGGGAGATGGTGGAGTGACCATTCCTGGAGGTGTTGCAGCTAATGTGCCTTCCTAAACAACCCCATACAGTGCTACAGGCTGGAGTCAGAGTGGCTTGAGAGCTCCCAAACAGGGAGGGACCTGGGGGTGCTGGTTGATGGTAGGCTGAACATGAGCCTGCAGTGTGACCAGGCAGCCAGGAGGACCAACAGCATCCTGGCCTGCATCAGGAACAGTATAGCCAGCAGGAACAGGAGGAGGGAGGTCATTCTGCCCCTGTACTCAGCACTGGTTAGGTCACACCTTGAGTCCTGTGTCTAGTTCTGGGCCCCTCAGTTTAGGAAGGAGGTTGACTTGCTGGAGCATGTCCAGAGAAAGGCAACAAAGTTGGTGAGGGGCTTGGAACACAAGCCCTATGAAGAGAGGCTGAGGGAGCTGGGGTTGCTTAGCCTGGAGAAGAGGAGACTCAGGGGTGACCTTCTTGCTGTCTACAACTCCCATAAGGGAGGTTGTAGACAGGCAGAGGTTGGTCTTCTCCCAGGCAACCAGCACAAGAACAAGAGGACAGAGTCTCAGGTTGTGCCAGGGGAGGTTCAGGCTGGAGGTTAGGAGGAAGTTCTACACAGAGAGAGTGATTGACCATTGGAATGGGCTGCCCAAGGAGGTGGTGGAGTCGCCGTCACTGGAGGTGTTCAGGAGGAGACTTGATGGGGTGCTTGGTTGCATGGTTTAGTTGATTAGGTGGTGTTGGATGATAGGTTGCACACGATGATCTTGAAGGTCTCTTCCAACCTGGTTTATTCTATTCTAAGAGACTGGATGGGGTGCTTGGTGCCATGGTTTAGTTGATTAGATGCTGTTGGGTGATAGGTTGGACTTGATGATCTCGAAGGTCTTTTCCAACCTGGTTAATTCTATTCTACTTCAATTTCTGATGAAAGTAGCAGCATTAAATACCCTGCCACAGAAAATTTGCATCCACGTTTTGAAAGCGTCTGAGTTGTTCAGCCTGTGCAAAAAAATTGAGTGATGATAATTAGCAAAACTGAGTTTAAAATAGCAACAAAAGTAATTATGCAAATTAGCACAAAAAAAAAAGGCTTATGAAAAATGTTGTGTAGGTGCAGCTTGGGAAGAAAGCCTCCACTTTGTTATTGCTTTCTGCTTTTGTCTCATGACTTAAAATACAAGCCATTGCTCCTACGTTGATGGGAAAAGTCAAAACAGCAGCTTTTCAGCTAGCAGAAAAAACAACATGCAAAGCAGAATGTTATTGCAAGTGTAAAACTAAGTGGGACTTTTCCATAAGCCATATTCAGAGCGGTGTCAATGGCCACAAGGCCAACTTCAGCTTGCTTCTGGGAGCGCTGGAGCCCACACGGGCTGGAATCCAAACACCGTAGAAACACGATCCAGCAGCTTTTCCCCCTCCTGATGCTTTTCATGAAACCACCAGAAGTCATGCATTGGGATCACGACACATTAGGCTAGCTGAGAAATTCAGACTTGGGAAGAGAGCTGCTAAAACTGTTTCATGCATCCTGCTTTACAAAACTGAACTGCTCTACGCTTGAAGAGGCATAGTCACCTGCGAGGATGCAGTCTCAAGCTGTGCCAGGGGAAGTTTAGGCTGGAGGTGAGGAGAAAGTTCTTCACTGGGAGAGTTGTTAGCCATTGGAATGTGCTGCCCAGGGAGGTGGTGGAGTCACCATCCCTGGAGGTGTTCAAGAGGGGATTGGATGTGGCACTTGGTGACAGGTTGGGCTTGATGATCACAGTATCACCAAGGTTGGAAGAGACCCCAAAGATCGAGTCCAACCTGCCACCGCAGACCCCATGACTAGACCATGGCACCAAGTGCCACGTCCAATCCCCTCTTGAACACCTCCAGGGATGATGATTCCACCACCTCCCTGGGCAGCACATTCCAATGGCTAACAACTCTTTCTGTGAAGAAATTTCTCCTCACCTTGAACCTAAACTTCCTCTGGTGCAGCTTGAGACTGTGTCCCCTTGTTCTGGTGCTGGTTGCCTGGGAGAAGAGACTAACCCTCACCTCCCTTCAGGTAGCTCTAGAGAGCAATAAGGTCTGCCCTCAGCCTCCTCTCCTACAGTGACTGTGAGAAAGTGCCAATTCTTACCCAATCTACCTGTTCTCATTGTGAATTTGGTTATTGTGGCCTTTATCAATTAAAAGAAGTATTTAACAGTTTTCAAATGTTGAAGCTCTGCTAAAGCAGCACCAAATAGGCAAAGTTTGAGGCTCTTGGTTTCAGCAGTCATCACATTGCACTGTTAAATAAGCACTGACTGACAGTGCCCTGGCCCTTCATCTGCAGGCAGAATACCCATGCCCTCACCTGATATCCTGGGGAGTAGGATGGAAAGCAACAAAAAGGAGTGTCTGGCCTGCAGCATTGCCACTGCTGGTGTTAAATCAGCAAGCCAGGCAAAACATGGCTTGGCTTTCAACTCCTCAGATGTGTTGACAGAGCTGACAGCTAAGACTACTCTCTTTTCTTAGCATGGGAAATGAATGTGTTTTACCTGGAATTACTGAGTCACAACAAACATGGAGAAACCACTCCCATGCCATTTCCCAGAGCAGAGTGGTCATTTAATAATAGCATGTTTATAGAATATTTGTTTCCACTGTCCATGTCAGGGCCTCAAAGTGCTTTGCAAACATTAATAAAACTATTTGTAATCCTTTCTAGCTCAGCAATGTATTTCCACTTTGTTGGCCAGAGCCACAAAGAGACTGTTAATAGTTTTTCAGCTGTTACATGCAGTACTTCTGAACTGTGGTTTTCAATGCTTTAAAAAAAGTTAAGATGTCCTACCTTATCATTAAGCACATTTTACAGATGGAGAAATAAAGCTTTAAAGAGCAACAATAGGGACTAATGGCCTGTGATTAGCCTGCTTCAAGGGCTAAACTATAGCAGTTGTTTGTATCGCCTGATGAGTGCTCCCCAGCATAGAAGGGGGGAATCAGGAAAAGGAGAGAAGATTCACAGGTTGAACTGAAAGCAGGTTTAACCAAAATAGCCAAATGAACACCAGTGTTAATACAACAGAGTGGCTGGAGAGCAGCCTGGCAGAGAGGGACCTGGGGTGCTGGTTGATACTAGGCTGAACATGAGCCTGCAGTGTGCCCAGGCAGCCAAGAGGGCCAATGGCATCCTGGCCTGCATCAAGAACAGTGTGGCCAGCAGGAGCAGGGAGGTCATTCTGCCCCTGTACACTGCACTGGTTAGGCCACACCTCGAGTCCTGTGTCCAGTTCTGGGCCCCTCAGTTTAGGAAGGAGGTTGACTTGCTGGAACGAGTCCAGAGAAGAGCAACAAAATAGGTGAGGGGTTTGGAACACAAGCCCTATGAGGAGAGGCTGAGGGAGCTGGGGTTGCTCAGCCTGGAGAAGAGGAGACTCAGGGGTGACCTTATTGCTCTCTACAACTACCTGAAGGGAGGTTGTAGACAGGCTGATGATGGTCTCTTCTCCCAGGCAGCCAGCACCAGAACAAGAGGACACAGTCTCAGGCTGCGCCAGGGGAGGTTCAGGTTGGATGTTAGGAAAAAGTTCTATACAGAAAGAGTGATTGCACTATGGAATGGGCTGCCCGGGGAGGTGGTGGAGTCGCCGTCATTGAAGGTGTTCAGAAGGAGACTTGATGGGGTGCTTGGTGCCATGGGTTAGCTGTTTAGGTGGGTTGGATTGGTTGATGGGTTGGACGTGATGATCTTGAAGGTCTCTTCCAACCTGGTTTGGTTTATTCTAATAAAGGTTTATTCTAATAAAGACAAAGTTATGCTCAGCCCAGCAAAAGTTCAACAGTCACAATATCCAGAAAAGCAACCCCCAAGAGTGGGAGAGGGAAGAGGAGAATAGAATAGAATTAAGCAGGTTGGAAAAGACCTTTGAGATCGAGTCCAACCTATCACCCAACACCATCTAATCAACTAAACCAAGCACCCCATCCAGTCTCTTCCTAAACACCTCCAGTGATGGTGACTCCACCACCTTCCTGGGAAGCACATTCCAATGGGCAATCACTCTCTCTGTGAAGAGCTTTTTCCTAACATCCAGCCTAAACCTTCCCCTGGACATATAACCAATCTGCTGCCATACTTCCATCTCCCTCCACATGCCCTTATGGCTATATTGTCTCATGTGCATCATGTAAATTGTTCTTACCAGTCACAACAGATTTCTGGGGCAGTGGGAAGAACTGGAGGGCCAAAGGAAGAGAAGCAGCTGTCCTGTGGTTAGATGTGTGCCTTTCTAGGTTGCTTCTAAGAACTTTTTCCAATGAGCACATCCCAAACTGTAAAGTCCTGTGTATGCCCACAAGATGGGCAGTTGCCCACATTCACATTGCAGCAAAATCCCCCAGGTGTTGTGTATTTATGCTCTAGGTTCTGAGGTACTTACAAAGCACTGTAGCAATTACTTCAGGTTTGATTTTCCTGCAATACCAATACATAAATAGATATATAGAATAAATCAGGTTGGAAGAGACTCTTGAGATCATCGAGTCCAACCTATCATCCAACATCATCTAATCAACTAAACCATGGCACCAAGCACCCCATCCAGTCTCTTCCTAAACACCTCCAGGGATGGTGACTCCACCACCTGCCTGGGCAGCACATTCCAATGGCCAATCACTCACTCTATGAAGAATTTCTTCCTAACATCCCATCTAAACCTCCCCTGGTGCAGCTTGAGACTGTGTCCTCTTGTTCTGGTGCTGGTTGCCTGGGAGAAGAGACCAGCCCCCACCTGGCTACAACCTCCCTTCAGGGAGTTGTAGAGAGCATATAGTATACATACAACTCAGCCTTGCAGCCATATGTATTTTTCCTTTTCCAAGGACTTGGGAGCAAGGCTGCCTTGTGGACATAGGGAGCTTCTTCCATCTCCCTACGTTTTGGCTAAAGGCCGAATATCTTCCCCTTAATGGTGGCCCACAGGGCTGATTTGGGATCTGGAGCATTCACCACAAGCCTAAATATAGCCCTAAAAATGGCAGAGGATAGGTGTGACAGCGCTGTTCTTAGATTGAGGGATTGCAAGTGGGGGACGTTGGTCACCGAAGATTCTACCTCAGGCATTGAGTCAGCGGCAAAGTCCCTCCTCATGGAGTGACACACTCTTCCCAGCAAGAGGTGAGAAACATTGTTGGCTTGGACAATGCCCTTGCTATTCCAGGCTGTGGGCAATGAGCAGGGGTTTTGAGCCAATGGTCTTGGTTCCTTGTCCAGACATCACCTGAAGCATCAGAGATGCCTCTGTCTCCTCATTCTGAATTGCTCTCAACTCATATCTCGCAAATGTGGGCTTCCAGTATCTTAAAGGGGCCTACCAGAAAGCTGGAGAGGGACTTCCAGGGTGTCAGGTAATGATAGGACTAGGGGGAATGGAAAAAAATAGAATTGGGTGGATTCAGATGGGGTGTTAGGAAGAAGTTCTTCCCCATGAGGGAGGTGAGACACTGGAACAGGTTGCCCAGGGAAGTGGTGCAAGCTTCATCCCTGGAGGTTTTTAACGCCAGGCTGGATGTGGCTCTGAGCAACCTGATGTAGTGTGAGATGGCCCTGCCCATGGCAGGGGAGTTGGAGTTAGATGATCCTTTAGGTCCCTTGCAACCCTGACAGTTCTGTGATTCTATGAAATATGGACTGTATGACATCTTCTTGGCTTCCAGTAACATGGGGACGAAGCTGTTCCTTGACTCATTGGGTAGAAATGACCAGAGACTGCAAGGTGCTGGATGAAACTCAGTTTCTGGCCAGTCCTAACCTAGAACTCATCTAGGCAGCCTCACATAGTAGCTGCAGGGGGCTGGGGCAGCTCTTAAACTTCCTCCCATGGTATTCCAGCTGGGTTACTCTCATGGTGGCCCTTAACATACTGCAAAGCCAAAAACACATGGTAGATAAGAAATTTGTCCTTGATGACTTTGCTAAAGATAGCACATCTAATGATGCCAAACCAAAGCCATTTTAGGGCAGTTCAAGTTCCCAGCTGTTCCTTATTTCTTTGTTTTCAGTTTAAAGGGCATTTCTGTGATATGTTACTGAATTATCCAACTGTTCTTTAATTACCATATGCTGAAGTGGGTTTTCACCAGTTCTCTTTCACCAATACTCTTTCTTGCTACACTTTTACCTGCATCACTCTAGACATTGCCAATACTTCCTGGAGAAAAGAAACTCCCTAACGTGGGCACAGAGCTGGCTTCCTTTAACAGCACTGATGTGTAGGTATGCCCTGATCCTTTTCCCTTGACAGCTCTTCAGTGTTTCTCTAACTTCATGAGACAACAGGAGTCTGCAAAGCTGACAGATTTTCTTCTTTCTCTCTTTTTATGTTTATACTGAAATGATTTCCATAAGGGAAGGCTGCATTAGCATCTCAACCTGTTCTGGAGAATCAAGTTCAGTAGTCTTGAGAGTGATGCATCTTGGTGGTTTTTATTTGCCTTGGAGTGTTTCAAATGGTGCCACATCCAGCTGGCAGCCAGTCACTAGTGGTGTGCCCCAAGGATCAGTGCTGGGCCCTGTGCTCTTTAACATCTTTATTGATGATCTGGATGAGGGCATTGAGTCCATCATCAGTAAATTTGCTGACGACACCAAGCTGGGGGCAGGAGTTGATGTGCTGGAGGGTGGAGAGGCTCTGCAGAGGGACCTCGACAGGCTGGACAGATGGGCAGAGTCCAAGGGCAGGAAATTGAACACATCCAAGTGCCAGGTTCTGCACATTGGCCACAACAACCCCATGCAGTGCTACAGGCTGGGGTCAGAGTAGCTGGAGAGCAGCCAGGCAGAGAGGGACCTGGGGGTACTGGTCGATGGTAGGCTGAACATGAGCCTGCAGTGTGCCCAAGCAGCCACGGAGGCCAATGGCATCCTGGCCTGCATCAGGAAGAGTGTGGCCAGCAGGAGCAGGGAGGTCATTCTGCCCCTGTATACTGCACTGGTTAGGCCCCACCTTGAGTCCTGTGTCCAGTTCTGGGCCCCTCAGTTTAGGAAGGAGGTTGACTTGCTGGAATGAGTCCAGAGAAGAGCAACAAAATTGGTGAGGGGTTTGGAACACAAGCCCTATGAGGAAAGACTGAGGGAGCTGGGGTTGCTCAGCCTGGAGAAGAGGAGACTCAGGGGTGACCTTATCACTCTCTACAACTACCTGAAGGGAGGTTGTAGACATGCGGATGATGGTCTGTTCTCCCAGGCAGCCAGTACCAGAACAAGAGGACACAGTCTCAGGCTGTGGCAGGGGAGGTTCAGGATGGATGTTAGGAAGAAGTTCTGTACAGAAAGAGTGATTGCCCATTGGAATGGGCTGCCTGGGGAGGTGGTGGAGTCGTCGTCATTGAAGGTGTTCAGGAGGAGACTTGATGGGGTGCTTGGTGCCATGGGTTAGCTGTTTGGGTGGGTTGGATTGGTTGATAGGTTGGACACGATGATCTTGAAGGTCTCTTCCAACCTGGTTTGGTTTATTCTAATAAATGCTGCTGTCACATAGCTGTTGTCTAAAGCAGAGTTCAAAGAACAACCCTTCAATTAATGCTTGTCAGAAAGAGCTGTTAGGTTTGGGTGCAAGGTACCTTCACAGAATTACCCTTCCACCATTGAGGCAAGTCAACAGGTTTTAAAGATAATGACTAGATCTTGAGCTCCCATTCTGTGAAAGTGGCCTCAGAATTGTGCAGGCAAACACAAGGGCCCTAGATTGTGAAGTTTGAAGGATACTGTTAAATCTCTAGCTGAAAAAAAATGCAGGCAGAAAGGTTCAAATATGGATACACATCAAAGCTATACAGACCACCTCCAAATTATGTCATACTTTTAATTTAGCCATATCAATTCCATTTTTAGGTTCATACACCCAAAGATCACAAGTGCAAAGAGAGGAGTTTTAGTGGAGGTGGCAAGTAGTCTGCAGGTGTCCAGGCAGAAAGGGACCTGGGCTACTGGTTGAGAGTAGACTGAACATGAGCCAAGAGTGTGCCCAGGAGGCCAAGAAGGCCAATGGCATCCTGGCCTGTATCAGGAACAATGTGGCCAGCAGGGAATTCCTTGTGCCCCTGTACTCAGCACTGATTAGGCCACACCTTGAGTCCTGTGTCCAGTTCTGGGCCCCTCAGTTTAAGAAGGGCATTGAGACTCTTGAACATGTCCAGAGAAGGGCAACGAGGCTGGGGAGGGGTTTGGAGCACAGCCCTGTGAGGAGAGGCTGAGGGAGCTGGGATTGTTTAGCCTGGAGAAGAGGAGGCTCAGGGGAGACCTTCTTGCTGTCTACAACTCCCTGAAGGGAGATTGTAGCCAGGTGGGGCTTGGTCTCTTCTCCCAGGCAACCAGCACCAGAACAAGAGGACACAGTCTCAAGCTGCACCAGGGGAGGTTTAGGCTGGAGTTGAGGAGAAAGTTCTTCACAGTAAAAGTAATTGGCCATTGGAATGTACTGCCCAGAGAGGTGGTGGAGTCACCATCCCTGGATGTGTTCGAGAGGGGATTGGACGTGGCACTTGAAACCATGCATTTAGGTAGTCCTGAGGTGTTGGGTGACAGGTTGGACTTGATGATCTCGGAGGTCTTTTCCAACCTTATTGATTCTACGATTCTATCTTCAGAGGCAGATTTAATTCCTGCCTTTTGAAGTACTTAAAAGAGGAGCCGCACTTTGCCAAAACCACACGAGGTGGCAGTGCTGGGTTCATTAACAATCCAAAGCAGAACAATTGTTTTACAGTGAAAATGAAACTGAGGGGGTGGGGGTGGGGGAAATATGATCACACAGAGCAGCAGTGGGTTGTTAACCCTTTCTGCCCATCGCACACAGAGACAGTTTCCCCCTAAAGCGTACGTGAATGTGTCAGTAAAACCCGCAGCAAGCACCCTCAGCCCTGAAGAGCAGTCAAATTCTGCCTTGTTACCTAGAGATACAGAAGGGTTTTGCTTAGCCAGCTAATCTTCAGGCCAGTGAGAGGCAGTGAAAACGACACCTGAATTTGTCTCAATTTGTGATTTACAGAGGCACATATTTCTTGTCTATGCCTGAGGCTTAGAGCTTCTGGGATTACATGTAGCAGTTGCCTGTCACCTGATAACCCCTCCCCAGCTGAGGAAGGGGGATCAGGAAAAGGAGGGGACACCCACAGATTGAAATGCAAACAGGTTTAATGGAACAGCAAAATTAATACTGATGCTGGTATAAAGGATCCAAGTTATACTGGTCTGTAAGTGAGGCACAAAAGCAGAGATTTAGTGAGTGATGAGAGCAGACTCAAAGGGCCTCCAGGTATAAAAAGTGTAATTAGCATAACATCCTATGGCTAAACAGCTCCTGCTCTACCACCACCATTGCTGCACCCATCCCAGAGCCTGGGGCAAGGCCCTCACCAGCCAAGATACCACACAGAAAAGTTCAGCCCCAGAAAAGAGGCTCAGCCTGTGCACGATATTGGAGGGATCATCAACAATCTTCCTACCTAACCAGGGGGCCACCAGGCCCCCTGGCCTTTGTTGTCACCACCACCCAGTGTGCACCGTGGCCACTCACCAGCGATGAGAGGAGGATCCTCCAGCCCAGATGGGCTCAGTTTAGGGCTGCTGCCCTTCCTGGTGGGGATTAAATAGGGGAGTGGGTGGGGAGGGCCAAGTGGCCACACCTGGGGTGGGACGAGACTCCCCAGAGCCTAGGTGCTCTGAGATTTGAGGGGAAAAAGGGGGAAAATGGGGTGAGTGAGGGACTTCTAGGGTGTCAGGTAATGATAGGATTAGGGGGAATGGAAAAATGAATAGAAATGGATAGATTCAGATTGGATGTTAGGAAGAAATTCTTCACCATGAGGGTGTGAGAGATTGGAACAGGTTGCCCAGGTAGGAGCCTCATCCCTGGAAGTTTTTAAGTCCAGGCTGGATGTGGCTCTGGGCAACCTGATCTAGTGTGAGGTGTCCCTGCCCATGGCAGGGTGGTTGGGACTGGATGATCCTTGAGGTCCCCTCCAGACCCAAACAATTTTGCAGTTTAGGGTGGATGTTAGGAAGAAATTCTTCACAGAAAGAGTGATTGGCTGTTGGAATGGGCTGCCCATGGTGGTGGTGGAGTCACTGGATGAGGCACTCAGTGCCACGGTGTAGCTGATCAGATGGTGTTGGGTGATAGGTTGGACTTGATGATCTTGAAGGTCTTTTCCAACCTGGTTTATTCTGTGATTCCCAAACTCCAACATTTTTTTTTCCTTTTCCAAACAATATGCAAGACAACAATTAGTTGGCTTTAGCCTCCTCTGTGCTTCTCTTCCTCTTTAGTACTTGACAATACAGCAAATGTAAAGATTTCCTGCACCATTGCAAAGCAGCATTGTAGTACAGGATTAGTAAAGAGACTGCTTGTGGGTTTTGTTTGTTTGCTGCTGTTTGGGTTTTTTTGGTTTGTTTTCTTTAATGAATTTTCCCTCTGAGTACACATCATTTCTATTAAGACACCTTCATTATTTAGCTTGGGAGCAGTTTAGAGCGTGCCAAGTTAACTATCTAAAGATACATAGCATGGAATCTCATTGTTTAGAGCAGCATTTCACAGCATTTCACCCAGGTCTCAGTACCTAAGGAACAACATTGGTTTAAACCCCGGGTTTCTGCTTCTTAGGTTCACTCTGTGGCAGATTAGGAAGGAGGTTGACTTGCTGGAACGAGTCCAGAGAAGGGCAACAAAGTTGGTGAGGGGTTTGGAACACAAGCCCTGTGAGGAGAGACTGAGGGAGCTGGGATTGCTTAGCCTGGAGAGGATGAGACTCAGGGGTGACCTTATTGCTCTCTACAACTACCTGAAGGGAGGTTGTAGACAGGCGCATGTTGGTCTTTTCTCCCAGGCAGCCAGTACCAGAACAAGAGGACACAGTCTCAAGCTGCGCCAGGGGAGGTTTAGGCTAGAGGTTAGGAAGAAGTTCTATCCAGAGAGAGTGATTGCCCATTGGAATGTGCTGCCTGGGGAGGTGGTGGAGTCACCATCATTGGAGGTGTTCAGGAGGAGACTTGCTGGGGTGCTTGGTGCCATGGGTTAGTTGTTTAGGTGGGTTGGATTGGTTGATGGGTTGGACACGATGATCTTGAAGGTCTCTTCCAACCTGGTTTATTCTATGTAATAATATTCTATGTAGAGGATCAGGGAAGCAACCCTTCTGCCTGAAAGGACACATGTGCCCTCCAGCCTGGTTGAAACTACACTCTCTTATGAAAATCTGTCTTTCACTCTATCCCATCTCCTGCATATGGTGCATCCAAGAATCAGTAGACTAGACTAGGCTAGGCTAGGCTAGAATAGAATAGAATAGAATAGAATAGAATAGAATAGAATAGAATAGAATAGAATAGAATAGACCCTCAAGATGGGCCAAGCCCTTACATGTAGGGATACTCATGAGGTCATCTGGGCAGTTGGTACCTCTGATGCCTTTGTCAGGGTCAGTGCAAAGCCACCAAGGGACCACAGCACTCTCTTCTGGGAAGAATGGGACAATATTTTTTTTGGGAAGAAATAAAAAAGAGAGTTTACAGACACTCTACATATTTCTGCCTGGGGCAGGGGGTGGGAAAAAGGTGATAAATGGTTTAATTGATTAGATGGTGTTGGGTGATAGGTTGGACTTGATGATCTTGAAGGACTTTTCCAACCTATTCTATTCTATTCTATTCTATTCTATTCTATTCTATTCTATTCTATTCTGTTCTGTTTTGTTTTCTGTTCTGTTTTCTGTTCTATTCCATTCTATTCTAAAAACATAGGACAAGATCCCAAAAGGGATCTGAGTCCCCTGAATGACCATGCCCAGGTCACTCAGGGGACCAGATACTCCTGGGCTCCCAAGATATTTCCCGAAACGTGAAACATTTAGCAATGTAATGATGACTTCCCTTAAAAGGACATACAGTTCTGAGAAGTGGGAAAACATCCTTCTTCAGTATCATTCTTTTCACAGCAGTCCCTACCCAGAAATAGCCTGCAACCCTTTCAGTGGTGCTGTTCTCCTGGCAATGAGCTACTGCCCCAGAAGATAATACCTTTTCCCAGCCTTTTTTCTCCTGGCAGCAAGCCAGCACTTTCTGTCTTCAAGGGGACATAATAGCCAGACCTCCTCTTGGGCAAGGCCTGCTGCTGCCCTCACCCCATCACCCCATCCCTCCAGGGTGAAAATGCTCTCTCTGACTGCGGCATTCTCTGCTTAGTGCCAGGGCATGGTTGGGACACATTGATTCAGCTTCCTGGTTGACACTCCCTCCAAATTATTTCCCTTCTGTGCTTTGCAGCAAGCTCCAGCTTTCTGCAGGTGCAGAAAGAAGCTTCAAATGTGCTGTAGCTCTTTGCTGCACAACACAGTATCACACTATCGCTAAGGCTGGAAGAGACCTCAAAGATCATCGAGTCCAACCTGTCACCACAGACCTCATGACTAGACCACGGCACCAAGTGCCACGTCCAATCTCATCTTGAACACCTCCAGGGATGGTGACTCCACCACCTCCCTGGGCAGCACATTCCAATGGCCAATCACTCTTTCTGGGAAGAACTTTCTCCTCACCTCCAGCCTAAACTTCCCCTGGTGCAGCTTCAGACTGTGTCCTCTTGTTCTGGTGCTGGTTGCCTGGGAGAAGAGGCCAACCCCTTCCTGGCTACAACCTCCCTTCAGGTAGTTGTAGACAGCAATAAGGTCACCCCTGAGCCTCCTCTTCTCCAGGCTAAACAACCCCAGCTCCCTCAGCCTCTCCTCATAGGGCTTGTGCTCCAAAGTCCTCTCCAGCTTTGTTGCCCTTCTCTGGACACGTTCAAGTGTCTCAATGTCCTTCTTAAACTGAGGGGCCCAGAAGTGGACACAGGACTCAAGGTGTGGCCTAACCAATGCAGAGTCCAGGGGCACAATGACTTCCCTGCTCCTGCTGGCCACACTATTCCTAATGCAGGCCAGGATGCCATTTGCCCTCTTGGCCACCTGGGCACACATCCATGTCACAGCCTGGGAGCTGGATTAAGGTCCAAAACATTGTATCTTTGAGTGACTAAAATAATCACAAGTAGTGCATCCAGAGTAACAGGAAAGTATTTGTTTGTCCTCCTTATTTTTGCTATGCTGACAAGAATGGTTAAAATAAAAATAGCTGCTATAGCAAATAAATACAGTTTGAAAACCTACCAGAGCTGTAACTTGTTCTTATCTTTTATTAAATGCATTTTCCTCACACTAAACATGGATTTGTTGGGTTTTTTTTTGCTGTATTCACCTGCATTCAGAATTATTATGTTATTTCACTTCACCAAAAATAAGGGAAACAAAGAAAAAGGGACATCAAATGGTCAGAAAAGTCAGTGGCACCCTGGCTTGTATTAGAAACCCCATGGCCAGCAGAAACACAGAGGTGATCATCCACCTGAACTCAGCACTGGTGAGGCCACATCTTGAGTATTGTGTTCAGTTCTGGGGCCCTCACTATAGGAAGGACATTGAGGTGCTGGAGCATGTCCAGAGAAGGACAATAAGGGTCACAAGGGGTCTAGAACACATGACTTAGGAGGAGCATCTGAAGGAGCTGGAGATGTTGGGTGATAGGTTGGATTTGATGATAGAATAGAATAGAATAGAATAGAATAGAATAGAATAGAATAGAATAGAATAGAATAGAATAGAATAGAATAAACCAGGTTGCAAGAGACCTTCAAGATCATTGTGTCCAACCCATCACCCAACACCACCCAACCAACTAAACCATGCAACCAAGCACCCTATCAAGTCTCCTCCTGAACACCTCCAGTGATGGCGAATCCATCATGATCTCCAAGGTCTTTCCCAACCTTATTGATTCTATGATTCTATGATCATTTTTGCTGCTGGAACCTGTCCAGAGAAGGGCAACAAAGCTGGGGAGGGGTTTGGAGCACAAGCCCTATGAGGAGAGACTGAGGGAGCTGGAGTTGCTTAACCTGGAGAAGAGGAGGCTCAGGGGAGACCTTAATGCTCTCTACAACTACCTGAAGAAAGGGAGGTTGTAGCCAGGAGGGGGTTGGTCTCTTCTCCCAGGGAACCAGCACCAGAACAAGAGGACACAGTCTCAAGCTGTGCCAGGGGAGGTTTAGGTTGGATGTTAGGAAGAAATTCTTCATAGATAGAGTGATTGCCCATTGGAATGGGCTGCCCAGGGAGGTGGTGGAGTTGCCATCTCTGGAGGTGTTTAAGAGACTTGAATGGGTGCTTGGTTGCATGGTTTAGTTGATTAGGTGGTGTTGGATGATTGGCTGGACACAATGATCTCGAAGGTCTCTTCCAACCTGGTCTGGTCTAGCTATTCTATTCTATTCTATTCTATTCTATTCTATTCTATTCTATTCTATTCTATTCTATTCTATTCTATGAAAAGGAAGCGCTCTACAATGATCTGAAGGGAGTTTGAAGTGAGGAGGCGGCCAGCCTCTGCTCAGTGGTGCCAAGCAACAGGACTAGAGAAAATGGTTTCAAGCTGCACCAGGGGAGAATTAGGCTGGATGTTAGGAAATAATTCTTCACTGAAAGGGTTATCAAATACTGGATTGGTCTGCCCAGGGCAGTGCTGGAGTCAGTGGTGCTGGAGGTGTTTAAGCACTGTGTTCACCTGGTGTTTAGGCACATGGTTTAGTGTTGACCCTTCACTGTTGGGTCAGGAATTGGACTGGATGGCCTTTCAGGTCTCATCCAACCAGATGTATTCTATGATTCTGTGAAATTCCCTGGCATGCACACAGAATGCTGACAAAGCAGTAACATGTTCTAAAAATGAAAACACAATGGTTCCAAAGTCGGTGCCTGCTGCTTTGATTTTTGTTATTATTGGTTTTGCTCCTACTTCCATTTCTCACGGCTTGTAGAAGCAGGTATTGCCATTTAGGAATGTCTCTAGCTAACAAGACCAGTTGTAATCAATCACAAGAATTTTCCAACAGATTTATTCCTTACAGCAAGGTATGCATGTGCAGAGAAAACTCACTATGTGCAGGGCCTGAGCTGAATGAGTGTAACATAGCTCTCCAACCCTTCAAGCAAAAATAGCAAGTGACATGGTTAATACAGCTCCTCATTAAGGCAATGCAACGGCTGATTAACACTTCACTCCTTCACATCTGAGACCAAGACATCCATATTCCCACAGGACATCAGAATATTTTCTTTCATCGTTGTCTAAACTGTACAGCCAGAGGGCAATATGTCTGTCTTCCACAGGCTCTTGGTGATATGCTTACAGAGGTTGTGCTAGGATGACTCTGTCCCTGCAGGTGTTCAAAGAGGGATTGGACATGACACTCTAAGCCATGGTTGAGTTAGTCATGAGGTCTTGGGTGATAGGCTGGACTTGATGATCCCTGAGGTCTTTTCCAGCCTTATTGATTCTATGATTCTATGACTCAGTCTGCAGTGCTTGTCTTCCTTTATTGAGGGGTTATGCTGCTCATTTTTCTGAGGACAGTGAGCTGGAGTACTCACTGCTTACAAACAACAGGCTAAGCAACCCCAGCTCCCTCAGCCTCTCTTCAGAAGGCTTGTGGTCCAAACCCCTCCCCAGCTTTGTTGCCCTTCTCTGGACACGTTCCAGCAACTCAACGTCTTTCCTAAACTGAGGGGTCCAGAACTGGACACAGGACTCAAGGTGTGGCCTAACCAGTGCTGAGTCCAGGGGCACAATGACTTCCCTGCTCCTGCTGGCTACACTGTTCCTGATACAGGCCAGGATGCCGTTGGCCTTTTTGGCCACCTGGGCTCATGTTCAGCCTACTGTCAACCAGTCCCCCCAGGTCCTATCTGCCTGGCTGCTCTCCAGCTACTCTGTTCCCAGCCTGTAGCACTGCATGGGGTTGTTGTGGCCACTGTGTAGAACCCAGCACTTAGATGTGTTAAATCTCATGCCCTTGGACTGCGCTCATCTATCCAGCCTGTCAAGGTCCCTCTGCAGAGCCCTCCTACCTGCTAACACATCAACTCCTGCTCCCAACTTGCTGTCATCTGCAAAGCCTTCTCCCATAGCCATAGCTCTTGCACTGTGGTTTTGTAATAGCTGAAGTTCATATAAGCTGAAGATGACGTGGTCCAGCTCATCTTCCTGAATGCCTGTTCCCATCCGTTTCCAGTGCTGGTGCTGCATGTGAACATGTGGCAAGTCAGCTCAGGAAGCTGATACAGCCAAAATCTGACCTCTTGAAAAAACCCACAAGTTTATTTATCTCAGATGGATACATTTCATGAACCAACACACTTTGTGATCACGGGCATCACAGCCTGGGATACAGCTGGGGGGGGAGCCAGTCCCTCAATGCAACCTCCAAAATGAGATGGAAAGGCAATGGCCAATGAATGCATTCAATGAGGACAGCTAGGATACACTGATTTATTCCTGTTATGATTTAAGCTGTGCTTAGTGTAAGAGAATAGGGAGTTAACTTCCTTGGGCAGTTTCCTTCCTAATTTTCTCTCCCATAGAATCCTGGAAAGGTAGACATGCTATTAAGACATATTGTGTAGTAACTTCTGCAGGTACTGAACCCAGTGCAAGTCGTTACTTTACAGCTTGTTTCCTCTAAGCAGCAGCACAAGCCACAAACATGGCAGTGCAAGACCTTCCCCACCTCTGTCCCATTTGAACCAATTCTATTTGCCCTTTGGGTGACAGGACAGCTGGGTGAGGACAGTCTGAAGCTGTGCCAGGGGAGGTTTAGGCTGGATGTTAGGAAGAAGTTCTTCATAAAAAGAGTGATTGGCCATTGGAATGTGCTGCTCAGGGAGGTGACAGAGTCACCATCACTGGAAGTGTTTAGGAAGAGACTGGATGGGGTGCTTGGTGCCATGGTTTAGTTGATTAGATGGTGTTGGGTGATAGGTTGGACATGATGATCTTGAAGGTCTTTTCCAACTTGGTTAGTTCTATTCTATTCTATTCTATTCTATTCTATTCTATTCTATTCTATTCTATTCTATTCTATTCTATTCTATTCTATTCTATTCTATTCTATTCTTCAGCTTCTGACTCCCAAGCCTCAGTCCCTACTCCGCTGAAAGACTTAAGCTGATGTGGAAGCATCATAGTATCAGTCAGGGTTAGAAGGAACCACAAGGATCATCTTGTTCCAACCCACCTGCCATGGGCAGGAACACCCCACACTACATCAGCCTGGCCAGAGCCTCATCCAGCCTGCTCTTAAACTCCTCCAGGGATGGGACCTCAACCACATCCCTGGACAACCCATTCCAGGGCTTCACCACTCTCAAGGTAAGGAACTTCCTCCTCACCTCCAGCCTCAATCTCCCCACCTCCAGCTTCATTCCATTCCCCCTAGTCCTATCTCTCCCTGAGATCCTGAGAAGTCCCTCCCCAGCCTTCCTGTAGGCCCCCTTCAGATACTGGAAGGCCACAATGAGGTCACCTGGGAGCCTTCTCTTCTCCAGACTGAACAGCCCCAACTCCTTCAGTCTGTCCTCATAGGAGAGGTGCTCCAGCCCTCTGATCATCCTCGTGGCCCTTCTCTGGACACCTTCCAGGACCTTCACATCCCTCTTGTAATAGGGTCTCCAGAACTGGACACAGTACTCCAGGTGGGGTCTCACCAGAGCTGAGTAGAGGGGGAGAATCACCTCTCTTGCCCTGCTGGCCACACTTCTCCTGATGCAGCCCAGGATCTGATTTGCTTTCTGGGCTGCAAGTGCACACTGAGAGCTCCTGTTGAGCTTCTTGTCCACCAGCACCCCCAAGTCTCTCTCCTCAGGGCTGCTTTCCAGCCAGTCAATGCCCAGCCTGGATTTGTGCCTGGGGTTGTGGTCATCCTAAATGGGAGCATAAAAATAAGAAAATAAAAATTGTCTTAATGAACGCAAGGGTGAGGCAGTAGGAAGTTGCCTGTCTAGGGATGGCTAAGTCTTGAAGGTCTTTTGCAACCTGGTTAATTCTATTCTATTCTATTCTATTCTATTCTATTCTATTCTATTCTATTCTATTCTATTCTATTCTATTCTATTCTATTCTATTCTATTCTATTCTATTCTATTCTATTCTATTCTATTCTATTCTATTCTATATTAGTCTATTCTATTCTATCCTATTCCATTCCATTCCATTCCATTCCATTCCATTCCATTCCATTCCATTTTTAAGTAACTAAAGAATGGCCAGATATTATACTGATAGGTGAAAAAAATAATCTCCATGGCCAGAGACAGACCAAGAAAAAGCCTTTGTTGACAGGACTGCTGAGCTGGATTAACATTCTCTCTATTTAAATGATGTATTCCAACCCCCTCCACATTTTGTTACCTGACAACTTTACAGCCTCAGTCCTGTGTAAAAAGAAACTCAGGCCTTGTCCTTTTATAGTTTATGCATTCCCACCAAGACTGAGGGTTGCATGCCTGGGACTTGGCAACAACAGTATCCAGCAAGAGAAGAAGCAATAAAATTATTATGTGTGTCAATAAAGTCAGCAAGTAAGGCTTGGAACACACACATGGAGTAGAACTGCTGAGTAAGGGAGAGCGAGTTTTCCAATTATAACAACGCATTAACATGTGGGTCAGAGGTTGAAATATTAAAAAGCAGTTAACAGGCCTCTGGAGAAGCACAAGTAATGCACAGCAGCTCCACATTCTTTCAGACAATGTAGAAAGCCACAACATTATCCCTTAAAACCGAACACTTCTGTGCAGAGCTTAATTAGTAAAAGCTGTTCAGGAACTGGAAATGTTAAGTTCTGCTGGGAGCTGTCTTGCCTAGGAGCATAAGTAACAGCACTGTGAGTCTCTCCAGGACCCAGAGGTGCACTGCAAGGCAAGGAGCCTGCTGAAGGCTTAAAGAAAAAAGGTGTCAGAAAGCCATCATATGAAAAAGAAGTAATAAATAATGGTGATGGCAGATTTTGGCATAGACAAATGAACTTCCTCATCACTGGCCTTGGATTTTTTAGTGGCACAACTGCTAGGATCATAGAATCATAGAATCAATAGGGTTGGAAAAGACCCTAGAGATCATCAAGTCCAACCTGTCACCCAACACCTCATGACTACTAAACCATGCCTTCAAGTGCCACATCCAATCCCCTCTTGAACTCCTCCAGGGATGGTGACTCCACCACCTCCCTGGGCAGCACATTCCAATGGCTAACAACTCTCTCTGTGAAGAACTTTCTCCTCACCTCCAGCCTAAACTACCCCTGGTGCAGCTTGAGACTGTGTCCTCTTGTTCTGGTGCTGGTTGCTTGAGAGAAGAGACAACTCCCTCTTGGCTACAAACTCCCTGCAGGTAGTTGTAGACAGCAATAAGGTCTCCCCTGAGCCTCCTCTTCTCCAGGCTAAACAACCCCAGCTCCCTCAGCCTCTCTTCACAGGGCTTGTGCTTGAGGCCTCTCCCCAGCCTCGTTACCCTTCTCTGGACACATTCAAGTGTCTCAATGTCCTTCTTAAACTGAGGGGCCCAGAACTGGACACAGGACTCAAGGTGTGGCCTAACCAGTGTTGAGTACAGGAGCAGAATGTCTTCCCTGCTCCTGCTGGCCACACTATTTCTGATGCAGGCCAGGATGCCATTGGCCTTCTTGGCCACCTGGGCACACTGCTGGCTCATGTTCAGCAGGCTGTCAACCAGTACCCCCAGGTCCCTTTCTGTTTGGCTGCTCTCCAAGTAGCAATACTTTGATCTTGATAATCCTGAAACGAATTTCAAGAATGCTTTGCACCTCTAATTAGAGCTAGTTTTTTTAAGAAAGAGTTCTACTCCCATTTAGTTATTAAACCCAAGTATCTCTTATAGCTCTTGGACAATTAATTATTCTGGGCTACAGGTGGAAAGCTGGCCTGAGTGTTACAGGGAATTACATATGTGTCCTTCACAACCTCTAGCTTAAGGTTTTTATCAAATGTATTTTCCAGCATGGATCATTTGTTCTAAGAGAGGACAGAATATCTCAAAAGTACCCCAGTCTCCATGCATGACATGCCTGAGCTCAGGTTTCCCATCTCTCCTTAAACCCCATGCTACAAATGGGCCTCTACCCAGCATCTCTGCCCTGTGTTGTTTCATGAATTTGACATTTGACCTATGAGGCATATGCTGATGGACTAAGGTAAGTATGGAAGCCCATGGTTGCAACCAGCACCAGAATAAGAGGGCACAGTCTCAAGCTGTGCCAGGGGAAGATTAGGCTTGATGTGAGGAGAAAATTCCCCCCAGAAAGAGTGTTTAGCCATTGGAATGGGCTGCCCAGGGAGGTGGTGGAGTCACCGTCCCTGGAGGTGTTCAAGTTGGGATTGGACATGGCACTTGAAGCCATGGTTTAGTTAGCCATGAGGTGTTGGGTGAGCCTACCCAAAAGATCAGTGGCCTTCCTAGTGCACTTATCAGGCAATATGAAGGGAATGCAAAACTTACATCTGACCAAACTGGTGTGTAACCAAACTTTCTTTATGCACCATGCCAAACAAACAAATGCTGAGCATATTTTACAGCCAATCTGCTCCATCATCTACATGATAACTTCATAGAATAGAATCGAATCAAATTAGAATAGAATAGAATAGAATAGAATAGAATAGAATAGAATAGAATAGAGTAGAATAGAATAGGATTGGATTGAATGGAATGGAATGGAATGGAATGGAATGGAATGGAATGGAATGGAATGGAATGGAATGGAATTGAATTGAATTGAATTGAATTGAATTAACCAGGTTGGAAAAGACCTTCAAGATCATCAAGTCCAACCTATCATCCAACACCATCTAATCAACTAAACCATGCAAGCAAGCACCCCATCAAGTCTCCTCCTAACCCAAAAGTTTTCTTTTAGCCCCCAAACAGAGGATCTTCTATGGTGAGATCACCACAGTTGTTTCTGCTAAGCAAAGTGCTGCCTGGCTCTGTCTGAGATAAAGCTCTGTCTGCTGGAAGGAAAATCTCAGTCACTCTGTGGCTGTGCCATTCTTGCTCTGGCTGGAAGCTGTTTGGATGGGTAACATCTATTATTTTCCTTGAAATCTGAAAGACCTGACTACAAGTTTTGGTGTTTTATTTTTCCTTCCTTGCTGTAGGATGTTGAGGGAGGGAAAAAATAACTAAACCTGACCTTTCAGTTGACTGAGATGCAGTGTAAAAAGACTGAGAGAAATGAGTATCCTTACAATTATGCATAGTAAGGCATTCTTACTCAGTTTTTCTCATGTAAAGAAAACCAAGAAAAACAGAGCTGTTATGACTTTACCCACCTACAGACAAAGCCTGAGAAGATCCTATTTCTCAGACCTTTTACAGATTTTCAGTCTATCTAGTGGGAATTCTTTTTTTTTTCTCCCTTAAAAAGATAAATACATTAAGTAGTCTCAAAGGACAATAGCTGTTCATCTGAGAAAAAAAAAGTTACCACTCTCTCTTGTTCTTCAAGCTTGTCTTCCTTCCACCACTCCATCTTGTATCATAGAATCCTAGAATCAGCAAGGTTGGAAAAGACCTCAAAGATCATCAAGTCCAACCTATCACCCAAGACCTCATGACTACTTGTGGTGGTTTGAGCCTTAACTGGGGCTTAAAAGCTCAGATGGGGGCAAGGCTGAGAATTCCTCCCCCTGCTTCCCCCGTCCCCTCTTTCCCAAAAGAGAGAGAGAGAAAAGGGAGGAGAGCAAATCCACCAAGAAATAATTTGGGTTTGGCTTGGAAGCAGAGAGGCAGAGAATTTTTATCTCTAAACAGTGTGTATGTGTGTGTATATATATATATATATATATATTTATGTAACAATGACAGGCAGGGTTCGCAAGGGTAAAGAACGAGGATGGATAGGAAAAGGAAAAGAAATATGAGATACAGAACCAGTCCTTTGCAAAGTGTGGAAGCAGCAGGGAGGATCACGTGAGAGGGAAGCAGCAAGCCAGCAGCAACTCTTTCATCCCCACAAAGCAGAAGGAAGAGAGAGAGCAATGGCTGCAATGTCCTCCCTTTTATATCCCTGCTGGACGGGGGGGTGGGGGGGTGGGAGGGGGGAGTGGAACAGACCAAGTCAGTTTCTCAGAGGGAAAACACCCTCCAAGGAGGGCAAAACCTCTCACAAGCCCTCCCCCCTTTTTTCAGGATGGGCATAGCCCACCACGCTAGTAGAACATGGCACCATGTGCCATGTCCAATCCCCTCCTGAACACCTCCAGGGATGGTGACTCCACCACCTCCCTGGGCAGCACATTCCAATGGCAAATCATTCTTTCTGTGAAGAACTTCTTCTCAACAACAACAAGGGAAGGGAAGGGAAGGGAAGGGAAGGGAAGGGAAGGGAAGGGAAGGGAAGGGAAGGGAAGGGAAGGGAAGGGAAGGGAAGGGAAGGGAAGGGAAGGGAAGGGAAGGGAAGGGAAGGGAAGGGAAGGGAAGGGAAGGGAAGGGAAGGGAAGGGAAGGGAAGGGAAGGGAAGGGAAGGGAAGGGAAGGGAAGGGAAGGGAAGGGAAGGGAAGGGAAGGGAAGGGAAGGGAAAAAATGGAAATTACATCTCAAAAGTGATTATTTATATTACAAAACCAAATCACATGGGAATTCTACAGCAGGTACTTAGTATATTCAGCCTTAGGCATTGGAGCTGGTGCTGCCTTTATGGCTCTATTATTACAGAATCACAGAAACGTTCAGGTTGGAAAAGACCCTCAGGATCACCAAGGCCAACCGATAACCCTAGTCTACAAGGTTCACCCCTAAACCATATCCCCAAGCACCACATCCAAATGACCTTTAAATACATCCAAGGTTGGTGACTCAACCACCTCCCTGGGCAGCACATTCCAATGCCTGACCACACTTCATGTGAAATTTTTTTTCCTAATGTCCAGCCTAAACCTACCCAGGGAGGTGGTGGAGTCACCGTCCCTAGAGGTGTTCAAGAGGGGATTGGACATGGCACTTGGTGCCATGGTTTAGTTGGTCATGAGGTGTTGGGTGGTAGGTTGGGCTTGATGATCTCTGAGGTCTTTTCCAACCTTATTGATTCTATGATTCTAAGAGAGTGAGATATGATTTAGGGTGTTACCTAAGAAAGCTAAACTATTTAGGTAATCAGCTATCTTCCCACCCAACCTCCCCTTTAGCCCTCTGGCTTGTGCTCGGAAAATGGAAGCTTTCCTCCACACAATTCCTCCCTGCAGTCAGCTATCTTTAAACTGACTCCTGCAGTCATGCTGGGTTGTAGGCTCATCAATACTATGCAAATCTACCTGCAATCAATACGCATCAATACTATGCAAATCACGCTGCACCAGGGGAAGTTTAAGCTCAAGATGAGGAGAAAGTTCTTCACTGAGAGAGGCATTCGTCATTGGAATGTGCTGCCCAGGGACGTGGTGGAGTCACCATCCCTGGAGGTGTTCAAGAGGGGACTGGACGTGGCACTTGGTGCCATGGTCTAGTCATGAGGTCTGTGGTGACAGGTTGACCTCGATGATCTTTGAGGTCTCTTCCAACCTTGGTGATACTGTGATACCGTGGTACCCTGTAAGTGGATTACTTGTTACTGTTGGAACAGGCTAATCTGCATCTACCATATTGCTTTCACTTTTACTGTACAACATTAATGAAGAAAACAAGTTTAATCTAGCAAAAGATTAAGCAATTGATTACAGAAGAGGGATTTTGCTGGCAAAGAACTAAACTTAAAAACCCCATGATGCTGTTGTCTGTATTGAGTGGTTACTTTGGGTTTTGCTTTCAGAATTTTGAATCTGGTTATGACTTGGGGTTCAGGAAAGTAGTATTTGCTCATGTTGGAAGATGGTTATTATATATTAGTGAAGGAAAGTTTGGTTAATTCCTGTAATAAATATCCTCAACTGCACCTTCAATATGTAGAATAGAATAGAATTAACCAGGTTGGAAAAGACCTTTGAGTTCATCGAGTCCAACCTATCACCCAACACCATCTAATCAACTAAACCATGGCACCAAGCACCCCATCCAGTCTCTTCATAAATACCTTCAGTGATGGTGACTCCACCATTTCCCTGGGCAGCCCATTCCAATGGCTAATCACTCATCCTGTGAAGAACAAGGGCAACGGTCTCAGGCCTGTTGATTCCGGTCTCAAGCCTGTTGATTCTGGCAACGGTGGCTCAGTTGGTAGCACATAAGACCCTTAATGGGAAGGTCATGAGTTCAAGCCTGCAGTGGGCAGTAGTGTCCTCCCTACTCTAGTCATGAGGTCTGTGGTGACAGGTTGGACTCGATGATCTTTGAGGTCCCTTTCAACCTTAGGAATACTGAAATACTGAACTTCTTCTTAACATCGAGCTTAAACCTCGCCTGGTGCAGCCTGAGACTGTGTCCTCGTGTTCTAGTGCTGATTGACTGGGAGAAGAGACCAATCCCCACCTGGCTACAATCTCCCTCCAGGTAGTTTTAGAGAGCAATGAGGTCTCCCCTGAGCCTTCTCTTCTCCAGGCTAAGCAACCCCATTTCCCTCAGCCTCTCCTCATAGGGCTTGTGCTCCAAACCCCTCCCCAGCTTTGTTGCCCTTCTCTGGACACGCTCCAGCAACTCAACATCCTTCCTAAACTGAAGGGCCCAGAACTGGACAGAGGACTCCAGGTGTGGCCTAACCAGTGCTGAGTACAGGGGCAGAATGACTTCCCTGCTCCTGCTGGCCACACTTATTTCTGATGCAGGCCAGGATGCCATTGGCCTTCTTGGTCCCCTGGGTACACTGCTGGCTCATGTTTAGGCAGCTGTCAACCAGTACCCCCAGGTCCCTTTCTGCCTGTCTGCTCTCCAGCCACTCTGACCCCAGCCTGTAGCACTGCATGGGGTTGTTTTGGCCAAAATGCAGCACCCAGCACTTGGACTTGTTGAATGCCATCCTGTTGGACTCTTGCCAACATGATGGGCTGTTTTGCTGTTGTTTAGTTTTAGTTGATTTAATTTTTTTCAATACAGTGACTGTATCTTGCACACCTACATTCTGGTTCACTTCAGGCCTAACCTACCTCTTCCCCCCATAGAGGCCATACAATGCAACCTCTAAAAACAATACCTGAAACCTAAGTTTTAACACAGTTTTAGAGTGAACAATACTCGACATTTGGGACACTCTTATCAGAATGGACAGCTACACTTGTTTGGTGATAACTAACTCCCCAGGTATTGAGGTCTCATACTGAAAGTGGCGTATTGCAAGCAAGTGAAAAGAGCAAATGGGAACTGCACAAACCAATTTGCTGTTCTCTCTTATGCTTCAGAGCTCTGAATGTCATCTTGGCTGGAAAATGTCTGAGCAGTTTTCTCTAGCCATCTGAAACCATTCTAATATAGTGAAAAATGGCAGTGACATTTCCCCAAGAAATTTTTATGTGCACTTGGTCAGTCCTAAGCGAGGAGGCCGAAAAAAAGGGCTCTCATGATTACAAATAACTGAAACAGTGTCCTCAGTACAACTGCTCTTTTTTTCCCCCTCACAATATATATTTTTTTCCTAGAAAATATCCCCATTTTAATAAAATTTCTGTATTTTTAATTTATCATCTTCTCTCCTTTCCTTTCCTCTTTTACCCCATGCAGTGTTACAGGCTGGGGTCAGAGTGGCTGGAGAGTGGCCAGACAGAGAGCGACCTGGGGGTACTGGTTGATAGTAGGCTGCACATGAGCCAGCAGTGTGCCCAGGTGGCCAAGAAGGCCAATGGCATCCTGGCCTGGAATCAGGAACAGTGTGGCCAGCAGGAGCAGGGAGATCATTCTGCTCCTCTACTCAGCACTGGTTAGGCCACACCTTGAGTCCTGTGTCCAGTTCTGGGCCCCTCAGTTTAGGAAAGATGTTGAGTTGCTGGAAGGTGTCCAGAGAAGGGCAACAAAGCTGGGGAGGGGTTTGGAACACAAGCCCTATGAGGAGAGGCTGAGGGTGCTGGGGTTGCTTATCCTGGAAAAGAGGAGACTCAGGGGAGACCTTCTTGCTGTCTACAACTACCTGAAAGGAGGTTGTAGCCAGGTGGAGGTTTGTCTCTTCTCCCAGGCAACCAGCACCAGAATAAGAGGACACAGTCTCAGGCTGCACCAGGAGAGGTTTAGGCTGGATGTTAGGAAGAAGTTTTACACAGAGAGAGTGACTGGCCATTGGAATGTGCTGCCCAGGGAGGTGGTGGAGTCACCATCGTTGGAGGTGTTCAGGAGGAGACTTGATGGGGCACTTGGTGCCATGGTTTAGTTGATTAGGTGGTGTTGGATGATAGGTTGGACTCGATGATATTGAAGGTCTCTTCCAACCTGGTCTGTTCTGTTCTGGTCTATTCTATTCTATTCTATTCTTTCCATTCCATTCCATTCCATTCCATTCCATTCCATTCCATTCCATTCCATTCCATTCCATTCCATTCCATTCCATTCCATTCCATTCTAAAATGTAGGCAAAACAGTAGTTGTAGTCCATTCAGCAGCTGTTCTCTCTGGTCTGGCTGAGTAGAGCTTCTGTGAGCAAGCTCTTCAATACCAGCAAAGGCATTTGGACTGGCAGACAAAAAGTGTAACAACTTTAAAATGGATATTTCTTCTCTCCCCACATGGTGATGATTGAGCTGCAAACAAGCTAATGCACTGTAGGTAAGTTACAAACTCTATGTTCATACAGAAGCTGGGAAATAAACCCAAACTAGCCATGGAGTAGCAGTTTCCACATGTTCCAGGTTTTATAGTATCTTTAGGGTGTTGCTTTGTGGGAAATGTGGAAGAATTGTTTTTGCCCAGTGGCAGATGAATTAAGGAAAACTTCTTTTCAGGTTTTTGGTATCTCCCCTAATTCATAGCCATAAACACTCAATCCTATCATCAGTATTGTTGAGTTCCAGACAATGAAAGCACTCCATAATA
Source organism: Melanerpes formicivorus (assembly GCF_026170545.1). Lineage (NCBI taxonomy): Eukaryota > Metazoa > Chordata > Aves > Piciformes > Picidae > Melanerpes > Melanerpes formicivorus. The sequence goes on from NW_027142453.1 coordinate 1,429,215, forward strand.
TACAGGGCTAAGGCTACCCCATCACCTCTCCATGCTTGTCCTGCCTTCTGAAGAGCTCTTAGCCATCCATTGCAGTACTCCAGTTGTGTGAATCTTTCCACCATGTTTCTGTGACAACAACTATATCACAGTTTTCCCACTGCACAATGGATTCCAGCTCCTCCCATTTGTTGCCCATGTTGCATGCATTGGTGTAGATGCACTTCAGATGGCTTATTGATCCAGCCACCTCCCTGAGAGGAGAAACCCTAATTCTTATGCAACCATTCTCAAGCACTTCCATGGATTCTAACACATCAATAATCCTTGCATCTTTACCACCACACGGATTTCCATCCTCTACCTCCCCTGAGATGGCAGCCCAAAGGACCTCACTAGCACACCATCCCTCAGATATTGCTGTGCTGCCCCCAGGCTTATCTCTAGTGAGACTGATTTTAGAATAGAATAGAATAGAATAGAATGGAATGGAATGGAATGGAATGGAATGGAATGGAATAGAGTAGAATAGAATAGAATAGAATAGAATAGAATAGAATAGAATAGAATAGAATAGAATAGAATAGAATAGAATAGAATAGAATAGAATAGAATAGAATTAGAATAGACTAGACAAGAGTAGAATAGACTAGACTAGAACAGAATAGAATAGATCAGGTTGGAAGAGACCGTCAAGATCATTGTGTCCAACCCATCATCCAACACTATCTAATCAACTAAACCATGACACCAAGCACCCCATCAAGTCTCCTCCTAAACACCTCCAGTGATGGTGACTCCACTATCTCTGCAGGCAGCCCATTCCAATGGCAAATCACTCGCTGTGTGTAGAATTTCTTCCTAACTTCCAGTCTGAACCTCCCTTGCAGCAGCTTGAGACTGTGTTCTCTTGTTCTGTCACAGGTTGCCTGGGAGAAGAGACCAACCCCCACCTGGCTGCAACCTCTCTTCAGGTAGTTGTAGACAGCAATAAGGTCTCCCCTGAGCCTCCTCTTCTTCAGGCTAAGCAACCCCAGCTCCCTCAGCCTCTCCTCATAGGGCTTGTGTTCCAAACCCCTCCCCAGCTTTGTTGCCCTTCTCTGGACACATTCCAGCAACTCAACATCTTTCCTAATCTGAGGGGCCCAGAACTGGACACAGTACTCAAGGTGCTGAATACAGGGGGAGAATGACCTCCCTGCTCCTGCTGGCCACACTGTTCCTGATGCAGGCCAGGATGTCATTGGCCTTCTTGGGCCCCTGGGCACATTGCTGTCTCATGTTCAGCCTACTGTCAACCAATTTTACCCCTTTTCCCCTTCTGGGCATGTAAGCTTATACATTTCTTTCTGAATTAAACTACAACCTTTGCACCTTTCTCTGTGCATGTGTTCTAAGACAATAACAGCATAATTTCTACCATCAAAACCCATCCTAATCTCCCAAGTGATATTTTATTTTGAACTGGGGCTAAGTAGAATTACCATTATTTGTACATTTCTCACAGAAAAGCAGAGCTAGGCTTGGATGTTTAGTGAAAAAAAGCCAGAGGATTTATTACCAGGAAGATTTATAGCCAGGAAAGCCTGTGATCTAAAACCCACTGGTACTGCTAATAGACTTGAATTTTTTTCCTGTGTGTTTAGGATTTCCAGTCAGTCAAGGGCAGAAAAGCAAGTGTGAGAAGAGTGGGATGAGGACAAAGATGCTGTGTATCACTTCAGAGGTTGAATTGGTGTCTTGGTGCTTTATTAATATTTATATACAGATTTTTGATGTGTTTGAGGCAGCATTGGCTTGGCTCTCAGAGGGCTGAGAGCAGACAGCACTCCCAAATGGGACAGCTATAAGATTTGGCAGTGGAAACCTCTTTTAATTTAACTTTCCAGTTTCTTGGTAGAGTTGAACTGGTCTCCTGACCACCACAAAGTGACCATGCCGTATTTTCCCTGCCTACTAGATAAGTACAATGATACTAACTTATTTAGGAGGTTAATTGGAGATTTCATGAGGGAGGTGGTGGAGTCGCCGTCACTGGAGGTGTTCAGGAGGAGACTTGACAGGGTGCTTGGTTACATGGGTTAGTTGATTAGGTGGTGTTGGATGATAGGTTGGACGCGATGATCTTGAAGGTCTCTTCCAACCTGGTTTATTCTATTCTATTCTAAAGGAGTGCCATCTGAGAAAGGGACTCCAACATCTTGGAGTGTTTTCATTATCTGCATGACCTTACATAAACTGTCCTGGCACCTTAATGTCAATAGTGTCAAGTGATCATGGATATAAAATGAGGTCAGCAGGAGGCAAAATGCATCCATAGTTGTAAAAAAGCCCAAACAAAACCTGTGTCCAGTTCTGGGCCTCTCAGTTTAGGAAAGATGTTGAGTTGCTGGCATATGTCCAGGGAAGGGCAACAAAGCTGGGAAGGGATTTGGAGCACAAGCCCTATGAGAAGAGGCTGAGGGAGCTGGGGTTGCTTAGTCTGGAGAAGAGGAGGCTCAGGGAAGGTCTTATTGCTCTCTAAACTCCCTGAAAGAAGGTTGCAGCCAGGTGGGTGTTGGTCTCTTCTCCCAGGCAACCAGCACCAGAACAAGAGGACACAGTCTCAAGCTGCACCAGGGGAGGTTTAGGCTGGGTGTTAGGAAGAAATTCTTCACAGAATGAGAGATTGCCCATTGGAATGTGCTGCCTGGAGAGGTGGTGGGGGCACCATCACTGGAGGTGTTTAGGAAGAGACTGGATGGGGTGCTTGGTGCCATGGTTTAGTTGATTAGATGGTGTTGGATTTGATTCTGTTCTATTCTATTCTAACCCCAAAGAGTTCATGCACAGATGTGCCTGAATCTAAGTGATGTGCAGCCTTGTCTGAAAGTATCCATGAGAGCTGTGAGACCAAGTACCTCACTTTGAAAATCACAGAAGAGAGTTCGTTGCTTGTTTGTCGGTTGGGGTTAGTTTGTTGGCTGTTTTGGTTTGGGTTTTTTTTGGTCCTTCAGGGATGTGCATGATGACTGGGGCTTATTCAGATAATCAACTTCACAAATGAGATTGAGAGTTTGAGCTGGATTTTATCCCAGCCAGCACGTTTTCAAGAGAATCACTAAAGTGGTTGCAAAGAAAGCCCTGGAAACGTGATTCCTCCAAGTAATTCCCAGCTGTCATGTTGAATTATAGAGAGACTTAGAGATGCTAAGTTTTCTATGTCTCTGTTTAATCCTCTGTAAAGTGAGTAAGGTAAAACATATCCTTGCAGGATGTAGAGAGTTACCACAATGATATTGTGAAAGATACCCTGCCTGTTTGAAGAGGTGAGCTGTCTAGTTCAAGGTATTAGTGCTCTGCTGCGATGAAGCAATTCTTTTCCCTAGATAAAACAAGGCAAAAATCCTGTAACTTGGCACTTCACTCCTGATGACTGACAGCTCACTTTAAATTCATAATTATATCCAAAACCCACATCCATTTCTTCACAGTGTTTGGATTTGTGTAATTGTGATGTAAGAAGAAAATGTTTAGACCACTTCTTTACTGTTTGTAAAGAGGAATAAAGGAAGAGCATGAGCGAATGCACCAGCTTCCACTCAGCACCGTCAAAATAAGAGATCTGTATTTTATTTACTGATATGCCACACATTTTTCAGGTTATGTTAGAGATACATATTCACTTCATATGCAATGTATTTGTATTTTCTGGTTTTGCTCCAAGACATCTTACCATTATTCTGCCAGGACTGTATGTTGTCTGACCACTTCCCCATTGCAATTAAGGACAGAAACCACTTGCTTACGCACAACGGAGACCATCATACCTAACCCCAAAGGAGGCCAGAAACTCCTAGCACACTGCATTTCCCAGACCAACCAGGAGGCCCAGGGCACAGAAGGACAGTGTGGTATTTGCAACAAGGGTTGGCATGCCGCCAATCCGCAGGAGTGAAGCACTTTGAACTAAAAAAAATACAAACAAACAAAAAATGAACCAAAACACACAAACCCCAAACGATGCTGGGGTAGGCGATTTAACGTACCTTACACAGAGGTACTGCCTGAACTTCCATCATAAAATGAGATAAACTACTTCAAAATCATCTTGTTAAGAACATGTAAACAAAGAGGCAACCTCAAGGAGTGATGTTTAACCAAAAGCTTTTCTTCAAATCATGCAGTCTGTATTTGGCAGTTACTCTGCAGAATCACAGGCTTGATCTGAACAGACGCTAGAACATGAAGCTTTCACAAGTCACACAGTCTTCCCCGAGAAGTTCCCTTTGTTCCTCCTCCCCATTCTCTGCTTTTCCTCCCTTCTTCCTCTGGTGCCAAAGCCAAAGAGGAGGAGGAGATGCAATGCTGCGAGGTGCTGAAGGTAGGATGTAAAAGAGGAGGCACTTTCTGAATCTATAGGGAAATATTTAATTGACTTCAGTGTGTTTGGGATCAGTCCTATTGTACCAAACGAATTTAAAAGTGAACAGCATCCAACAGAGTCAGAATCAGGCATGAGGGCCAATGGCATCCTGGCCTGCATCAGGAACAGCGTGGCCAGCAAGAGCAGGGAGGTCATTCTGCCCCTGTAACACTGCACTGGTTAGGCTGCACCTTGAGTACTGTGTCCAGTTCTGGGCCCCTCAGTTTAGGAAAGATGTTGAGTTGCTGGAAGATGTCCAGAGAAGGGCAACAAAGCTGGGGAGGGGTTTGGAGCACAAGCCCTATGAGGAGAGGCTGAGGGAGCTGGGGTTGCTTAGCCTGGAGAAGAGGAGGCTCAGGAAAGACCTTCTTCCTCTCTACAACTAACTGAAGGGAGGTTGTAGACAGGTGGGGGCTGGTCTCTTCTCCCAGGCAACCTGTGACAGAACAAGAGGACACAGTCTCAAGCTGTGCCAGGGGAGGTTTAGGCTGGATGTTAGGAAGAAATTCTTCATAGAGTGATTGCCTATTGGAACGTGCTTCCCAGGGAGGTGGTGGAGTCACCATCATTGGAGGTGTTTAGGAGGAGACTTGATAGGGTGCTTGGTTGCATGGTTTAGTTGATTAGATAGTGTTGGATAATGGGTTGGATGTGATGATCTTGAAGGTCTCTTCCAACTTGGTTTGGTCTATCCTAATCCTATCCTATCCTATCCTATCCTATCCTATCCTATCCTATCCTATCCTATCTTATCCTATCCTATCCTATTCCTTCTCTTCTCTTCTCTTCTCTTCTCTTCTCTTCTCTTCTCTTCTCTTCTCTTCTCTTCTCTTCTCTTCTCTTCTCTTCTCTTCTCTTCTCTTCTCTTCTCTTCTCTTCTCTTCTCTTCTCTTCTCTTCTCTTCTCTTCTCTTCTCTTCTCTTCTCTTCTCTTCTCTTCTCTTCTCTTCTCTTTTCTCTTCTCTTCTCTTCCTTCTCTTCTCATCATGCAACTGGGAAGATGAAAGGGTTTGCTGAGTTCAGGCTATAATTTTCATATGTGTGTGTAACACATATTTGGGGTCTGGAGATAGTAATAATCAATTATGTTTATGTACCCATTGAATGAATCTCCAGTTCCTCATAAAGCAAATCCTGTCATATTACAGACCTGCAGTGACTTCTGCATGAATCTGGTACTCTGTGCTGAAAACAATCTTTGCAGCCATTTGCTCCAGCTCTTCCTCGAGGCTCATGTTTAAGGACTTTTAAAAGAAAATAGTTTTGGATTGCCAGAAAATACACACACACACACAAAATGGAGCAGGATCCAATTGCATTTGGCATCCAAGTCCACGTGGCAACACTTCTGAAATGCGCTTACACAGTTATAGCCTGAGGACATGATGTTTGCTCAGGATGGAGGAAACGCTGGAGGAGGAAGAAGCCTCTCAAATGACAAGCTGCCACAGATAATGCAAACATATATACAGACACTGGAATTGTGGGGAGTGCTCTGTGTGCATATTTAGTTTGAAAGTGGTCGTATCAGAAAGATAAATCAATAGTTGGAGGATAGAAATTACTAAGTTACCTTCCCCCCTCTCCCCCTCCCTCCATCTTTTCATATTAATCTGAAGCAAGTCACAGTTTGAAAATAAGAAGCTGTTTGGATTTATGATGTTCTGGAGCCATTAATTACAGCGTGTCCCATCTGGTTTATTTGTCTTAGTTCTTCTCCGTGTTGAAAGACTGACCCTCGTGGACATAAAACAGATTATCTAGCTTCATCTGTCTCACCATGCTCTGCGGCTCCAGTCCTTGCGGTAGGGCACTTCCCCAGACTGCATGACACAGCCAGATGTGAAATGGATACTGGGCTATGAAACAGCACTGATTTCAGATGTCAGCCTTCACACTTCATAAAATAGGGAGCATATTACAGTGTGTGCTAAATTCTAGATCAAATAATACCAAAGGTCTGGGTGGATGCATTGCAGATTTGAATCCTCTGGCAGACTGCATTTGGAAATATCCTCTAAATTTTCTCTGTCCCTGCCCTGAGACTGTGGTAAGTAGCAGAGAGACCAGCTGTCCAGCCTTGTTTTTCTAAGCCATTGACTAAACAGTGAGTTCATGTTCAAGATAACTGTGGGGAACCAGTTCATGAACTTCTTGAACTCTGCTGTCCATAAGTGTGGTGATGGAACTGAAAACCTGCCATTTAATTAATACTGAGTTTTGTAACTAGAAATGAGCATTGGACCAACTGTTTTTTGGTTTGTTGTTGTTGTTTTTGTTTCATTAAAAGATGTCTGGAAAGCAAAACTAAAAAAACATTGCTAAACTGGCTAAGCTGTTGGGTTTTTTGCCAGGGAAAGACATTGGTTTGTAAAACAGGGAGCTAAAACCATCACCTACACAGGACAAGAACTTGCAGTGCATGCAGCTCCAGTGCCAGAGCGTTGGCATGGAGTGGAGTTCTCTCTGTTCTCCTTTCCAGATTCATTTCCCAATTTGCAAAATGATTAACTTGCAGGTCTTTCCACTAGTGGTGTCTGGTTTACTGCAAGAGTCTGAAACTTCCCATTTTCTTTGTGGGATTCAGTTCTGTGCCAGTTACAGGCAGAACAGAGATTAGTTGCTGAGGGAAGAAAGCTGCATAGAGCTTAAAGTTGCAATCTCATCGTTGCAGTTGCAGCCCCTAACCCTCTCCATCTGGGTTGAAAACAATGCCTGCATGTTGAGCCTTTGTCTAATACAAAGTCATAGAATCACAGAATCATAGAATCAATAAGGTTGGAAAAGACCTCAAAGATCATCAAGTCCAATCTGATCTAGTGTGGGGTGTCCCTGCCCATGGCAGGGGGGGTTGGAACTAGATGATCCTTGTGGTCCCTTCCAACCCTGAATGATACTATGATACTATGATACTATGATAATCTGTCACCCAACACCTCATGACTACTAGACGATGCACCAAGTGCCATGTCCAATCCCCTCTTAAACGCCTCCAGGGATGCAGACTCCACCACCTCCCTGGGCAGCACATTCCAATGGTTAACAACTCTCCCTGTGAAGAACTTTCTTCTCACCTCCAGCCTAAACTTCCCCTGGCACAACTTGAGACTGTGTCCTCTTGTTCTGGTGCTGGTTGCCTGGGAGAAGAGACCAACCCCCACCTGGCTACAACCTCCCTTCTGGTAGTTGTAGACAGCAATAAAGTCTCCCCTGAACCTCCTCGTTTCCAGGCTAAACAATCTCAACTCCCTCAGCCGCTCCTCATAGGGCTGTGCTCGAGGCCTCTCCCCAGCCTCGTTGCCCTTCACTGGACATGTTCAAGAGTCTCAATGTCCTTCTTAAATTGAGGGGCCCAGAACTGGACACAGTACTCAAAGTCTTTCTTATTACACTTTTAAAAATGGCATGACATAGTCTTACTGTATAGATCCATACACTCTGTTCCCCTAAACTAGAAATCACATAATCCCACTGTGCTTCAAGGTACATGCTCCTTGCACAAGCAGAGAAGCATCTTTCCCTTGGTATTAGAATGTATTTGACATCCATAATCAGAAGTCAACATAGAAGAAAGGCTGGAAAAGACCTTCTGAGATGGACCCTTGTTACTGCAGGACTTAGAAGACTTCTCCCCCTGTACACCACACTGGTTAGGCCACATCCAAGTGCTGGGTTCTGCACATTGGCCACAACAACCCCATGCAGTGCTACAGGCGGGAGTCAGAGTGACTGGAGAGCAGCCAGGCAAAGAGGGACCTGGGGGTACTGGTTGATGGTAGGATGCACATGACCCTGCAGTGTGCCCAGGTGGCCAGGAGGGCCAGTGGCATCTTGGCCTGCATTAAGAACAGTGTGGCCAGCAGGAGCAGGGAGGTCATTCTGCCCCTGTACACTGCACTGGTTAGGCCACACCTCGAGTACTGTGTCCAGTTCTGGGCCCCTCAGTTTAGGAAGGAGGTTGACTTGCTGGAACGAGTCCAGGGAAGGGCAACAAAGTTGGTGAGGGGGTTGGAACACAAGCCCTATGAAGAGAGACTGAGGGAGCTGGGGCTGCTTAGCCTGGAGAGGAGGAGACTCAGGGGTGTCCTTATTGCTCTCTACAACTACCTGAAGGGGGGTTGTAAACAGGCAGAGGTTGGTCTCTTCTCCCAGGCAGCCAGCACCAGAACAAGAGGACACAGTCTCAGGCTGCGCCAGGGGAAGTTCAGGCTGGAGGTGAGGAGGAAGTGTTACACAGAGAGAGTGATTGCCCATTGGAATGGACTGCCCGGGGAGGTGGTGGAGTTGCTGTCACTGGAGGTGTTCAGGAGGAGACTTGACAGGGTGCTTGGTTGCATGGTTTAGTTGATTAGGTGGTGTTGGGTGATAGGTTGGACACGATGATCTTAAAGGTCTCTTCCATCCTGGTCTATTCTATTCTATTCTATTCTATTCTATTCTATTCTATTCTATTCTATTCTATTCTATTCTATTCTATTCTATTCTATTCTATTCTATTCTATTCTATTCTACTGAAGGATAAAAGAAGAGCAATGAAGGTAGTGAAGTGTCATAGACAAAAAGTGTTATGAGGGACAGTTGAAGGAACTGGGCTTCTAAGGAGGCTAAGAGGAGACCTTATCACTCCCCACAACTACCTGAAAGGAGGCTGTAATGAGATGGGCATTGGTCTCTTTTCCCAAGTAACAATTGATAGGGAGACAAGGAATGGCCTGAAGTTGCACCACGGGAGGTTCAGGTTGGGTATGAGGAAAAATGTCTTTAACAAAATGGTTGTCAAACATTGGAACAGGCTTCCCAGGGAAGTGGTGAAGCCACCATCCTTGGAGGTATTTAAACTGTGGTGCCTAGGGACATGGTTTAGTGGTGGACTTGGCAGTGTTAGGTTAAAGGCTGGACTTGATGGTCTTAAGGGCCTTTTCAAACCTAAATGATGCTATGAAAGGCTTTGACTGATTTCCTGTTTAAATCTATTTCTTGGCAGTTTGTATCCATCTGCTTGTCTGTAGACCATTAGTTTAAATAAGCTCCTTTTCCTCTCTAACATACTTAATATATTTATGGCTAGCAATTATACTCCCTCAGCCTTGACTTTGAATGCTTTCCACTCTTTTGATATTCTGGTAGCATTCTCTGTTCTGTTTCTAGTTTGACATTATCTTTCTTAAGTGTGAGTACCAGACTGGGAGAGATTGTGAGATGTCACTGGTGCCTTAACATTGTCCCCTCATGGAAATGGAAGTGGAACAAAATCACTGTATCTGGACTCTCACCCTGCTTCACCAGATTGGTGATAATTGCCTTTGAGTAAATAAAGTAAGTGCATACATTTCAAACTATAGTTAGTAGGAAGTCCTCAACTAACACACACAACTAGCCTTTAGATGAGGCATCAAAGTACTCTATGATACATAATTCAGATCCAGATCTTCAGAAGCAAGGCAGAACAGCAGTGGTCCCTCTATCAGTTCATTCTTTCGCTGTGCTGTTGTAGGATGAAACAGAATAGGGTGTAATCATCTGGAAGTAGTTACTCATGAAGGAACTATCCTATTTCTTCAGGCCTCAAGATAAATGATGCTGAAGGAGTTGGTTTCTACTTCCACTGTCCCTGAAACCACTGCTGATACTGTGCACTCTTGCTGCACTTGTTGGAGGGGTTATACAAGTTTTAGCACTACTGACCTACCAATAACTGATTATTACAAGTAAAAGCTAACAAGTACAAGGGCTGTTCTTTTCTATTGATTTTGCTACAGTGTTAGGTGACCTCATTCTGTAAACTAGGCCTCTGCTTTGCAATGTTGCTGGACAGCTTTCACCATGAATTTCACTTGAACTATTAAGTGACACTGGCTGCAGGATGAAATGAGGTGATAAGGGAGGAAAAAATTAGTGGATGTGTGCTTCAACAGGTAACTCCAGCTATCATGTAGGCTTTGATCATCTACATTGAGGCTCCATTGTTGAGTGTTGTGACACCAAACTTCTTGTGATCCTTGCCAAAGCATTAGAATAGAATAGAATAGAATAGAATAGAATAGAATAGAATAGAATGGAATAGAATGGAATAGAATAGAATAGAATTAACCAGGTTAATTCTAGGTTAGAATTAACCTTTGAGATCGAGTCCAACCTACCATCCAACACTATCTAATCAACTAAACCATGGCACCAAGTGCCTCATCCAGTCTCTTCTTAAACACCTCCAGTGATGGTGACTCCACCACCTCCCTGGGCAGCACATTCCAATGGCCAATCACTCTTTCTGGGAAGAACATCTTCCTAACATCCAGCCTAAACCTCCCCTGGTGCATCTTGAGACTGTGTCCTCTTGTTCTGGTGCTGGTTGCTTGGGAGAAGAGACCAACCCCCATCTGCCTACAACCTCCTTGCAGGTAGTTTTAGAGAGCAATAAGGTCACCCCTGAGTATCCTCTTCTCCAGGCTAAACAACCCCAGCTCCCTCAGCCTCTCCTCAGTGGGCTTGTGCTCCAAACCCCTCACCAACTTTGTTGCCCTTCTCTGGACAGCAACTCAACATCTTTCCTAAACTGATTGGTGAACACTGTCCTGAACTGGGTCTGCAGCCTATGTTCTCAATAGCAGGTATTTGGAAGGAAACTCTTAGGGACCAGTGCAGAGCCCTGAGTTCCCTTGTGTTGCCAGTAAAAAGCAGAGACTGATATTTAGGGTAGGCGTCTGCGAAGAGAGACATCTCAGCCCTGCATCCCTGCTTTCAGGATATACACTCCACATGAGTTTACATTAAATCCCTCTCCAAATCATACTGTCTCCATTTTGCACCAAGCATCCTAGTAAGTTTGAAAAAAACCTAAAATATCAATTTGCCTTCCTTGTAATTATTCTGAGCAATGTGGAATGGCTCTGGCAGGTAGGTTTACGTAAATGCCTTTGCTCCCACGTCAGAAGAGAAGATGATTGTACTACTTTCCAGGGAAGTGGGACATGCTGCTGTGTCTTCCTCTATGGAGGCAGAATTGAATCCAGATGCTCTTGTCCCATGTTTTAACCACTGAAATATGTGGAGAAAAGGGGAAGTCAGAGATGAAGACAGATGTTCCAGATAGATATCATCTCTAAGGCAGACTTTGCTCTTTTATGGGAACACACCCTTACACAGACACACACAGACACAGACAAGTATTCTCCTTCTTCCTGTTCCCTTTCTCTTCCAAATCCCTAAAACTGCCATGCAGACTGGGAGAGCCCATTCTACAGCCACCACACAGATATGTGGTTAGGATTTCTTCTTGGGGATCCTGGAATATGTGTGGGTTTGAATCTCGCTGGCAAAAGAGGAATGCGAAGGCAAGTCTCCCACATCCTGTGGAGTGCTCTAATCCATGACCTAGCAGATGAAACTCTGTGCCTGTGGGAGAGCCCAGCATGTCCTTTCTGTGCCAAGTTCAATCCAGTGCTCTGAGAACACCTACTGACACGACTGGTGCCAGTGAGATGAATGGAAAAAATGTAGTTTATTAAATTTGATGGGATTAAACGAGACCACTGTCAAAACTTAGATGGGAAGAGAAGAGGCACTGCCTTTTCTCTTCCAGAAGGAGATTCTCTTTCCTCCTCCCAGATGCCCTGGGAATGTCATGTCACTTTTGTAAGATAGAGATTTGTCTGCATCAAGTGGATAGTTAATTTATCTCAATCTGTTTGCTTTCAGATATTGTTTTGTACTGAGTACTAACAATGGCAGTCATATTGAGGGATGCTAGTTTTTAAGAAGCTGCTTCTCTGTTGTGCTAAGCTCTGTTGTGTTTCAGTCTTGCTCTCTTTCTACAGGTCTCCATCCAGTACTTCGTGTTTCCAGGTCTTCCTTGTTCAGCATCCTCTCTAAGCAATCTTTGCTACATGGTCTGGTACTCTCTGTCCCCTCTTGTGAGCCACAAGCACTACTGGCTATGTCTGACAGCTTCTGACTCATTTGCTGTTGTAATTGCTGCTGTGTTCTATCTTTTCTTTTTGTGTCATAACTCCTTGTCCTTGCCCCATCCAACACTCAGTTCTCACTAAGGCTCCATCACATGTCCACACACCAGCAGAAGCTTCAGGCATCATCAGGCACAGTCTTAAAGAAAAAAAAAATACCACAGTTGGCTTAGGGCAGCACTGGGGAATCTAATTGCATGCTTGCCCTGTTCTTCTATTTTTTTTCCTGGGCATAGACTATTGGCCACTGCTACTTCTGAAATCAGAGCCTCATTCTCTTGTCTTAGTTGGGCTTACTCACTATTGATTTTGTGGCTATCAGTTTCTTCGGCAGCAAGAGAGCCTGGATATTGAATGAGCATGCAACTGTTTGCTCCCTGTCACTGAGGACAGTGAATTGCAGGTGCTAGGGCTTGATCCTGGCCTTGGGTACCTTATTTTGCCTGAACCACTTTTCCAGTCAGCTGAAGAGTCTCAGACCCAGAAATTCCAGCGTGGTGGCTGGAGCTCCAGACTCCACTTAATTAACAAAGCCATCCCTGTGAAGGACAGACCCCAGGGAACTGCAATCTGGTTTCCAAAGAGCAGGGCTTGGGCTAGCCACATTGCTTTCCACAGCTGGACATGGCTACTTCTATTCTGCAGCAGCTGCCACCCACACAGGCAAATGTGAGCTAAATGGATCTCTGTCTGACTCGGTACTGCTCTTCTTATTTTCCTGTGTGAGAAAACTCTCCTTCAGCACAAATGCTATCAACAAATAATTTGTTTTCAGCTGTATGTATGTTAAGTAAATCTGATTATTGAAACCAGCAACAGGTCCTTCCTTGGCAATCCCACCATTTCTAAGCAGTGTTGAAAGCAGCAGCTTGGAAGATGGCCAAGGTAAAGTTATACAACTACTAACTGCACTGTAAATGGGAGTCTTAAATTTTAGGCAGACAGTCTTAATAAAAGCTTAGGGCTGCATGCATTTCATCATAGAGTCATGAAAAAAGAAAGGCCACTTAGTCCCTTTGCAGAGGGACCTTGACAGGCTGGACAGATGAGCGCAGTCCAGGGGCATGAGATTTAATACATCTAAGTGCTGGGTTCTACACATCAGCCACAACAACCCCATGCAGTGCTACAGGCTGGGGTCAGAGTGGCTGGAGAGCGGCCAGGCAGAGAGGGACCTGGGAGTACTGGTTGATAGTAGGCTGAACATGAGCCAGCAGTGTGCCCAGGTGGCCAAGAAGGCCAATGGCATCCTGGCCGGCATCAGGAACAGTGTGGCCAGCAGGAGCAGGGAGGTCATTCTGCCCCTGTACACTGCACTTGTTAGGTCACACCTTGAGTCCTGTGTCCAGTTGTGGGCCCCTCAATTTAGGAAAGATGTTGAGTTGCTGGAATGTGTCCAGAGAAGGGCAACGAAGCTGGGGAGGGGTTTGGAGCACAAGCCCTATGAGGAGAGGCTGAGGGAAATGGGGTTGCTTAGCCTGGAGAAGAGGAGGCTCAGGGGAGACCTTCTTGCTGTCTCCAACTCCCTGAAGGAAGGGAGGTTGTAGCCAGGTGGGGGTTGGTCTCTTCTCCCAGGCAACCAGCACCAGAACAAGAGGACAAAGTCTCAAGCTGTGCCAGGGGAGGTTTGGGCTGGACGTTAGAAGTTTTTGACAGAAAGAGTGCTTGGCCATTGGAATGTGCTGCCCAGGGAGGTGGTGGAGTCACCATCACTGGAAGTGTTTAGGAAGAGATTGGATGAGACACTTGCTGCCATGGTTTAGTTGATTAGATGGTGTTGGGTGATAGGTTGGACTTGATGATCTCAAAGGTCTTTTCCAACTTGGTTAATTCAATTCAACTCCTATTCTATGCTATGCTATGCTATGCTATGCTATGCTATTCTAAACAGAAAACATTGAACTAATTTTGACAACACCATTTAGTGAAAAAAATGAATTTTTGTCACGCTTTAATAAATGTATTGCATTCCATCTTGGTTTTTTTCTCTCTTTGGAAAAAAAAATTGAAACACTTTGAATCTATATTTTGACCAGAGTGACTTTATCCACTATCAAACCCTTCTGACCAAAGTGCTACACGGCCTGTGCTCCTGGGATGGATTGTATTCACTGGGATGGACTCCCATCTGCCTTTGGACTCCCATCTGTCTTTAAACTCCATCTCATGAGGTATCACAGAAGTCTCACAGCCCTGCATGTCACCTGTAACTCAGTCTAGCTGAGGATACTTTGGCACTATAAAGAGAGGTGCTGTGACAGTCAAGTGATGCTAAAGGAATCTTTTCTATTCAGAAATGTCACAGCATATCTGGCTCAAAGAACTATCCAGAAAGTTTCTCTTCTGCAAAAGAGGCCTTGAGATGACAAATCCCAACATATAAATCCCGTATGTTGCAGAAATAAATCGTGCAGACATAGATAAGGTGACTTTGAGCCTCCCAAGAGGAAAAATCTGATCCCAAATCTGCTAAAGTCCTGGAAAACATATTCAACAATTTCTTAGAGCTTTATAAAAGGCTGTGTGCACCATAACCACTGACAAGCAGTGTGGGGTGTTTTTTGCTTTACGAAATGTGAACAGACATAGAATCATACTATCAGTCAGGGTTGGAAGGGACCACAAGAATCATCCAGTTTCAAACCCCCTGCCATGGGCAGGGACACCTCACACTAGATCAGGCTGGCCAGAGCCTCATTCAGCCTGGGCTTAAACACCACCAGGGATGGAGCCTCAACTACCTCCCTGGATGGGGCCTCAACCACCTCCCTGGACAACTCATTCCAGGGCTTCACCACTCCCACGGTGAAGAACTTCTTCCTCACGTCCAGCCTGAATCTCCCCACCTCCAGCTTCATTCCATTCCCCCTAGTCCTATCACTCCCTGAGATCCTGAGAAGTCCCTCCCCAGCCTTTTTGTAGACCCCCTTCAGATACTGGAAAGCCACAATGAGGTCGCCTGGGAGCCTTCTCTTCTGCAGACTGAACAGCCCAAACTCTTTCAGTCTGTCACCTCGGAGCCAACATGAACTGTTCTCCTGTCACCCAGCATTTTCCCCAGCACTTTGTGGCTGTTCTAAAATGCAAATCAAAATAAAATAAAATAATAATTTCAAGTATTTTTTTGCTGAACAGGGAAAAAAAAAATCTGTTTCCAGTACCTTAAGAGTCTTTAGGTAATAATAAAAGACTTAAATATACTAATTATTTCTGTCGAGCATTGAAAATTGGCCTCATTGTTTTGACCTTTGTCATACCCCCTAGACTACAGCAGTTCACTGGGAAATTTGAATGATATTTTAATACATTTTTCCACTGTTTTCAGATAGAGTAATGATTTCCTGGTACACCAACTGCTGTTTCAAAGCCTTTTCCAGAATACTCTTTTAAATAAGTTTTCAGTGAGGCATTCTTGGTTCTTTGCCTTATTTTGCCAGCCTTCCTTTTGCACTTACACATTTACTTATATTAATCACTGTGTAGCATGCAGAGAAGTGAAAAAAAAATAGACAAAAAAAAGGTTAAGTCCATTTCATGACTATTTTGGAGACTGTAGAATTTCATTTCCTCCTAAAATGCATGGAAAACACCTCTCTGCCTATTTTCACTACTTCCGGTACAGGATTCGCTTTCCATCCCCTACAGAGTAATTTCTGTTCTGTTCCTTAAAAGCCTTTCCCTCCAAAACATCCTCAAAACTGACACATAGAATCATTGAATCAACAAGGTAGGAAAAGACCTCAAGGATCTTCAAGTCCAAACTGCCACCCAACACCTCAAGACTAACTAAAGCATGACACCAAGTGCCCTTTTTGAACACATCCAGGGATGGTGACTCCACCACCTCCCTGGGCAGCACATTCCAATGGCTAGCAACTCTCTCTGTGAAGAACTTTCTCCTCACCTCCAGTCTAAGCTTCCCCTGGTGCAGTATGAGACTGTGTCCTCTTGTTCTGGTGCTGGCTGCCTGGGAGAAGAGACCAACGCCCTCCTGGCTACAACCTCCCTTCAGGTAGTTCTAGAGAGAAAGAAGGTCTCCCCTGTGCCTCCTCTTCTGCAGGCTAAACAATCCCAGCCCCCTCAGCCTCTCCTCATTGGGCTTGTGCTTGAGGCCTCTCCCCAGCTTTGTTGCCCTTCTCTGGACACATTCAAGTGTCTCAATGTCCTTCTTAAATTGAGGGAGCCAGAACTGGACACAGGACTCAAGGTGTGGCCTAACCAGTGCTGAGTCCAGGGACAGAATGACTTCCCTGCTCTTGCTGGCCACATTATTCTTGATGCATGCCAGGATGCCATTGGCCTTCTTGGCCACCTGGGCACACTGTTGGCTCACATTCAGCTGGCTGTCCATCAGTACTCCTACATCTCCGTTAAACCTTTGTGTTAAGTCCAAACCAACCTCTTACTGATGAAACAGTTTTGTCAACAATATTCCAACAAAAAGGAATTGCAGAGTGGTTAGTTATGAACACACCTCCACAGAATATAATCTTGTTGCTGCAAGAACATAGCACTTGTTTGACCATGCTTGTTATAAATAGCAATGCAGTTGGATGGATGCACTTAGTGCTTCACTGAAAACATTTCAGATGCACAATCTCTCTTGAGTTAATAAATGCTGCCTCATTATAGTGTAGGTCAGGAGAAGAACTTAACTGATTCTCCCTATTTTGGAGATCAAACTGAAATAATGATAATGAAAAAAGGATTTTTGACCTGCAGGCTTGCTTGCCTTTGACATTTTCACATTTGTCAAGACTTTCAACTTTGTAATGAGAACCTACTTTCGACACAGCCTTTTATGTAAACACCGTGTTTCCTGTTTTGCTTCAAAGCCAAATGATGAAAAAAATCTTAGACTCATGCAGCCTTGTCACAACAGGTAGTGCATTCTGGGCCCCTCAGTTTAGGGAAGATGTTGACTTGCTGGAATGTGTCCAGAGAAGGGCAAAAAAAGCTGGGGAGGGGTTTGGAGCACAAGCCCTATGAGGAGAGGCTGAGGGAGCTGGGGTTGCTTAGCCTGGAGAAGAGGAGGCTCAGGGGAGACCTTCTTGCTGTCTACAACTACCTGCAAGGAGGTTGTAGCCAGGTGGGGGTTGGTCTCTTCTCCCAGGCAACCAGCACCAGAACAAGAGGACACAGTCTCAAGCTGCACCAGGGGAGGTTTAGGCTGGATGTTAGAAAGATGTTCTTCATAGAAAGAGTCCCTGCCATCCCTGGAGGTGTATAAGACCAGGCTGGATGAGGCTCTGGCCAGCCTGATCTAGTGTGAGGTGTCCCTGCCCATGGCAGGGGGGTTGAAACTACATGATCCTTGTGGTCTCTTCCAACCCTGACTGATTTTATGATACTCTGATACTATAAGAGTGCTTGGCCATTGGAATGTGCTGCCCAGGGAGGTGGTGGAGTTGCCATCACTGGAGGTGTTTAGGAAGAGCCTGGATGAGGCACTTGGTGCCATGGTTTAGTTGATTAGATGGTGTTGAAAGACAGGTTGGACTTGATGATCTCAAAGGTATTTTCCAATCTGGTTAATTCTATTCTATTCTATTCTATTCTATTCTATTCTATTCTATTCTATTCTATTCTATTCTATTCTATTCTATTCTATTCTATTCTATTCTATTCTATTCTATTCTATTCTATTCTATTCCATTCCATTCCATTCCATTCCATTCCATTCCCTTCCCTTCTATTCATGATCATCACCTACCATGCAAGTATTTTGTAGACAATAGCAAAGAGCCATATTCTGCTTAGGGGCCAAGAGTTTGCCTTACAGAGCCAAGGCCTTGCTCATAGAAACTGTCACCTATGACATTAGTCCTCACAAAATCCAAAAAAGGCTGCATTTTTCAGGAAGAGAATATCTTTTTAGGCCAAAAGATAAAATTGTTTAAAGCAGAGATCATATAAAGAAGATTCATTTCCAGGTAGATGAAGTACTCCTTGGGGCCACATGTCAAAAGAATATGAAGGCAATTGTAGTTTGTTGCTGTGCATTGCACTTGACTGTTTTAATCAGCCAGGCATTTGAGAGAAAAGTGTTTGTTATTTTGGCAGCAGAGGATGATCCTCACAGAATCATCCAGGTTGGAAAAGACCTTTTAGATCATTGAGTCTAACCATAAAACTAGCATTGCTCATGACTACTAAACCATGGCTTCAAGTTGCCATGGCCAATCCTTTTTTAAACACCTCCAGTGACAGGGACACCACCACCTCCCTGGGCAGCACATTCTAGTGGCACATCACTTGTCCTGTGAAGAACTTTCTCCTCACCTCAAGCCTAAGCCTCCCCTGTCACAGCTTGAGACGGTGTCCTCTTGTTCTGGTGCTGGTTGCCTGGGAGAAGAGACCAACCCCCACCTGCCTACAACCTCCCTTCCTTCAGGGAGTTGTAGACAGCAAGAAGGTCTCCCCTGAGCCTCCTCCCCTCCAGGCTAAGCAACCCCAGCTCACTCAGCCTCTCCTCACAGGGCTGTGCTCCAAACCCCTCCCCAGCTTTGTTGCCCTTCTCTGGACACATTTCAGCAGCGCAACATCTTTCCTAAACTGAGGGGCTCAGAAGTGGACAGAGGACTCAAGGTGTGGTCTAACCAGTGCTGAGTAGAAGGGCACAATGACTTCCCTGCTCCTGCTGGCCACACTACTCCTGATGAAGTCCAGGATGCCATTGGCCTTCTTGGCCACCTGGGCACACTGCTGGCTACCTAAGTAGGTAGCACATGGTGGTTGCTTGGTTTCACAGACAGAGTTCCTTAAGAGCAGTGAATGCATCATGCAATGTCTATGATATTTCAGGATGGATGCAGGTGTAGGATATGTGGATTTTGATGGTTCTCATGTAGAGGGCACTGATCATGAGGATTGTAGGAAGAGTTGGATCTGATTTTCTCAAGGTATCTGGTCCTAGGTGCATGTTGGTATGCAGGAAATTTGCTTTCAGTGATGAAGAGGATGATGATGACTGTTGTTTGAAGGGAAGGAGGGGTATTTCTAGGAAAAATAATTTCAAGGTATGCTTTTCTTCCAACATAAGCTGCAATTCACTAACATTTTCCAGTGTACATTTCTTGCACATTGTGGTATGTGATACCCAGCAGGGTATTTTCCCTCTGTGTTGTAGTAAGTTTGGACAAGGTTTAGGTGGCTTCTTCAAATATGCAGTTCCAGGGGAGTGTCATTTTTTGGATGAATGTCATCTGTAGCTTTGTGAGGGTGTGCCACGAATGTTCTCCTCAGAGCAAATGAGGTGACGACTGTGGGCTGGTTGTATATCAGTTTTGCTAGTGTGTTTTGGACAGCTGATGGTTTGTGGAAGGAGGTGTGCTGGTCTGTGGATTTTCTGCATATGGTAGTTTGAAGGTTGCTATTTTTCATGTTGACCTTGGTGTCTAGAAAGTTGATGCTGATGTAAGTTTTCCAGAGATAGTTTGTTGGACAATTCTGGTTGCTGAATTTGTGGTAGAAATCAATGAGGGAATGTCATCTATGTATCCTAGTGTATCCTAGGAACCCATGCTGGTTTGGGTGGAAGATGAGTCATTTTCTTGTGGTGACCCCTGAAGAACCTGATATCCTGGTGTTTGGATACAAGTACCTGAGTGCATCTGTGATTTGATGAGCAGGAAATTGTGGTGGATGAAGATGAAGCAGATGGGCTTGAAATATATAGAAGATACAGATGACATAGGTATAGATGATATAGATATAGATGATAAAGATACAGATACATATATAGATACAGATATAGTAGATCTAGATATAATAATAATAATAATAATAATAATAATAATAATAATAATAATAATAATAATAATAATAATAGACAACCAGTTTGGAAGAGACCTTCAAGATCATCATGTACAATCCATCATCCAATCCAGCCCACCTAAACAACTAAACCATGGCACCAAGCACCCCATCAAGTCTCCTCCTGAACACCTCCAGTGATGGTGACTCCACCACCTCCCCGGGCAGCACATTCCAATGGGCAATCACTCTCTCTGTATAGAACTTCATCCTAACATCCAACCTAAACCTCCCCTGGTGCAGCCTGAGACTGTGTCCTCTTGCTCTGGTGCTGGCTGCCTGAGAGAAGAGACCATCATCTGCCTGTCTACAACCTCCCTTCAGGTAGTTGTAGAGAGCAATAACGTCACCCCTGAGTCTCCTCCTCTCCAGGCTAAGCAACCCCAGCTCCCTCAGTCTCCTCAGAGGGCTTGTGTTCCAAACCCCTCAACAACTTTGTTGCCCTTATCTGGACTTGTTCCAGCAAGTCAACCTCCTTCCTAAACTGAGGGGCCCAGAACTGGACACAGGACTTGAGGTGTGGCCTAACCAGTGCAGTGTACAGGGGCAGAATGACCTCCCTGCTCCTGCTGGCCACACTGTTCTTGATGCAGGCCAGGATGCCATTGGCCCTCTTGGCTGCCTGGGCACACTGCAGGCTCATGTTCAGCCTACCATCGACCAGCACATAGATAAACCTTTATTAGAATAAACCAAACCAGATTGGAAAAGACCTTCAAGATCATCGTGTCCAACCCATCAACCAATCCAACCCACCCAAACAGCTAACCCATGGCACCAAGCACCCCATCAAGTCTCCTTCTGAACACCTTCAATGACGGCGACTCCACCACCTCCCCGGGCAACCCATTCCATAGCGCAATCACTCTTTCTGTATAGATACAGATACAGATAAAGATGCACAGGTATAGATGATATAGATATAAATGATAGAGCTACAGATATATATAGATTGATACAGATAGATATACAGGTATAGATGATATAGATATGTTGGTTTGAAGGCTAGCATCATTTGTGCAGATCAGGCATAACGCTGCCCTGATGTGACACAGTGATGATAATATGAAATATGGTGCCAGTAAGAGAGTAGTTTATGAAGCATTGATCCTGAAGGTATCATGTTTATTCCTGGGAAAAGCTGCTTTTGTGTTCAAAGACAGTGCCTGCAGATTTTCCTAGCTCTTCAGTGAAAGTCTCCTTGAGTTTCCTTCAGAATCTAGCAGAGCACACTGAAGTTTCAAGGTGGCAAAAAAAGAGTTTAAACAATTTTTCCTTCTTCACTTGGAAGAGCTCCAAGGTGAAAAGAGCAGAGGTCTTCCTTGTCTTTTCCTATGTCTTTCTTGACATATGAAAACATAGGCTGGATGTTAGGATGTTCTTCATAGGATGAGTGATTGACCACTGGAATGTGCTGCCCAGGGAGGTGGTGGAGTCACCATCACTGGAGGTGTTTAGGAAAAGACTGGATGGGGTGCTTGGTGTCATGGATTAGTTGATTAGATAGTGTTGGGTGATAGGTTGAACTCGATGATCTCAAAGGTCTCTTCCAACCTGGTTAATTCTATTCTATTCTATTCTATTCTATTCTATTCTATTCTATTCTATTCTATTCTATTCTATTCTATTCTATTCTATTCTATTCTATTCTATTCCAATTCCATTCCATTCCATTCCATGCTATGCTATGCTATGCTATGCTATTCTAATTCTATTCTATCAAAAAACTTCTGCCAGCATCACTGATATTATCTTGGCTGATCCTTCACATTCATATAACTATTTAGATCCTTAAAAGAAACAGTTGTATCTTAAAAAATAAAATAAAATAAATAAAATTCACTGCTATTCCTCCTCTGAAAAAAAGTTGTTGCAGACCAATGTAAAATTAATTTAGATGTTGGGGCTGTTCAGTCTGGAGAAGGCTCCAAGGTGACCTAATTGTGGCCTTTCAGTATCTGAAGGGGGCCTACAGGAAGGCTGGGGAGGGACTTCTCAGGATCTCAGGGAGTGATAGGACTAGGGGGAATGGAATGAAGCTGGAGGTGGGGAGATTCAGACTGGATGTAAGGAGGAAGTTCTTCATCATGAGAGTGGTGAAGCCCTGGAATGGGTTGTCCAGAGAGGTGGCTGGGGCGCCGTCCCTGGAGGTGTTTAAGCCCAGGCTGGCTGAGGCTCTGGCCAGCCTGATCTAGTGTGGGGTGTCCCTGCCCATGGCAGGGGGGTTGGAACTAGATGATCCTTGTGGTCCCTTCCAACCCTGAATGATACTATGATACTATGTGTCCAGCTCATTATACTGCGAGGTTATTTTCACAGCTATTTCACAGGGGATGGTGGCTAATTTGCCTTCATTCTGTTTGCAGGAAAGGTGAGACATACTGGAAGAACCAATCCTTCCAATTCTCCCCAGACCACAATGCTACCAATGTTTCTGAGCATAAATGTGAGCATTTTGAAAGAAGAGATGTGGCAACCATTCAAGGTTAGGGTATTGCTCCACGACTTCCTGGTGTGGTGGGTGATGTTTGGGAAGTAGGTGCTCTCACCATGGTTTCTCAGACATCTCACATTGTTGGTTTATTGCACTATTTGGGTCCAGTAGGAAATGATACCATCTTATTTTGATAGTAAGTTGTTGCATGGTTGTTAGGTGTGTTCCAGATGCTTTCCTTTAATTTGTTGGAGCATGTAATCATGTTTGATTCAGTTAACCTCTTCGGGAGGTAGTTTTTCAGTGTCTTAGCTTAGGCAGACCTAAAAAAAGGATATTCTGTCATGTATCAAAAGTGAAAAATTAGAATGTTTGTCTACAGTCTAAATGACCTACACGGATCTTTGTCATCCTCCCATGTTCCTCAAAGCCGGAGCCAAACTCCAACTCACTTGGTTCGATATTTGGATCATTTCCCCACTGAATTTCACAGGACTGCAGACTTAACATACCTGCACTGTCTTTGCAACAAGCACTATCATAGGATTTAGGAGAATGCTTTCAACAAGTGGGCAGCTGGGCTTATAAGATGGATCTACTGAAGGACAATCCAAAAGTGTAGATAAACTGATGAGCAGAGGTAGGAAAGACTACATGGAGGCAGAATATACTATAAATAAGCAAACTCTATGTGACCAAGTGTATAAAGGGGAAATTTGACCTAAACAGGACTTCCAGAGGACCATGATAAAGAATGCTTACAAGCTCTGTAGCAGACCAGCTGTTTGAGGGGAGATAGACAGGCTGGAGAGTTGGACAGAGGTGAATCTCATGAAGATCAACAAGGACAGGTGTAGACTGGTTAGTAGCTGGAGAGCTGCCAAACAGAGAGGGACCTGGAGGTGCTGATTGACAGTCACCTAAACATGAGATGGCAGTGTGCCCAGGTGGCGAAGAAGGCCAATGGCATCCTGGCCGGCATTAGGAATAGTGTGGCCAGCAGGAGCAGGGAAGTCATTGTGTCCCTGGACTCAGCATTGGTTAGGCCACACCTTGAGTCCTGTGTCCAGTTCTGGGCCCCTCAGTTTAAGAAGGACTTCAAGACACTTGAATGTGTCCAGAGAAGGGCAACAAGGCTGGGGAGAGGCCTTGAGTACAAGCCCTATGAGGAGAGGCTGAGGGAGCTGGGATGGTTTAGCCTGAAGAAGAGGAGGCTCAGGGGTGACCTCATTGCCCTCTACAACTACCTGAAAGGTGATTGTAGCCAGGAAGGGGTTGGTCTCTTTCTAGCAACCAGCACCAGAACAAGGGGACACAGTCTGAAGCTGCACCAGGGGAAGTTTAGGCTGGAGGTGAGGAGAAAGTTCTTCACCGAGAGTCATTCGTCATTGGAATGTGCTGCCCAGGGAGGTGGTGGAGTCATCGTCCCTGGAGGTGTTCAAAAGGGGATTGGATGTGGCACTTGATGCCATGGTATAGTCATGAGGTCTGTGGTGATAGGTTGGACTCAATGATCTTTGAGGTCTCTTCCAACCTTGGTGATACTGTGATACTGTGACTCATGCACCTGGGGAGGAATAATTCCATACATCAGTACAGGTTAGGGGTTGATCTGCTGGAAAGCAGATTTGTGGAGAAGGACCAGGGAATGCTGGTGGACAACAAGTTGCCCATGAGCTAGCAATGTGCCCTGGAGGCCAAGAGCGTCCACGGTATTCTGGGATGCATTAAGAAGAGTGTGGCCAGCAGTTTGAAGGAGATTATCCTATCCCTCTCCTCTGCCCTGGCGAGACCTCACCTGGAGTATTGTGTCCAGTTCTGAGTTCCCCAGTTCAAGCAGAACAGGGAACTACTGGAGAGAGTCCAGGGGAGGGTCACAAGGATGATTAGGGAACTGGAGAATCTCTCTTAGGAAAGGCTGAACGACCTGGGTGTCTTTAGCCTAGAAAAGAGAAGACTGAGAGGGGGTCTTATCAATGCATATAAATACCTAAAGGGTAGCGGTCATAAGGATGGGGCTGGGGTCTTCCCAGTGGTGGCCAGTGATAGGACAAGGGGCAATGGGTACAAGCTGGAACACAGGAGGTTTCACTTGAACTTAAGGAGAAACTTCTTTACTCTAAGAGTGACAGAGCACTGGAACAGGCTGCCCAGAAAGGATGTGTAGTTTCCTCTGGCAACTTTCAAAACCCAGCCAGACGTGTTTCTGTGCAACCTGATCTAGGCATACCTGTGCTGGCAGTGGGGATGGACTAGATGATTTCCAGAGGTCCCTGACAACCCCTACCCCATTCTACAGGGAAGTTCTGATCTGGTTTCAGTGGCAGCCAGCTGCCAGCACAGCTTTCTGCCATTTGTTTACCCAAGTCCTTTAAAAAGACTCTGAACTGTGTTGCCCGCTTTTGACAGATCAGGTCAACACCGTTTGTACTCATTTCAGCCTGGTCCGAGTGAGGAGTTAAAGACAGGGAGTGGTTGACTTGCCTTTGGTCCTCCGAGGACCTGGACCAACCAAAGCAGCCAGGGAAGGCCCACCTGGGTGCACACTGCTTCCAGGTACCCCGGGATTTGGGGGAAAAGGACCCTCCAGATGCGACCACACCTGCTAGGGCCGTCCGATGTGTTACCAGCCTGAGAAGGGGCAAAGATGAGGAGGGGACACGGGCAGGGCGGCCGGCAGGAGCCAGGGCTCCCTGTACTTTGCTCACTCATGGTGGAGGGGAGGCGAGAAGGTTCCCTCTGCGAGGAGCAGCAGCGCTAACCGCGATCGCTGGGCAACCGGCCCGGTAGCGGAGGTCGGCGCTCCGGGGGCAGGAGCGGGGGCAGGAGCAAGGGCATGGACAGGGGCAGGGGCGGGCCCGAGACGACCCTCCCGTCGCGGTCCAGCGGGGGCCGGTCTCTGCTCGGGGAGGGCAGGCGAAGAGGGGGCGGTGGTGATGTGCGTGTGGTGGCGGGGACGGGGCGGCAGAGGCACGCCGCCTGGGGCTGATTGGCCGCCCAGTTTATAAGAGGTGCCCGGCCGGGGCAGCGGGGTTGTTTGCCGAGGTTGGTGAGCTCCGCGGAGCCGCGGGCCGCCTGTGGAGCCGTCTGAGCGGAGCGGTGCGGAGCTGCCCGCGGCGCGATGCGGCGCGCCAGCCGAGACTACACCAAGTACTTGCGCGGCTCGGAGGAGCTGGGCAGCGGCGCCGCCCACGAGAGCGCCCCGCCGCCGCCGCCACCGCCGCCGCTGCCGGTACACCCGCACCCGCCGCCCGCCTCCCGCTCCCTCCTCGTCGCCCTCGTCCTCCTGGGATTGGGGCAGGTGGTCTGCAGCGTCGCCCTCTTCCTCTACTTCCGAGCTCAGGTAAGCGGCTCCTCTGCTGACCGCCCGGAGGCGACGGCGAGGTGAGCAGGTAGCCGCTGTGCCCTCACGCTTTGCGACCGCTCTGTAAGGGAGCGGCTGGGCAGGGCAGCAGCGGCTGCCTCGCACCTTTCTGATGGGAAGAAGGGCCTCCCGTCGCTGGGACTGGGTCGATTAAACAAACACCACCCAAAAAACCCCAACCAACCAAACCCCAAACAAGTCAGAGAACACCGTTCTGTGGCTCTGAAGTTGGCCCAACTTTGAGAGGGATTGGGCTGAATGACTCCTAGTACGCTGCCTGACCTGTGCTGTCCCTTGGTCGCTGGAGCTGCTAAGCCTGACGTGGGCTGAGTAATACTTCGGTCTGGGGGTGTATTTTGGGGTTTGTCAGCGAGGTCGGACATGCGAAGTCCCTGACTCAAAAAGCATCTTTTGTGATCCTTCACCTGACGTCTTGCAGGGCTTTGGTTTTTAATGGCCAGCTTTCAGTTATTCACTAGAGAAGGAGTAGACATAGGTGAGGTCTTTGGCTGCCCTAGGTACTTCATCGGTGGGAGAAATGTCTCTAAGGAAAAACGGCCACCACAGAACACCACTTGGAATCGTTTGTCCTTCAGACTGCATAAGGGCACGGTGCAGCAGCATCTGTGTGCGAGCAGGCATCGGACAGAGGTGTCTGCTCTGGCTCAGAAGCTCATTTCAGAGAGCCTGTGCCCTTTGCCAGCCAGGCCTCAAGCCTGCCAGAGGATGCTTCAGAAGAGGCAGCAGTGCACACAGAAAGGAGCACAGAGAGGTACTGCTGTGGGGGAGATAAGGTGGCTAGCGGTTAGGCTTTCAGAGAGAAGAGGAGCCTGCTTCTTGGAAACGACTTGCCTTGCTGGCTGGATCCACTTACTGCTGCGTCTCTTACCCTGCATGGCTTCTCAGAGGAAGTGGGGGGCTGCTGGCTGGTTGTTTCTCGAGGCTAGGTGTTAACTTTCTGCTTGCTTTTTTTCACTGGATGCCAATTCTGCTAATGCTTGTCTCCCTGCCTTCATGGAAGTGGTACTTCTGTTGCATGTACTTTTCGTTTGAAGTTGCTGGCGAGTGGAAACCGGTTGCTTTCGCTTTACTTTCTGGGTAGATGCCCTTGATTTTGATGTAGCAGCCTGGATTTCTTAACAAAGTGCACTCTGAAAACAGGTGTTGCACAAATGTACACCCCCTTAGACAGATGAATGACTACCAAGTACACAGGATGATTTATTATGCAGACCACTTTGTATTCTCTTACCGACGATGGTTTTGTGCTTGCCATTTTTACAACAATAAAATGGAAGAGCAGTACAGCACTTAGTTCATCATATCCCATGTGCTTCAGAAGAGTGACACTTCATTTCTGGGACTCACTGTAAAGTAGCTTAAAGCTTGTTGTTTGCTTGACAGTGAAATAAATTAATGCCTACTTTGGCATGTGGCAGAAAACAAATGCTTTTCGCTCCAGATCTGCATGAACGTGAAATGACATCTTTGTCACAACATGGCTCATATAAATGCACAACTATACTACAGACCCACTGCATGAAAAAC
This sequence comes from Melanerpes formicivorus, assembly GCF_026170545.1. Lineage (NCBI taxonomy): Eukaryota > Metazoa > Chordata > Aves > Piciformes > Picidae > Melanerpes > Melanerpes formicivorus. The sequence continues at coordinate 1,456,720 of NW_027142453.1, forward strand.
AACTAATCAAAGTATGCTTTTGGAAAACTATTCTGCCATTCTCTTTATCTTCCACTTCCCCCTATTAGGGACCCTTTCCGATAGATTAATGTCAGTGCTTCACACAGGGCTAAAAAGGGCTAAAATAGGCTAAAAAGAGCATTCATGCCATAATGGCTATTTTTCTTCTGCTTCCTTCATTTAAAAAAGTGCTTAGTCTGTGTGTAATTCTGTATTTGGCAGCTGAATTCTCTTGCCAGTGTCTTGCTCCTGTAGTAATGCTGTTGGATGGAGTCCTTTGCAAACTTGAGCTTCTGAAACATGAAAGAGATGATGTAGCTAGGTGTGGACTTGACTGAAGTCATTGCCTGAAAGGTTGCTAGTGGAGAAAGCATCACATTTGCCATCACTGAACAGAACAGTTCACACAATAATAAGTATACTGCTGAAGAAAGTACATAATTCAAAATAACAATAAGATATGGTAATCCCTGTTTATTCACCAATTTCTTCTTGGTGAATAAGATAGGTGGAAAAATATAGTGAGTCCTGTGGAAGTCCTGTGGAAGAACAAGAGGACACAGTCTCATGCTGTGCCGGGGAGGTTTAGGTTGGATGTTAGGAAGAAGTTCTATACAGAGAGAGTGATTGCCCATTGGAATGGGCTGCCTGGGGAGGTGGTGGAGTCACCATCATTGGAGGTGTTCAGGAGGAGACTTGATAGGGTGCTTGGTGCCATGGGTTAGTTGTTTAGGTGATGTTGGATTGGTTGATGGGTTGGACATGATGATCTTGAAGGTCTCTTCCAACCTGGTTTATTCTATTTCTTTTCTATTTCTAATGTCTTGCACTTTATTTATATGGAACATGATCTGACCTTGCTTTTGAAGAGATATGTTTGTATTAAGCTATCCCAGTTTGTACTTTCCAGTAAAAAATTCCATCTGTCCAAATTGGATCAAAAGAATTGAAATGTTTGCTTGGAGAATTGTGAATTAGCAAGATTTGACTGTATAGGCTGGTCCTCAGAAAATGTAAAAGCTCTTTAAAACTCTGCCTAAGAGGCTGAGTAAACTCTGACTCAGTTTTACCATACACATTTTATGTGTATTTGCATAAAATCATTTGGGTTGGATCATGACACAGTATGAGCTGAGACAATAGTTGAGGTTTTGGTTTTCCCTTAGCTTTGTTTATGTTGTGGCTTGAGCATTTGGAATTTCACAAGACATAACTGACACTAGATTTTCATGGGTAAACACACGCTCGCGGCCAAGAGCTAACGGAGTGCAACGCAAGTGGGACAATGAGCTGGAGCATCTAAAAAGAAAGAGAATTGAATTATACCAACATTCTCATGTTCTAAAATATACAGACATTAAGATGCTCTGGCTTTTCTTTTTTGAGCCTTGTGAAATGTGCTGAACTCAAGAAATTAAACACTAACAAAACGCCTTTCAGGCTTCGTTTAAAGTTTCCTGAGCGTTTCAGCGCGGTGGCTAACGGAAAACAGCTTGAAAGGGGCCAGTAGCACTTTCCTGAAAGCCTGGAAGAAACCCTTGGTGGTTAAGGAAAGTCATGGAATCCAGAGTGATATTTGATAATGTGAAAATTGGTTGGAGTTTGAAAATGAGTCTGAGCGTAAACATGAAACATTTATTGTAAGGAGTTAAGTACAGAATGTGATACCGCAACATTGCATAACTGAGGCAGTGTTTAATATGCAAAGGTGGATGGAATGGATTGTCTCTTTTAAAACCAAACTGAATATTCTTAACATCAGAAAACTGTCTCTTCATTCTGTACATTTATTTGGTCTCAGCCACAGTGCTGGAGTTCATTTTGGCTGCCCTGAGTTGGGTAAGCAGAGTCTCAGGCACAGATGGAGCTAGAGTGATGACTGATGCAGAAAATCAAGGGGCACTGAAAGGTTTTATCGGATTCCAGGGTCTGACACAATGGATGTACACACAGCAGTAACACAGGAAATATAATCCAGAGACTCCTCTGTTCAAATAGGTTAATTTCTCTACAGTATTTAGCTTGCTTGTTATAAAACTTTCTCCAATATTTTTAGTTGCATCTAGCTGTTTCTTCCTGGTATTAAATCTTTATGACTTCATTCTGAAGGGCTCTGCGCCTTGCAAGTTAGCAAGCTGCTTCCTGTTGACCATTCTGGTATTTTATCTGACTCTTCAGAGGTTCTTCTCGAAAAATATCCTTGAAAGTTTTTCTGTGCATCACTTTCTGGCCACGGTTTTGGTCTCGGTGTTTGGTAATAGCAGTTCAGCACAGGATGTTTATAAAGATACAAGATGCAGGGTTTCTGAGAATGGCTTTTCAGACAAGAGAGCTGATTTCCATGGTTCAATGTGGTGAAGATTGGGTATTCTTTGAAAAAGGTAGGGGCAGTCAGGTAGGTTAGTGAGTCCCAGCATCAGAGCTTTACCTTATCAAACAATCTCTAGAGACTTGCAGTTTTTCAGAATGGGCTGCAGAGCTTTAAGTTGCTGAAGTTATCAGCTGCAGTTTCCATTAAGCCTTTGATCTTTTAACTGTAGGTGCAGAGATGCTGGGTTTCTGTCTTAAGCCTTCAGCAGATAAACTCTAATCCAAATAAGTGCTTCTCTACAATCTGTGGTTACTGCTCTGGCTCAGGGTTGTGTGACAGCTTTGACTGATTGCTGATGGGTGATAGCTGCAAGTTTATGCTATGTGTGATTTGTCATGCTGGATGCTTTACAAATTTCATGAGCTTTGTGTTGTGAAACCTGGTTTTCTTTTCTAGTTTTCAGATGATGTGGCTCTGAGCAACCTGATCCAGTGTGAGGTGTCCCTGCCCATGGCAGGGGTTTTGGAGCTAGGTGATCTTGAGGTCCCTTCCAAACCTAACAATTCTATGATCCTATGAGTTTAAATAAATCCAAAATGGGGATAACAGTCTCTCACTCTAGCAGAGTTAATGATAAAAATGAGTTTCTATTAGCAGTTATTTGCTGTAGCTTTCTGTCTTCTCTAGTGTGTGTGGAAGGGAGAAGATGTAGATATCCACATCCTTTTGAAGGCCCTCATTTACTCAGGTCTCTAATAATCCCAACATGAGAGACTACATCTGGAATAATGGGCCCTATTTTGGGTCCTTCAGTACCACATGCATATCAGCAAACTGGAGAGAGTCCATCAGAAGACAGCTGTGATGGCTAGGGTCCCTTGTGTATTGGAAATGGAGAACTGGATTCATTGGATCAGACTAAGGTGAGGGAAGGTAATCACTGGTTTTAGTTAACAAAAGATGTAGCCAGGCTTTCCAGAAACACACAGCAAAAAGAGGTGCAGTAATAAACTGCAACAAGGAGAACTGTAGCTGGACATTAAACCTACTGTTTTTACACAGTAAAAGTGGTTAAATCATAGAATAGCTTGCCTGGAGAGGTTGAAAGTCTCCATCAGTGCAGATTCCACAAAGTTTATCTAGACAAGGCCATGACCAACTTGCCCTAAGTTACAAGCTGTTCTTCAAGCATGGGGGAGGACCAGAGACCTTTATGTATACCTTCTAACCTTGGTCATTCTGTATTAGCTGTCTTCTAGCAGCTGTTGGTAAATGTTTTGTGCTTCACTTTTTTTCCTTTCAGTTTACAGTTGATTTTCTGAGTTCCAGATACTAGTGGAACATGCTGGAAGAGATGCTATTCAGGTGCAGTTGTACAGCTGGTTCTGCCTTGATGATCTTTTATTTCTGTGCCTTACCCTGTACTGCCTCTGATGCTCATCTGATACCTGGAGTTGGTTTCAGGGTGCTAACCTTTCAGAAAGTAAGACCAGAAAAAATTTGTCTCAGGCTATTGAGGAGACTGAGAGCCAGGAATGGAATTGTGTGGTGAAGATGAGTGAACTGGGGTGCTGGTTTAGATCAGCTTAAACAGCTAATAGATCTGCACTGCACTAGGTGACTTGAGAAGTCTTTAGTGCTTTATTCTTAGAGCTGCTATACAGTTTTTCTTTTGGATTCATCTGTGTCAGGCCACCCCAGGAAGATGTTAACTGCCTCCAATTCTGTCCCTCTACTCAGAGCTGTGGCATCTTCTGATCTTCAGGTGAATCTTTTCTCACCTGTTTTGTTCCAAACCTGCAGGGAGAACTGAGAGAGTTAAAACAGTTCACATGAACTGACACTGGTATGAATGAATTGGGGAAACAGCTCTCATTTGGAGACTTCAGCAGAAGTATGGTGATGGAAGAGGCAGCATTTGGTGTCGCCATCTGTGCAAGGAATGTTTCTCTACAGTATGTGCCTATTGGATGGCTGCCTGGCTGGTGTAGGCTTAGATTCACCTCTATAATCCTAACCTTATGCTTTTTAAAGTTAATTTGGTTCTCTTATGCTGTTAGGTAATCAGACTTATGTTTTGTGTGAACAAATGAGGTAATGTGTTTGTTCACTCTGGCTGCTTTCTATTCTGCAAAACTTCCTTTGGATGTTCTGTTTTGTTCAGTGGTGTGTTAAAGGAAACTGAACATTGGTAAGGCACTGTCCACAACACCTTAGCATTCCCTTGTTGTCATTACAAGTATCTTCTGTAGTTCTCAGATAAAGTTATTTTTCCATCTTATGCAGAACAATAGAAGTAAATGTTCTTTATAAGACCAGATGATAGAGTTTGAAAACTTGGACAAGGTTTTGAGTGCACAAACCCTTCTTGAAAGCCTGAAGTAAAAGCAGAATAAATACAGATTGAGAACAAATGCTGAGAGTCTTGGGCCATCTCTGGAAGACAATGGTTAATATCTCTTGAGTGTTAAGTACATGGATAGAATAGAATAGAATAAACCAGCTTGGAAGAGACCTTCAAGATCATCGCATCCAACCCATCAACCAATCCAACCCACCTAAACAACTAACCCATGGCACCAAGCACCCCATCAAGTCTCCTCCTGAACACCTCCAGTGATGGTGACTCCACCACCTCCCCGGGCAGCACATTCCAATGGGCAATCACTCTCTCTGTATAGAACTTCTTCCTAACATCCAGCCTAAACCTCCCCTGGCGCAGCCTGAGACTGTGTCCTCTTGCTCTGGTGCTGGATGCCTGGGAGAAGAGTCCAACCTCTGCCTGTCTACAACCTCCCTTCAGGTAGTTGTAGACAGCAAGAAGGTCACCCCTGAGTCTCCTCTTCTCTAGGTTAAGCAGCCCCAGCTCCCTCAGCCTCTCCTCATAGGGCTTGTGTTCCAAACCCCTCCCCAACTTTGTTGACCTTCTCTGGACACCTTCCAGCAAGTCAACCTCCTTCCTAAACTGAGGGGCCCAGAACTGGACACAGGACTCGAGGTGTGGCCTAACCAGTGCAGTGTACAGGGGCAGAATGACCTCCCTGCTCCTGCTGGCCACACTGTTCCTGATGCAGGCCAGGATGCCATTGGCCCTCTTGGCTGCCTGGGCACACTGCAGGCTCATGTTCAGCCTACCATCAACCAGCACCCCCAGGTCCCTCTCTGCCTGGCCGCTCTCCAGCCACTCTGACCCCAGTCTGTAGCACTGCATGTGGTTGCTGTGGCCAATGTGCAGAACCTGGCACTTGGATGTATTCAGTCTCCTGCCCTTGGACTCTGCCCATCTGTCCAGCCTGTCGAAGTCCCTCTGCAGAGCCTCTCTACCCTCCAGCAGATCGACTCCTGCCCCCAGCTTGGTGTTGTCAGCAAATTTACTGATGATGGACTCAATGAATGGCGTTTGGGCAGAGAGGAAGAAACAGTATAAAATTATACTTATGCAGTTAAACTCTGCTAAAACATGCTCCTAGTCTTTGGACTATCCTTCCAATTTAACTGGCATAATTAAGGAGTATTCTAAACTTGCTGTTTAAAAGTATACTTAATTCAATCATGAAGCTTTATTGCCAAAAATATCTTGCATGTACTGTAAATTTGTCAGGCTTTGTCCCATGAAGGAGGTCTTTTGTGGTACAGTTTATTTCATTTTTTGGGTCTTTCTGAATTTGTGCTGTCTTACTTGGTGACTGCTTCATCCAGCCGTGCCTCTTGCTCACAAAATAGTTTCAGTGACAACTGGCTCCTCTTCTTCTGGTTATCCTCTTGGAAAAGGTGTGCTAGATGCTGTACATACTTTCCCCAAATTCCTCTACTTGTCATTTGTGTGTCATCTTGCAAACTCTAGTTTTTAGAGATAGAATAGGATAGGATAGAATGGAATGGAATGGAATGGAATGGAATGGAATGGAATAGAATAGAATAGAATAGAATAGAATAGAATAGAATAGAATAGAATAGAATAGAATAGACCAGGTTGGAAGAGACCTTCAAGATCATCGTGTCCAACCTATCATCCAACACCACCTAATCAACTAAACCATGGCACCAAGCACCCCATCAAGTCTCCTCCTGAACACCTCCAGTGATGGTGACTCCACCACCTCCTCGGACAGCCCATTCCAATGGGCAATCACTCTTTCTGTGTAAAACTTCCTCCTAAGCTCCAGCCTAAATCTCCCTTGGTGCAGCCTGAGACTGTGTCCTCTTGTTCTGGTGCTGGCTGCCTGGGAGAAGAGACCAACCCCCACCTGCCTACAACCCCTCTTCAGGTAGTTGTAGAGAGCAATAAGGTCACCCCTGAGTCTCCTCTTCTCCAGGCTAAGCAACCCCAGCTCCCTCAGTCTCTCCTCACAGGGCTGTGTTCCAAACCCCTCACCAACTTCGTTGCCCTTCTCTGGACACGCTCCAGCAACTCAACATCCTTCCTAAACTGAGGGGCCCAGAACTGGACACAGTACTCAAGGTGTGGCCTAACCAGTGCAGTGTAGAGGGGCAGAATGACCTCCCTGTTCCTGCTGGCCACACTGTTCCTGATGCAGGCCAGGTTGCCTCCTGGCTGCCTGGGCACACTGCTGGCTCATGTTCAGCCTACCATTGACCAGTACCCCCAGGTCCCTCTCTGCCTGGCCACCCTCCAGCCACTCTGACCCCAGCCTGTAGCACTGCATGGGGTTGTTGTGGCCGATGTGCAGAACCCGGCACTTGGATGCGTTCAACCTCATGCCCTTGGATTCTGCCCATCTTTTAGGACAGCTATGCATTGTTACCTGCTAAAATAATTGTGATGTTGCACTGAGTAGTAAAAAAAATTGAATTGAAGATTATTGATTTTACTGTAATAGTGGAATTTATCTTTAACTCTTGGAAGTCACACACCTAACCCTGAACTAATGAACTAGACAGCTCCAGAGGATAATTTGTTTTCCTGTCACACATGCTTGTTGGATGAAATCAGCCTTGATGTGGAGAAGTTTTTCCCTCTTCATTGTTTACAATGAAAGTTTAGATACTACATTTGTCCAGATGCCAAACTTCTAAATGGTTGAAAATTATCTATCCCTGACTAAAATGCTCATAATGTCTGTTGGGCAGACACTTCAAGCTGTGGTTGTGTTTATGTTTTTTGTTTCCAGATGGACCCTACTAGAATTTCCAAAGAACATGCACACTGTGTCAGAACACTTTTTGGACATCAAGAAAATCCAGATTTGCATGATGCATCCTTTGAAAGTCAAGAAGTGAAGTTAATGCCAGAATCGTGTAGAAGCATGAAACAAGCTCTCCAAAGAGCTGTGCAGAAGGTAGGTTGCAGACAGGACGTGTGTTCCTTTATTTTGAGCTCCTGTTGAACTTAACAACCTTTTTTTCCAACACCTGTATCCAGAGGTGAGTTCTATAAAGTACTTTCTGGTGTCAGAATAATGCCTGAAGTTGCATCCAAGATCATACTCTGTTTGCTCATGAACCTAGCAGTGGTTAACTGATTCTGTATTCAAAACACATTTACTATGCTTGCAGTGGGCTGATTTGCCATTCTGACACTAAGGCAGGCTGGAATGGTAGTCATATATCCTAATACTTGTATAGGATTGCCAACACTTTGGATGTCCATAAAAATGGACAGTTCTACTTTATTTTTTGTTTGTCCAAAGCAATCTTCCTGTTTCCAACAAGATTCTCCCAAGTCAAGATCATCAACAAGGAATATATTGCCTGAAAGGAGGAGTAGATAACATTTGATCATGTTTCTTCAGCCCAAAATGGGGGATAGTATTGCCTATATCTTTTCTTTGCTCTTTGTCTTCTTAACAGAACAGAGCTGGCAGAAGAGCTACTTTGCCACAGGACAGTAACTGGGCAGTCTTTGCCCAGCAATTGAGAATGACAGCTTGTTCCTGAAGTAGTCAGCTAAAGTCAGTCCTAATGAAGAAACCTAGGCAAGCTGGATATGTCACAATCACTTCTTTCTGCAGTTCCTGCCTTTGATCTTTTTGTGTGTTCATTATAGTGTTTAGTGCTAATTATGGGCTATTTAACAGCTGAATGTCTGCTGTGGTATTTGGTTTTCTTGGCTTACCAGACCCCTTAAAATTCCACATCATAGTATCATAGTATCAGTCAGGGTTGGAAGGGACCACAAGGATCATCTAGTTCCAACCCCCCTGCCATGGGCAGGGACACCCCACACTAGATCAGGCTGGCCAGAGCCTCATCCAGCCTGCTCTTAAACACCTCCAGGGACGGGGCCTCAACCACCTCCCTGGACAACCCATTCCAGGGCTTCACCACTCTCACGGGGAAGAACTTCCTCCTCACCTCCAGCCTGAATCTCCCCACCTCCAGCTTCATTCCATTCCCCCTAGTCCTATCACTCCCTGAGATCCTGAGAAGTCCCTCGCCAGCCTTCCTGTAGGCCCCCTTCAGATACTTCACAATCTGTCCCTGTTTCATAGAGAATGCTACATTAGATTTGAGCTGAAATCACATACACTTTGTAGAGTGAATTGCACTTGAGTTAATTATAGAGTACTTTAATTGTGCTCATGTAGTGTTTGCTTTTAACAGAGCACCCTGAATGGCAGATCTTTTTTGGGGAAAAAAGAGAAACCTGGGAGTTCTTCTTTTGTTTTTTGTTTGTTTTTTTTTACTAGCCACCTCCTTAAAAAATTTAAAGGGGGGGGGGGAAGGGGGTGGGGGTTAGCTGTAGGATTAGTTCTTTCCTCCAATATTTTATAGAAGCTCACACTGTACCTTCTTCTGTTCTGTGCACTGGTACTAGGCTGCTTGTTCATGTAGCTCCTATCACAGAGTAAGGAGCATGTTGCAGTAAGTGAGTGGGAAGCCATGTATTCTGGTCATTCAGTGCTGGTTACCCAACAAAGGCCTTGGCTTTAGCTGAGGCTGCATATCCTGCCATTCTGGATGGAGTTTCAATGCTGCAGTGGCCGTGGCCAGGATAAGTAGTGAGTAGGGATAACTTCCTTGGCTGATGAACGTTGGTTTGAGAACAATAAAGTTTCCCTTGCCAAAGTAATTAGGTCCTGAATTTCCTCTGAATGCAGGAGGGTGTATTAAGCAGCTGCATGGGTTTTCTGGACTCTTTGCTGCCATTTGTTGGTAGTGCAAAGCAAAATATAGATAGAGAAATGCTTGCCTGGGGCTAAACTTGTGCCTTTTGGCATGCAAGAGAAGTGACAGAAACAGTCTTCAGGCAAAAATTTACTTTACCATGTTATGCCTTTTGTTGACACTGCTGCAATCAAAGGCAGAGATGGAGCTGAATCTGACTTCCAGGTGTGCTAACTTTGTGGGAGAAGGCAGTGAATGTGACAGAAGGTTTCCTGTTGTCTGTGCTTTATTTGCCTCCCTGGAAGAGAATCTAACCTGTGTTGTGTCTTAAGAACCAGTCCTGATTTGATTTGGCAGCATGCTAAGTGACTGAAATGGAACACTTTAAAGCACTGCTTAGATTCTTGTGATTTTTCAGTATTTTGCATCTTGCAATTCAAGCTGCTGAGGAAATGAAAATAGACAGCTTGCTTTTGCTGAGATTAGTAGTCTGGTTACAGCTTGTAGTTTACTGCACTCTTCTCATCTGTTTTCTGTGCACACCTCTAAACCTAGTGTTTAAATCTAAAGCAGAGATTGACATTGAAAATGAAAGTGCTCTTATGAAACCCAGTGCAGGAGAGCTGTAAGGTCAGGTCTAGAAACATCTGTCTCCTGAAAAAAAACCCATAAATTAGATTAAAAATCAGGATCTAGTGGTGAATTCCTTATCATATTCCAGGATAAAAGTACTGTTTAGAGAAAGCTCAGGAGAAAGCACTGTACTCTGCACTGGTTAGGCCATACCTTCAGTCCTGTGTCCAGTTCTGGGTGCCTCAGTTTAAGAAGGACATCAAGACACTTGAATGTGTCCAGAGAAGGGCAACGAGGCTGGGGAGAGGCCTTGAGCACAAGCTCAGTGAGGAGAGGCTGAGGGAGCTGGGGTTGTTTAGCCTGGAGAAGAGGAGGCTCAGGGGAGACCTCATTGCTGTCTCCAACTACCTGAAGGGAGGTTGTACCCAGGAGGGAGCTGGTCTCTTCTCCCAGGCAACCAATGACAGAACAAGAGGACACAGTCTCAAGTTGCACCAGGGGAAGTTTAGGCTCGAGGTGAGGAGAAAGTTCTTCACTGAGAGAATTGTTAGCCTTTGGAATGTGCTGCCCAGGGAGGTGGTGGAGTCACCATCCCTGGAGGGGTTCCATAGAGGATTGGATGTGGCACTTGATGCCATGGTTTATTCATGAGGTCTGTGGTGACAGGTTGGACTTGATCATCTTTGAGGTCTCTTCTAGCCTCGGTGATACTGTGTCCCTGCCCATGGCAGGGGGTTGGAACTAGATGATCCTTGAGGTCACTTTCAACCCTAACAATTTTGTGCAAGCACATTTTCAGTGTTGCATGTGAACTTTCAGGCAGACAAATAATACACTTTCCTAGACTGCCTTTGTGCTTGATTTTTCTTTTTCACATGTAACCCCGTGAACCTTTTGGCAGTCCAGATGCGCTAACCACAGTTCTTGTGAAGTCTGTCATGAGCCTGAAGTAGAAAAGACTGCAAACATATCTTGGGTCACTCATAAGTAACTTTTCTTGGCAATATTCCCAGCTGCTAGCAGCTTGAGGAGTTCAGGCATAAACTAGTCTCCCATATGGCAACAGAGTACTTTGCTAGACCTCCAGGGCAGCACTTACAGAGATATCTATATACTTAGCAGACATTTAAAGTGCATGTAGTTAATGGACAAACTCAAAGTTTCTCAAGGGATTGCTGGAAGTTTTTAAAATTTCACAGTTTCCATCCTACAGCCTTACATGACTTTTTAATCTCTGCAGGCAGTGCACTACTCGTTTGGAGTGCTGATCTGCAAGCTATCTTCTTATGAATGTACTCTCTATTTTACTCAGTATCATAGTATCAGTCAGGATTGGAAGGGACCACAAGGATCATCTAGTTCAAACCCCCCTGCTGTGGGCAGGGACACCCCACACTACATCAGGCTGGCCAGAGCCTCTTCCAGCCTGCTCTTAAACACCTCCAGGGACAGGGCCTCAACCACCTCCCTGAACAACCCATTCCAAGCCTTCACCACACTCATGGTGAAGAACCTCCTCCTTGCATCCAGCCTGAATCTCCCCACCTTCAGCTTAATTCCATTCCCCCTAGTCCTATCACTACCTGAGATCCTGAGCAGTCCCTCCCCAGCCTTCCTGTAGGCCCCCTTCAGATACTGGAAGGCCACAATCAGGTCACCTTGGAGCTTTCTCTTTTCCATACTGAACAGCCCCAACTCCTTCAGTCTGTCCTTTTAGGAGAGGTGCTCCAGCCCTCTGTTCATCCTCGTGGCCCTTCTCTGGACACGTTCCAGCATGTCCATATCCACTTCCTCCCTGATTAACATTCTTCAAATTGCTGAGTTTCCAGCCAGATAGCTACTTCTTCCTCATATTAGATGGACTTAATGCACTTGGGTAGTAGAGAAAACAACTGCATAAAGAAGCTTTAGGATCACAGGCTGTTGAGAGCTTCTTTTCTGATTGGCCTCAAAAGACTACTCAGAGCTGTTCAAAGTTACTGACTGAGTTACTGTAAAAGTCCAAGGAGAAGAAAACAGTTCACAGATGTCACAAGCTCAAATGTAGCCTTATATCCCCAGCATTGGATGTAACTGGATAGCAAAAATGGGTTTTATTTTGATAGCTGAGATGCTCAGGGCTAAAACCACAGCCTGCTGTTGATGAGGAAAGAGGAGTTTCCAACTTTCCAGCACTTAAGACATGATTTTTGCTTTTAAACTGTAAAATTTTGCAGCTTCCCAGTTGCCCCTTAAGTGTTTTGGAGGAAGGAAACCACACTTTTCATTTCTGTGACTGAGTGCTTTCTCTGCTGTTTAAACAGCAACTGTAGGAAGGAGGTTGGAATATGGGAAGCAAGACGGCGGGGTTGACTTAGTGGGCAGTGGGCAAGTAATGCAAAGGTGTACAAGTGCAGCTCATAAAGCTAAGAGTGGTGTGATTTTTCTGTGCATTTTCTCTAGAAATAGCTCAACAGCTTGGTAGCCCATGTGGTTCTGTGGGTGGCAGTCTTAAAAGAGGTCACTGATAATATTTTGTCAGCGGTACTCATGCCAACACAGCGGTGTCTTAGTGACAGAGTCTGTTACTGCTTTCTTCATGGTGTAGTGTATGTTGTGATTAAGTAAGAGATACTTAAAGGTGTTCATGTGCTAAAGAGTGTAGCTGATACTTTAAAGATTTGGAAAATCCTAGCTTTTACTTCCCTGCAGTAGGGATTCCAGGACATTGTTCTAATCCCACTAAGAAGCAATGTTTAGACATCTGGATTATCTTCAAACACCACTGGAAAATGTGGTTCTTGAGTCCTTCAGAGTCAGAAGCAAGTATGTACTAAAATGGTTTTCTAAGGTATCACAGTATCACAGTATCACTTAGGTTGGAAAGGACCTCGAGGATCATTGAGTCCAACCTATCAACACAGACTCCATGACTAGACCATGGCACCAAGTGCCACGTCCAATCTCCCCTTGAATGCCTCCAGGGTCGATGACTCAACCACCTCCCTGGGCAACCCGTTCCAATGACGAATGACTCGCTCGGTGAAGAACTTCCTCCTCACCTCGAGTCTAAACCTCCCCTGGCGCAGCTTGAGACTGTGTCCTCTTGTTCTGGTGCTGGTTGCCTGGGAGAAGAGACCAACCCCTTCCTGGCTACAACCACCCTTCAGGGAGTTGTAGAGGGCAATGAGGTCACCCCTGAGCCTCCTCTTCTCCAGGCTAAACAATCCCAACTCCCTCAGCCTCTCCTCATAGGGCTTGTGTTCAAGGCCTCTCCCCAGCCTTGTTGCCCTTCTCTGGACACGCTCAAGTGTTTCGATGTCCTTCTTAAAACTGAGGGGCCCAGAACTGGACACAGGACTCAAGGTGCGGTCTAACCAAAGCAGAGTACAGGGGCACTATGACCTCCCTGCTCCTGCTGGCCACACTATTCCTAATGCAGGCCAGGATGCTATTGGCCCTCCTGGCCACCTGGGCACACTGCTGGCTCATATTCAGGTGGCTGTCGATCAGCACCCCCAGGTCCCTCTCTGTTTGGGAGCTCTCCAGCCACTCTGACCCCAGCCTGTAGCTCTGCATGGGATTGCCGTAGCCAAAGTGCAGCACTCGGCACTTGGACTTGTTGAATGCCATCCCATTGGACTCTGCCCATCTGTCCAGTCGGTCGAGATCCCTCTGCAGAGCCAGAGGGTAGGGTGTGTATCAGCACCTTGGAACTGTAGAATCATGAAGTAAAGAATGAAGATAAGTGTTCAACCATTTATTCTTCAGGAGGAACCCACAGCTCCATCTCTGTTATCTAGGGACTATGTTGTGTATTTCAGCTTCTTTTTGGAAGCATGGGTAACAGAACAAAAAGGAATACCAAATTCTTGTAGAGCTGGTAAGAATCAAGAACTTAGCTCTAGTACAGTGTTTGGAGAACTCAGCTGATGGAGGATTTCTGGTTTCTGGCCCTAGGCTAGCCACTATTAATTGAATGATGTGCATACAGAAGAGTTAATGAACATGCAGCACTCTTCAGTGTGTTGGTGTTGGGCTCGGTGTTGGGCTCAGTGTTGTAATGATGCTTGCATTCCTAATGTCATAGCAGCATAGCTTCAAGAGGAATAGAGGAGAGTGCTCCTCTCAGAGAGAGATGCTCCTAGGAAACAAGAAAGTAGGCTCAAGACCATCCAGGACAAGGAGAGTTGTGGACTGAAGTCTTCTTGGTTGCTGTTCTGCTTACCAGGTGGGGATGTTGCAGATGAACAGCACCACCAACAGTTAGAAAGAAAGCAGCTCAGGCTGCATTTCTTGGGACCACAACCTTTCTGCATGAAAGATGAGCTGAGTCAGGCTGCTAGATCTCAGAAGGTGCCATACCCAGCTGCTCAAGCCAGAGCATCTTTGGAAATGTGCAGAAGCAGAACTCTCTACTCCTAAGAAAACTCTAGGTTAAGAGGAGGATAGCAACTAGCTAGTTCAGGGACTTCAAGGGCTGTGCAGTTGCTAGCCATGGGATTCTTTTTGTTAGTAGCAATTTAGATAACAGGAGATTAAAATGTACATATGTCTTTTTGGATCTGCCCAGAAGGCTCTCCAAGCAAGGACATTATCACATCTCCCTGAAAGACAGGATTCAAAAGTAGACCTCACATCTGAGAATTTTCCATGAAGAAAGCAAAGGAGTCACCTCTTGCTGTGGAAAGGATTGGGAGTAAGCGTGGTGCAGGAATCTGAGCGTGGTCCTTCTCCCAGTCTCTTTTACCCTGTGTTCTGTTCTTCTCAGAAGCTTTTGCCACTCTTTGCTGTACCTAGTACTGACAAATTTTTGTTGTCTTTCTACTTCTGGTGAAGTTAAAGAGCTCAAGTGTGGCTGGAAGCTGTTGGTGTGCATCTCCTGGAACTGAGCTTCATTTTCACGCTCCTAGAATTGACATTGAAGTGGAAAGATCAGAGAGGGGAAGTGAATGCAAATGGGGGAGGTGGACATGAGCTTTGTTTCATTTGAAGTTGCAATTCTGCTTTCCTTATCATCTCTACAGCAGAAAGCATCTTAATGATTGTTATCTACAAAATCAGCATATCTCTGCTGAAGTAGGATGCTTTGATACTCATCACGCAACTCCTGGTGTATGAAAAGCCGAGGCTTTTCGTGTTGGTTTAACATTTAAACACCTACTGAAAGGGGAAAGTGAGAGTAATAAATGCAGTGGCTAAGATGTGACAGCAAAATTACAGGTGTGTTTTCAAAGCAGTGTTTCAAATTCTAAAACACTGCAGTGATTGAGAGCAGAGTGGAACATTGCTGATCTGGCCAAATCTGAGGTTCGCTGCACATCCGTGGTGCTGAAGCAGATGAACAGCAGTATGTGGGACGCAGAGATAAAACAAAGGACCACTCTTAGGTTTGAGAGATGAGATGTGCTTTTCTATCTTCAGCAAATTGTTTCATTTTGCCAAATATTTTCTTGATAGCTCCATGGTATGAGGTGTTCTGAACAGCAGGGAGAATATGGCTCCTGGTTTTCAGAAAACAGAGGTGAAGAAAGTCATGGGGAATCACAGGGCAGATGAGGACTGAAGCTTACAAATAGAATAGGATAGGATAGAATAGAATAGGATAGGATAGAATAGAATAGAATAGAATAGAATAGAATAGAATAGAATAGAATAGAATAGACCAGACCAGGTTGGAAGAGACCTTCAAGATCATCAAGTCCAACCTATCATCCAACACCATATAAGCAACTAAACCATGCAACCAAGCACCCTATCAAGTCTCCTCCTGAACACCTCCAGTGATGGCGATTCCACCACCTCCCTGGGCAGCCCATTCCAATGGGCAATCACTCTCTCTGTGTAAAACTACCTCCTGACCTCCAGCCTAAACCTCCCCTGGCACAGCCTGAGACTGTGTCCTCTTGTTCTGGTGCTGGATGCTAGGGAGAAGAGACCAACCTCTGCCTGTCTACAACCCCCCCTTCAGGTAGTTGTAGACAGCAATAAGGTCACCCCTAAATCTCCTCTTCTCCAGGCTAAGCAGCCCCAGCTCCCTCAGCCTCTCCTCATAGGGCTTGTGTTCCAAGCCCTTCACCAACTTTGTTGCCCTTCTCTGGACACCTTCCAGCAAGTCAACATCCTTCCTAAACTAAGAGTTCGAGAACTGGACACAGTACTCAAGGTGTGGCCTAACCAGTGCAGTGTACAGGGGCAGAATGACCTCCCTGCTACTGGCCACACTGTTTCTGATCCAGGCCAGGATGCCATTGGCCCTCCTGGCCACCTGGGCACACTGCAGGCTCAAGACTCAGTCCAGGCTTGTAAGAAGAGTAGGCTGATGAGATGTTTGAAAACTGCTGTCTGTATCTTTTCTGAAGAGGAAAATAGACCTGGATTATTAAAAGCAAGGCTTTTTGTGGTGCCTGATGTCTGCTACTTGTGCTGTTCTTAGTTTTGAATAACAGAGGTTTCATTCATGTTGAAACTAACTTATGGTTTTGAAGAACGAAGGCTTCCAAACAGATATCCTATGCATTTGGCCCAGAAGATGATGCTGAATCCTTCAGTTCCTGCATGCCTTGTTAGAAGAGAGTCTTGGTTGTAAAGGCTTGTGGTCTTGCAACCTTCCCTGTTAGTGATCAAGTGTGAAGGGTGGAGGTTTTAATTTACCTAATTATTTGATTCATCACAAATGAAATTGAGAGCTTACCTCTCCTTAGTTGTTAGTGTGGTTCCATATTAGTCCCTATGCAGAACTGCCTCTTTTGTTACCTTTTGACCCCATGCAATTAAATCAGTTCACGAATTCTATTTTTCGAAGTGATCACAGAATCACAGAATCACCAAGGTTGGAAGAGACCTCAAAGATCATCGAGGCCAACCTGTCACCACAGACCTCATGACTAGACCATGGCACCAAGTGCCACATCCAATCCCCTCTTGAACACCTCCATGGATGGTGACTCCACCACCTCCCTGGGCAGCACATTCCAATGGCGAGCAACTCTCTCAGTGAAGAACTTTCTCCTCACCTCGAGCCTAAACTTCCCCTGGTGCAGCTTGAGACTCTGTCCTCTTGTTCTGGTTGCTTGAGAGAAGAGACCAACCTCTGCCTGTCTACAACCTCCCTTCACGTAGTTGTAGAGAGCAATAAGGTCACC
Organism: Melanerpes formicivorus; assembly: GCF_026170545.1. Classification (NCBI taxonomy): domain Eukaryota; kingdom Metazoa; phylum Chordata; class Aves; order Piciformes; family Picidae; genus Melanerpes; species Melanerpes formicivorus. Next base: position 1,473,796 of record NW_027142453.1, read on the forward strand.
CCTGAGCCTCCTCTTCTCCAGGCTAAACAATCCTAGCTCCCTCAGCATCTCCTCGTAGAGCTTGTGCTCAAGGCCTCTCCCCAGCCTTGTTGCCTTTCTCGGGACACCTTCCAGCAACTCAACATCTCTCCTAAACTGAGGGGCCCAGAACTGGACACAGGACTGAAGGTGTGGCCTAACCAGTGCTGAGTTCAGGGCCAGAATGACTTCCCGGCTCCTGCTGGCCACACTATTCTTGATGCAAGTCAGGATGTCATTGGCCTTCTTGGCCACTTGGGCACACTGCTGGCTCATGTTTAGGCAGCTGCTTAGGTGATGCATTCTTAGCAGTCATTGTGCTGTTTCACTGGGAGAAATATTCCAGTAAGTAGGAAAGGTTGTAAGTGTCCTGTCATCACTCCTTTGATGAACAGTGTAGCAATCCTACACATTATTTCTATCCACTTGTGTCAGAAGGACTGGACAGACGATTTTGGCAGCTAAACTGTGTGAGGAGAGGCTGAGGGAGCTGGGGCTGCTTAGCCTGGAGAAGAGGAGACTCAGGGGTGACCTTATCACTCTCTACAACTACCTGAAGGGAGGTTGTAGAGAGGCTGATGATGGTCTCTTCTCCCAGGCACCCAGTACCAGAACAAGAGGACACAGTCTCAGGCTGCGCCAGGAGAGGTTCAGGTTGGATGTTAGGAAGAAGTTCTATACAGAAAGAGTGATTGCGCTATGGAATGGGTTGCCCGGGGAGGTGGTGGAGTTGCCGTCATTGAAGGTGTTCAGGAGGAGACTTGATGGGGTGCTTGGTGCCATGGGTTAGCTGTTTGGGTGGGTTGGATTGGTTGGACACGATGATCTTGAAGGTCTCTTCCAACCTGGTTTGGTTTATTCTATTCTAATAAAGGTTTATTCTATTCATATTGTGCATCATGCAAGCAGGAGAATATGTATCGCAGCCATCTGAATATAGTGTAGGTAGAACAGTCCCCACATACACACACAGAGAATGTTGAGACTGTGCAGACTCCCTGCAATACACAGGATGACAAAACCAAGACCACATCAAATCAGTGCTGCTTTTTCTCATTTCAGGAAGTCCAGCGTGTCATAGGAAGAGCACCACCAAGACCAGAAAAAGGTAAGTGCTGCTTTATGAGTCAGAAATGTTTTAGTCCTGCTAAACTTGTCTTTCTGAGGTAATGCAATTGTTTTCTCTGTAGCTGCAATGGAGGCACTGGGAATGGATCTGTACAAGAGAAGTAAACCTGAGAAGCAGCCGTTTGCCCATCTGATTATTGATGATAAGAATATTCCATCTGGTAAGTTCCCTTTGAACTGAATGCTTCCAGTGCTGCTATAAATGTATTAAACAATGAGGTATATGGAAACAGTTAAGCAATTCCAGCAACAGCCTGGGATTTCAGAAATGGCTTTGGATAAAGAGAATGAATTAGAATCCTTAAAGGATTTCAGAGGCAGCAGAGGGTAATGTTAACAGGAGGATAGCTCCCCTTTGCTTCCGGTATCTGATGTAACATCAGTCTGCATTGAATGCACCCTCAGCAAGTTTGCTGATGACACCAAGCTGTGTGGTGCAGCAGACACGCTGGAGGGAAGGGAGGCCATCCAGAGGGACCTTGACAGGCTGGAGAGGTGGGCACAAGCCAACCTCATGAGGTTCAACAAGAGCAAGTGCAGGGTCCTGCGTCTGGGTGGAGGCAATCCCAGGCACAAATCCAGGCTGGGCAGTGAGTGGCTGGAAAGCAGCCCTGAGGAGAGAGACTTGGGGGTGCTGGTGGACAAAAAGCTCAACATGAGCTCTCAGCATGCACTTGCAGCCCAGAAAGCCAATCAGATCCTGGGCTGCATCAAGAGAAGTGTGGCCAGCAGGGCAAGGGAGATGATCCTCCCCCTCTACTCAGCTCTGGTGAGACCCCACCTGGAGTACTGCCTCTAGTTCTGGAGCCCCTATTCCAAGAGGGATGTGGAGGTGCTGGAAGGTGTCCAGAGAAGAGCCACAAGGATGATCAGAGGGCTGGAGCACCTCTCCTATGAGGACAGACTGAAGGAGTTGGGGCTGTTCAGTCTGGAGAGGAGAAGGCTCTGAGGTGACCTAATTGTGGCCTTCCAGTATCTGAAGGGGGCCTACAGGAAGGCTGGGGAGGGACTTCTCAGGATCTCAGGTAGTGACAGGACTAGGGGGAATGGAATGAAGCTGGAGGTGGGGAGATTCAGGCTGGATGTGAGGAGGAAGTTCTTCCGCATGAGAGTGGTGAAGCCCTGGAATGGGTTGTCCAGGGAGGTGGTTGGGGCCCCGTCCCTGGAGGTGTTTAAGCCCAGGCTGGATGAGGCTGTGGCCAGACAGAGGTATCCCTGTGGTGTCCCTGCCCATGGCAGGGGGGTTGGAACTAGATGATCCTCGTGGTCCCTTCCAACCCTGACTGATACTATGATACTATGTTATGTGCTGAATGGCCTCCATTTTAAATGACCAATTTTCATGATCAGGATCTGGGGGCTTGGCCTGCCTCTTTGTGCTATTTTCAGGTGAGGAATGAAGATATGGATTGAATGCTTTCCTCTGAAGTTTCTTATTTTCTTTGGCTAGTAGGGCCCAGCTGGATTTCTTATCTTGCACTAGACATCAGCTATAGGTGCACATACACACAGGTGTATACATGCACACATACAAGGATATACCAGTACAAAGATTGGCCAGCATCCTGATCTTGCAGGTTGGAAGATGTGTTCCTTCCATTGAGTCTTAAGACTTTTTTTCCCCCTTTTCTGTTGTCAGATGAAATGTCCTGTTCCCTGTTGTAAAATTCAAGAATGCCTTATGTCTGCCTATTCAACCTTTCTGAGCAACACTCCTTTTGTGTGCTGAAGTGTAGTTGGGTCTGTATGCATTTGTATTGAGAGTGGGTCTGGAAACTGAGACTCTTCAGTGAATGCACAACACACATGAATGTTAGGTGCCTGCATGCATGTTAGGTGCCCAACACTGTAAAAACTTGCTATAAGGAATCATAGAATCAACCAGGTAGGAAAAGACCTCAGAGATCATCAAGTCTAACCTATTACCTAATACCTCCTGACAACCAAACCATGGCTTCAAGTGCCACATCCAATGCTTTCCTGAACACCTTCAGGGTTAGTGACTCCACCACCTCCCTGGGCAGCATATTCCAATGGCCAATTACTCTTTCTGTGAAGAACTTTCTCCTCACCATTTCCCCTGGCACAGCTTGAGACTGTGTCCTCTTGTTCTGGTGCTGGAAGAAGAGACCAACCCCCACCTGTCTACAACCTCCTTTCAGGTAGTTGTAGAGAGTAAGACGGTCTCCCCTGAGCCTCCTCTTCTCCAGGCTAAACAATCCCAGCTCCCTCAGCCTCTCCTCACAGGGCTGTGCTCAAGGCCTCTCCCCAGCCTTGTTGCCCTTCTCTGGACAAGTTCAAGTATCTCAATGTCCTTCTTACATTGAGGGGCCCAGAACTGGACACAGCACTCAAAGGAAGCACATCATTCATTTAGAGATGTTGAAGACCTAGAACTGTGGTTCCATTGTCATCAGTGTAGCTTGCCTGCTAGTTCCCTGCCCTCTGTGGCTACATTGCACTCTCATAGCATAGGGCTGTATTTATAGTGTTTCCTATGAGGAGAGGCTGAGGGAGCTGGGGTTGCTTAGCCTGGAGAAGAGGAGGCTCAGGGGAGACCTTCTTGCTTTCTACAACTACATTAAGGGAGGTTGTAGCCAGGTGGGGGTTGGTCTCTTCTCCCGGGAGGGCAGCACCAGAACAAGAGGACACAGTCTCAAACTGCACCAGGGGAGGTTTAGGCAGGATGTTAGGAAGAAATTCTTCACAGAAAGAGTGATTGTCCATTGGAATGTGCTGCCCAGGGAGGTGGTGGAGTCACCATCACAGGAGGTGACTGGATCAGTCACTTAGTGCCATGGTTTAGTTGATTAGATAGTGTTGGGTGATAGGTTGGACTTGATGATCTTGAAGGTCTTTTCCAACCTGGTTAATTCTATTCTATTCTATTCTATTCTATTCTATTCTATTCTATTCTATTCTATTCTATTCTATTCTATTCTATTCTATTCTATTCTATTCTATTCACATATGTTGACAAAAGTTTTGTCATATTCCATTCATTATGATGTTGCAGGGGTGGTACAGACTTTTTCACATGAAGGCTCCCAGGGCTTTTCTGACTTTCAGACATTTTAAAGCTTCACAAAGCTTCTCTGCATCCACCTAGCATCTTTGAGTAGCAGGAAGATCAAAAATCATAGCATTGTGTGCTGAGCAACAGGGTTTCAGCCCAGTGTGTTGACTTGGAGGCAGTGTGTTTCTGAGCTATTGAGCAGTGGAAAAAATGATCCTGTGGCTTTCACTGGGTTCTCTGGTAAGAGCATGGCATTCTTTTATCTTGCCAGTGCTCTTGTTTTCTCCCCAGAGTTGTCTTTGGGATGGCTTTGGGAGTATCCTTGCTAGTACAATGTGAAGGAACAAGACATGAATCTGCCTTAGAACACTCTCCAGAGGAAAAGATGCATTCTTACAATTTTAAGAGATCTTAGCACTGTTCCTTTTCTTGCCCTAGGGCACTGTCAGCTGAGATTTGTCTCTTTATGCTCTACACAGCAATCATTATTGGTGTGGTAGAAGTAAAACCAGAGTTTATTCTGAAGGTATGAGAGTTTCTCAAGATGGGAGGGGTCATTGATCACCACTGTTGTCTTCCTTTGAAGATACATGCATTCTGCAGTGCTGGACTCCTTAATTAAGCTATGTGCATTGCTTTTCTGGTTTATATAACCAAACCAAAGGAGAATGCTGTGCTGAGGCCTGAAATCTGAGATTCCAGCAGCCTGCATAGTAATACCTTGGTCTTCCTCTATTTAAAGATAAAGCACTTCTGTATAGAAGGAGTTAGCTTCTTGAGGTCCAGGGTTCTTTGTCCCTTCAAGTGCATTGACATTGCCAAGATCCAGAGATGAGAGCTTAAGCTGCAGTCAAAACTTCTACAATCTTTCTTGTTGGCTGAGATGTCTCCTCACAAGCATCCTGGCCTGTATCAGGAACAGTGTGGCCAGCAGGAGCAGGGAAGTCATTCTCCCCCTATACACAGCAGTGGTTAGGCCACACCTTGAGTCCTGTGTCCAGTTCCGGGCCCCTCAGTTTAGGAAAGATGTTGAGTTGCTGGAATGTGTCCTGAGAAGGGCAACAAAGCTGGGGAGGGGTTTGGAACACAGCCCTGTGAGGAGAGGCTGAGGGAGCTGGGATTGCTTAGCCTGGAGAAGAGGAGGCTCAGGGGAGACCTTATTACTGTCTACAACTACCTGAAGGGAGGTTGTAGCCAGGTGGGGGTTGGTCTCTTCTCCCAGGCAACCAGCACTAGAACAAGAGGACACAGTCTCAAGCTGAGACAGGAGAGGTTTAGACTGGATATTAGGATGGAGTTCTTCACAGGATGAGTGACTGGCCATTAGCATGGGCTGCCCTGGGAGGCTGTGGAGTCACCATCACTGGAGGTGTTTAGGAAGAGACTGGATGAGGCACTTGGTGCCAAGGTTTAGTTGATCAGATGGTGTTGGGTGATAGGTTGGTCTTGATGATCTTAAAGGTCTTTTCCAACCTGGTTAATTCCTTTCTATTCTATTTCAGTCAGATTTTGGCTTTTGAGGTAGGTCAGTAGTGCAAGGTGCACTATCAGTAAACCTGTCTCTAGCATTTTGCCTTTGTAAGGATTGAATTAGTTCACTAATCATAGAGACAGATAATGCCTACCTACAGAAATGCAGCATGTCAGTGTCACACTCTGAAACCCACCTTTTCCTGGGGGAGTTTGTTTGCTGTCTCCCTGGGTGTTGCTGTAAACTGTATTTCAATCAGGGCTAGCAGGTGATAATTTTTGCTGTTCTGCATCACTGGATTAACCTTCTAGAGAGTGATGCAGCACATCTGTGGGTGATGGCAAGGGAGGCATTGCTCTTTCTTGCTCTCTTCACTTGTTTGTGTTTTTTTCTAGTAGCACAGGCTGCAGGAACTCTCATAAATACACTGCCTGTGACAGCACTCTGCTTTGTTTCTCCTTGGATCAGATCAAGCCCTTACCAACCTGACGAGCTGGACATATTTCTTCCTCATCTGGCACACATGGCTTCTGCCTCTTTTGGAACAGGGTTGCCAGGATTTTAATCATGAGCACAGCTTCTGTGGTCCTTGTGGGTATTGCAGCAGTAAAGGGCTGCATCCTTATGGATAGCTGGAACCCTGAACCTACTGGTTGTGAAGCACTTTAGTAGCAAGTTCACTGGTATGAGGTAGTACTAACTTGACTGGGTGGCTGAGAGATTAATGACAGGCATAAAGAAGGAAGAATTTGCCTGAGGGTCACCAGTAGATTTTTTTTTCTCCCACCCTGTTTCCTCTGCCTGTAAATGGCAATTTCTGTTTTCTTTCCCTGATTTCAAACCCCACATGTCTGAAAGCCTTCTAAATCGTTTTATGCCATGCATGAGCATGGACAGATCTGTTCTTAGTATTTTAAGGTTCTCTCCTGTCATCACTCTGACCCAGAATAAACAATGTCAAGAAAGGAAAAACTCAGACTTCCATCACTGTCAAACAGAGGTTTATTTTAAGCTGTTTGCCACTGAACACCTTGCATTGAGCACTGTCTGGGAGAGAACATTTTCTGTATACCTGGTTCACAATTACATCAAACCCCAAATGAACTTTTGCAACTGGGGGGGTGGGGGGGAAGTGCTTGGAAAGGGGAAAATAACCCTTCCCAGATCTTGGTGTCCCCACCCATCATTTGGCTGCAGAAGCTGTAGTGGTTTGGCTTGCTGTGTGTATTTTTTAGGTTGGCTGCCTTAGGTTCAAGCTGGATGCTTGCTGGTTGGTTTTTACCAGAGCTCACAGTAAATGCTACCTAGGTTTTAAAAGAAAACAGTGAATTTTGGTTTATAAATTGATTACAGAAATTAGTCACCATTGAAGGGAGAAAATCACAAACAGAAATAAATATAAATCTTTAATGTATCATTTGGGATGTGAATTGATACCTTCAGCTGTCTAAGGAAACACTGCAGTCTTCGGAGCTATTTACAGCCCCAGGTTTGGCTTAGCTGCCCTCTGCCTCCAAAACAGTTTTTCAGAGCAAACAGTGCTTTGGTCCATCCCTCGGGCTTTATTTATACCTGGAAGTTACTGGGATGCAAATTATCAGTGCAGGGCTACTTTCTCCTCTGTTCTTCTAGGTTCAGTTCAGTAGGTTCAGTATCACTAAGGTTGGAAGAGACCTCAAAGATCATCAAGTCCAACTCCCATCGTTTTCCCTCTTGTTAATTCATTTTATTGAAACTCATTTGTGTTGGTCTTAGCTCACGCTCACAAATAGCCAAGATTTTACTTAAAATTTGTCCCAGGTTACCAGGGATGTGTTTTAACTTGACTTCTGAAAAAAAAATGCTTTTTACCATGTCTGGAAGATTATCTTCCTCATCTCTCTGACCTCTTCCTCCTCTGTCAACATGACCTAGCTTGTGCTGTTTTCCTCATGGCTCCACAGTAAATTTGTGCTGTCCTGCTGGCTGTGGCCTGCCACTTCTGAACCTGGGGGTGCTGGTTGATGGTAGGCTGAACATGAGCCTGCAGTGTGCCCAGGCAGCCAGAAAGGCCAATGGCATCCTGGCCTGTATCAGGAACAGTGTGGCCAGCAGGAGCAGAGAGGTCATTCTACCCCTGTACGCTGCACTGGTTAGGCCACACCTTGAGTCCTGTGTCCAGTTCTGGGCCCCTCAGTTTAGGAAGGATGTTGACTTGCTGGAAGGTGTCCAGAGAAGGGCAAGAAAGCTGGGGAGGGGTTTGGAACACAAGCCCTATGAGGAGAGGCTGAGGGAGCTGGGGTTGCTTAGCCTGGAGAAGAGGAGATTCAGGGGTGAGCTTCTTGCTCTCTACAACTACCTGAAGGGAGGCTGTAGACAGGCAGAGGTTGGTCTCTTCTCCCAGGCAACCAGCACCAGAACAAGAAGACACAGTCTCAGGCTGCACCAGGGGAGGTTTAGGTCAGAGGTTAGGAGGAGGTTCTACACAGAGAGAGTGATTGCCCATTGGAATGGGCTGCCCGAGGAGGTGGTGGAGTCACTGTCCCTGGAAGTGTTCAGGAGGAGACTTGATAGGGTGCTTGGTTGCATGGTTTAGTTGATGAAGTGGTGTTGGATGATAGGGTGGACACGATGATCTTGAAGGTCTCTTCCAACCTGGTCTGGTCTATTCTATTCTATTCTATTCTATTCTATTCTATTCTATTCTATTCTATTCTATTCTATTCTATTCTATTCTATCCTATTCTTTAGTCTATCTCTCTGACCTCTTCCTCCTCTGTCAACGTGACCTACCTTGTGCTGTTTTTCTCATGGTTCCACAGTGCTGTGCTGTGCTGCTGGCTGTGGCCTGCCACTTCTGAACCTCTGAGCTGTGGCAAAATGTCTATCTGCCTTGATTAATACAATCATACCATTACCATTTAGGTTGGAAAGGACCTAAAGAAGTTATCTAGGCTAATCCTATGCTCAAATCATGTAGGATCATGTTCCATCATCTCTTGGCCTGTCCCTCCATTGGAATGTGCTGCCCAGGGAGGTGGTGGAGTTACCATCACTGGAGGTATTTAGGAAGAGACTGGATGGGGTGATTGGTGCCATGGTTTAGTTGATTAGATGGTGTTGGATGATAGGTTGGACTTGATGATCTTTGGGGTCTATTCCAACCTGTTTTATTCTATTCTATACTGTGATACTGTAAGTCTTGGTCTATTCTTACTCTATTCTTACTCTATTCTTACTCTATTCTATTCTATTCTCCCTCTGACCATGGATGAATCCTCTCAACACCAACATTTTGAACAATCTTCACCGGAAGTCGTCGTTCAGCATCTCGATTACAAGTGACTGTGTCACCTATTTTCTCTCCTCCCCCTTCTTCAGCAGGGAATGATGCATTCCCACTAAGGATTTCTTCAGAACTGCTATTTGATTAAGACTGACAGCTAGCAACTTTGCTTGTCAGGTAAATCAGATCTGCCTAGCAACTACCCAGTGTGTCACCAGTCAGTCACAGCATGCCAGCATGCCTTTCTGTTCTTGTCACACATAGACATTCTTGTTCTATATCTCTGATGTGCCTCTCCTCTGATCAAAGCAGTGATTTCTTGCCCATTCTCCTCATCCTCAAGGTAGCCCAACCTTCTTTGGGGCAATGCTTCTGGCCGACTTAACACTGTACACAAGAATTTCTACAACTTCCTCAGCTATCCCCAGTGCTTCAGAGGTGCAGCCTGGCACCTCTTTCTCGGCATCTCTTGCAGGTGAATAATTCCAGGCTAAGAGACTTGAGATCTTAGTTCTGCTTCCAATTAGTTTGTGGCTTTCAGTGGTTCTGTGGAGGCGCTGCACAGAAGACGGCTTCTCTGTATGATCTTGCTTGTTTAATTTCTACCTGGCTGCACTGAAGCCATGGGGGAGCAACTATTTATGATCTGACTTTGACAACCTGTGCTTTGCTCAAATCCTTGTGGAAGAATGTCAGAAGCTTTGTGATCCAGACTGCCATTAAAGCATTCATCCCACATGCAAAAGTTTCTTGCCCTTGGCAGTTGGGGAAGACTCATAGCTCTGAAATTCCCCTGCTGCTACTTTGCCTCACTTCTTTCGGCACAAACAAATCCAAGAGACATCATTTTAACTAACCAAATACACCTGGGAGCTTTCCCCCAGCATGCTGGTGAGCATCAGTGATCTGTGCTTGGAGGAGAGGGCATTGAGGCCCTGATGTGTGCCTCACAAAGTTTGGTGGGAATAGGTTGCTTTGGTTTGATGCTGTGAGAATAATGTACTGAATATTTCAAGAAGCCATTTAGAATGGAATGGAATGGAATGGAATGGAATGGAATGGAATGGAATGGAATGGAATGGAATGGAATGGAATGGAATAGACCAGACCAGGTTGGAAAAGACGCTCTAGATCATCAAGTCCAACCTAGCACCCAACACCATCTAATCAACTAAACCATGGCACCAAGCACCACATCCAGCCTCTTCCTAAACACCTCCAGTGATGGTGACTCTACCACCTCCCAGGGCAGCACATTCCAATGGCCAATCTCTCTCTCTGTGAAGAACTTCTTCCTAACATCCAGCCTAAACTTCCCCTAGTACAGCTTGAGACTGTGTCCTCTTGTTCTGGTGCTGGTTGCCTGGGAGAAGAGACCAACCCCCACCTGTCTACAACCTCCCTTCAGTCAGTTGTAGAGAGCAAGAAGGTCTCTCCTGAGCCTCCTCTTCTCCAGGCTAAGCAACCCCAGCTCCCTCAGCCTCTCCTCACAGGGCTGTGCTCCAAACCCCTCCGCAGCTTTGTTTCCCTTCTCTGGACACATTCCAATACTCACAGTATCACAGTATCGCCAAGGTTGGAAGAGACCTCAGAGATCATCAAGTCCAAACTACCACCGAAGAGCTCATGAACAGACTATGGCACCGAGTGCCACATCCATTCCCCTCTTGAACACATCCAGGGATGGTGACTCCCAGCTCACTCAGCCTCTCCTCACAGGGCTTGTGCTCTAGGCCTCTCCCCAGCCTTGTTGCCCTTCTCTGGACACGCTCAAGTGTCTCAATGTCCTTAAACTGAGGGGCCCAGAACTGGACACAGGACTCAAGGTTTGGCCTAACCAGTGCAGAGTACAGGGGCACAAGGACTTCCCTGCTCCTGCTGGCCACAATGTTCTTGATGCAGGCCAGGATGCCATTTCTTGGCCACCTGGGCACGCTGCTGGCTCATGTTTAGGCGGCTGTCAATCAGTACCCCCAGATACGGCAAATACAGCACTAAGTGATGAATAAAAGGAGATTTCTTGTGAATTTTTGCCATAATTATCTAATATTTGCTTTAGGCTATATAACTGAAGTTGCTATTGATTCAAAAACCTGGAGGTTGCTTTCTCAATGTTGGGGTTTGTTAAATGTGCATAAATAATTAATTATTCTTTTCCCCTCCCCTTTTCAGGTACTCGGAAAGTGAACCTCACGTCCTGGCATCATGACAAAGGCCAGGCAAACCTATCGAATATGACATTCAATGATGGAAAGCTGATTGTTAATCAAGATGGTTTTTACTACCTTTATGCCAACATTTGCTTTAGGCACCATGAGACTTCAGGAAACCTGACCAAAAGAGGGCTGCAGCTGATGGTGTATATGATCAAGACAAACCTTAAAATGAGGCGCTCTGATGTGTTGATGAAGGGAGGGAGCACCAAATACTGGTCAGGGAATTCAGAATTCCATTTTTATTCTGTAAATGTGGGAGGGTTTTTTAAGCTGAAGTCTGGTGAAATGATAAGCATCCAGGTCTCAAACCCACTGCTACTGGATTCTTCCCAAGAAGCAACTTACTTCGGGGCTTTTAAAGTTAGGGATTTAGACTGAATCTTTCCTTAGAGTGCGGAAGATTGTTGGAGGTTTTTAGTGGTCCAGAAACAACTTGAAGACAGAACTGAAAGTCTTTTGCAACCCAATTGCCTCTTTATAAGCCATATATCTCTCAAGACACTTTTTTCTCTGTGCTGATTCCAGTGGGAGTCCCACAACTGCACAGAAGGGCAAAATGACATCATTCTTCTGATCCCGTCCTACGGCAGTTTTACTTCATATGTCTCCAGTGGCTTCAGTATAGTCATTAAAGACTTTTACATTAGTATGGTTAAAATCATTGCCAAAAATCCAGAGTGCCTTAAAGTGTTACATCATGCCAGAACCTGCAAAAGCATTTCTTATATTATTGAACTTCTGCTTCCAAGTTCTGCCCTGGCTTTTTAACCTGTGCTATGCTTACCAGTTTTGGCACAAACGTAGTGCAGGACAGAACTTGGCTCCCAATTTGCATTCAGGGCTCAATTTTGCTTGGGGCTGAGCATTCTGACACTGAATATGGCAAAGATTATGAAAGTATGACTAATCCCATTGCATTTGATGTGGCTTTTCACGTGCTGAGCTAAGACTGTTCTTGCTTTGCTAGATTAGGGTTGGAGAGCTCAGGCCTCAGCAGAAATCACAGTATCACAGTATCAGTCAGGGTTGGAAGGGACCACAAGGATCATCTAGTTCCAACCCCCCTGCCATGGGCAGGGACACCCCACACTAGATCAGGCTGGCCACAGCCTCATCCAGCCTGGTCTTAAACACGTCCAGGGACGGGGCCTCAACCACCGCCCTGGACAACCCATTCCTACGGCAATCCCATGCAGAGCTACAGGCTGGGGTCGGAGTGGCTGGAGAGCTCCCAAACAGAGAGGGACCTGGGGGTGCTGATCGACAGCCACATGAATATGAGCCAACAGTGTGCCCAGGTGGCCAGGAGGGCCAATGGCATCCTGGCCTGCATTAGGAATAGTGTGGCCAGCAGGAGCAGGGAGGTCATTGTGCCCCTGGACTCTGCACTGGTTAGGCCACACCTTGAGTACTGTGTCCAGTTCTGGGCCCCTCAGTTTAAGAAGGACATCAAAACACTTGAACGTGTCCAGAGAAGGGCAACAAGGCTGGGGAGAGGCCTTGAACACAAGCCCTATGAGGAGAGGCTGAGGGAGCTGGGATTGTTTAGCTTGGAGAAGAGGAGGCTCAGGGGTGACTTCATTGCTGTCTACAACTACCTGAAAGGTGGTTGTAGCCAGGAAGGGGTTGGCCTCTTCTGCCAGGCAACCAGCACCAGAACAAGAGGACACAGTCTTAAGCTGCGCCAGGGGAGGTTTAGACTCAAGGTGAGGAGGAAGTTCTTCACCGAGTGAGTCATTCGTCATTGGAACGGGTTGCCCAGGGAGGTGGTTGAGTCATCAACCCTGGAGGCGTTCCAGAGGAGATTGGATGTGGCACTTGGTGCCATGGTCTAGTCATGGGGTCTGTGTTGATAGGTTGGACTCGATGATCCGCGAGGTCCTTTCCAATCTAAGTGATACTGTGATTCCAGGGCTTCACCACTCTCATGGTGAAGAACTTCCTCAGTTGCAGAACACCTGGGCAATTCAGCTCGAGTTTTCACCTGAGTGAAAGGGTTATTGCAGCAGGAAGGAATGATCATCTGGCCTTTGCAGTTCTCAGAGGTTAATTGCAGGTCATTTTGTATTATTGTTGGGACTGTTCATTGCCAATATAGACTGCCCAAAATCACAGCGTGCCTTAAAAGTATCACATCATGCCAGAACCTGCAAAGACATTTTTTTTTTGTAGACAAAAAAACAAAGTATGTATTTTTATATTCTGTGATATCTAAAGTTATATTTCAGGTGTAATGTTTTGTGTAAAAAAAAAAAAGAAACAAACCAAAAAAAAAAAAACCAAGATAAAAAAGAAAAAAAAAGAGGAGAGAAAAAAAAAGGTAAATTATATTGTCCTATAGTATTTGATACAGAATATTTAAAACCCTTTGCTGGTTTGTATATATTTAATGTTTGAAACTGTTCTTACTGTACAGACATGTTGAACTGGTGCACTTTTTAATCCCAATGGGAAAAATTGCAGCTAAAAAGAGATTGTTTGCAGTTAGCAAATGTAATATATATATATATATATATATATATATCTTTGTTCTTTTTAACTTAATAGATTTCTGTTAAAAGTTGTCTGTGTTACAAGGGGAGGGGAGGGGGAAATCACACCAATGTCACCAATAATGACACCAGAATGCTGGTCACTGGGTGCCTTTCATATCTAGAGGGTAGTTGACATTGCAAAGCTGACATTACTCAAGGGAAAGAAAGAGAGGAAGGGAATGAATCTGCAACAAGCCACAGAAAGGGGGCTGTTCCAGTTATTAGGGGTATTTATAGTTACTGAACAGGCATGTTTTCCTGCAACAAAATCTGCAAGGTGTAAATTCTGCGATGGAGTGACGTCCTTTTTTAGCCTAGTTTCCTGACAAAGTGAAGCTTGTCTCCTTGCACTGCCTGTCCTCGTCTCCCCTTCCAGCTTTTAAAACTCTGCACGCTCCTGCCAGACCTGGCAGATGAATGGCAGCGTTAAGAGATGCTCTTAGAGGTTTTATGGGAACTGACAGCTGAGAACAGCTCAGCTGCTACACATTATTTGTCAGTGGCTGGCCACTGCTCGCGTTAGCCAACACACGGATATGGGGAGGCTCCTAGCTAGCTGCAACGTGTGTTGTTGCTTGTAGAGTTGCTTGAACAAAAGAGGTGGGTAGGTGGAATCTGAGGGTGGATCTGAGGACAGAGCTGTAAATACTGCAGGTGATGTTTAGAGCACATCTGGGCAGGGAATAGCAACTTGATGGGGGAGGGTTGAGGGAGGTTTTAGGATCGTTTGTGCGCTCTAGGATGATGTGGGGGAAAAAAACACGCTCTTTCCTCTGCTAGAAACTGCAAAAGGGAAAAGACTCAAGTGTGTGTAGGAATTGAGGCTTCAATACAAATCCTCAAGCCTTTTATTTTAATGTAAGGAACTGAGTTGGGTTCAAGCAATTATTTTATACTGTATAATAAACATTTCTTTTTAATGTTAATATTGTTTTCTTACAAAATACATTTCTAAGAAAAAACCAAATCCCCACTTTGTAATTTCTTCATTTTCCTGTGTGCCCAGGTGTTCCTTGTGCAGCTTTGATCATCTTGCTCAGATTTCAGAACATGCAGGCTGGGTACAGCACAATTCACTCTAGAAAGCTGAGGCACAAAGTGACTACTTTGAGACAACTGCAGTGAATTTTGTTGAGTTTTGATTTGGTTCCAAACATGCATCCACCACTTTCCAGTAGGGTTGTGTTGTCACTGAAAATGTATCAGGAAAAGAGGACCTTCCATTAATATTCAACACCAAACAGCTCTCAGTTCAAAACTAGAAATGACTGAAGAATCTTGAGGCTTTTAAAGAACAACAAAATCATTGTAAAGCTACAGGTCACACTCAATCATGGAATCATAGAACCAACAAGGTTGGAAAAGACCTCAAAGACCATCAAGTCCAACCTGTCACCCAAGACCTTTTTCCACTATGGAGATGTCCAGTGGCAGGCTGGGAGAACCATGTCTATTCCATGTCTGTTCTGGGGCTTAAGTCACCTTCTTGTTGGCTGAGATGTCTCCTCACAAGCATCCTGGCCTGTATCAGGGATAGGGTGGCCAGTAGCAGGGAAGTCATTGTGCCCCTGTACTCAGCACTGGTTAGGCCACACCTTGAGTCCTGTGTCCAGTTCTGGGCCCCTCAGTTTAGGAAAGATGTTGAGTTGCTGGAATGTGTCCAGAGAAGGGCAACAAAGCTGGGGAGGGGTTTGGGGCACAAGCCTTGTGAGAAGAGGCTGAGGGAGCTAGGGTTGCTTATCCTGGAGAAGAGGAGGCTCAGGGGAGACCTTCTTGCTGAAGGGAGGTTGTAGGCTGGTGGGGGTTCGTCTCTTCTCCCAGGCAACCAGCACCAGAACAAGAGGACATAGTCTCAAGCTGCACCAGGGGAGGTTTAGGCAGGATGTTAGGAAGAAGTTCTTCACAGGAAGAGTGATTGGCCATTGGACTGTGCTGCCCAGGGAGGTGGTGGAGTCGCCATCACTGGGGGTGTTTAAGAAGAGACTGGATGAGGCACTTGGTGCCATGGTTTAGTTGATTAGATGGTATTGCGTGATAGGTTGGACTCAATGATCTCGAACGTGTTTTCCAGCCTGGTTAATTCTATTCTATTCTATCCAAAATTCTATCAGAGCAGCCACACATTGAAAAGCATCAACACTGTCATTTGAGGTAGCACTGGGCACGTATGCCAAGATGATAAAGCAAAACAACCTGCGCTAGCACTGACCATCCTAAACCCAAGTGTTCCACCAGAAGCATCTGTTCTTTTCTGTCTGCTTCCTTTCTTTGATTGCTTCATCAGGACAGAATTAATGAGAAGTGTAGAGTAATCAGTTAATGAAGAGAGTTACCTTGAGAAGGTGGTAATGCTTTCTTGGGTAAGAAGGCTACATATGACTCTTATTTTATAATCTTCAAAAGACAGTTCTGGGCTGTGGACAGATGGTGGTTATTTGCTGGAACTTGAAGCTTAAAAAAGCCAACAAAAACCCAAACCTTACTTGGAAACAGTTTATTTGGAATTCAGTGTATTTGCATGGCTGTAAGCATCTGTATATTCTTACTCTGTTCTTGCTAAAACAGTGAATTTTCATACGTGGGGTTATGATTGCATATTTTGGCACCTGGCTACTCCTCCCCCCCTGCCTTCCCAGGCTCTTTCCAGCCAGTGAGTGTTTCTTTTTCTGTCTGTCCCACTTCCTTTTCTCTGGCTCTTTCCAGCTGCCAGTGTCTTCTGCTCACCCCACTCTTGCTGACTTACAGCTCTTTTTGCCAGTGGTAGCTACAGCCTTGGGTCAGACCTACACACTCTTCCCCTTATTTAGCCTACTTTCAGGTGGCCTGGCTGTGTCTTTGCATGGAAAGCAAGAAGAGTTAAGCTTGTAAAAAATTGTTTGAGTCATTGATGCAAGAACTAAACTGGGTAGGAACAAAGGAAAATAGTAAGGGAATAAGGATATCAGCAGACTGGACACATAAAGCAGTCCTTAGTGCCCTTTGATTTGATGCACCAGCTTTGGAGGGCTCCAAACATCTCTCTCGTGCTTATACTTTTGCTGTTACAAGCAGAGTCCCCAGCAAAGCTTCACAAACAGGAACTTAAGCAGCATTTTGCTATGGTGATTTGAGAAAACTCACACCTAAAGCAGCCAATGTTCTTGTACATATTTCTGGTTCTTTCTTCCTCTCTGTATTGATGCTTTGTCCAGGGTTCCCTGGTTTCCTGATTTGGGATTACAACATGTGTACTTTGCCAACTGTTGTGGTTTATTTTCAACTCTCTGGGGCCTGACCCTGTAGACTCCATGCCTTTGTCTAATGTTACCATGTGGGAGTAGCTCCAAAGCAAAGCTTGGGTATGAAAAGATGAGAAACCCATTTCAGCTTGAATCATAGAATCAATAAGGTTGGAAAAGGCCTCAAAGATCATCAAGTCCAACCTGTCACCCAGCACTTCATGACTAACTAAACCAGGGCTTCAAGTGTCACGTCCAATCCCCTCTTGAACACCTCCAGGGACAGAGACTCCACCACCTCCCTGGGCAGCACATTCCAATGGCAAATCACTCTTTCTGGGAAGAACTTTCTCCTCACCTTGAGCCTAAACCTCCCCTGTTGCAGCTTGAGACTGTGTCCTCTTGTTCTGGTTCTGGTTGCCTGGGAGATGAGACCAACCCCTCCTCGGGTACATCCTCCCTTCAGGTAGTTGTAGAGAGCAAGAAGGTCACCCCTGTACCTTCTCTTCTCCAGGCTAAGCAACCCCAGCTCCCTCAGCCTCTCACAGGGCTTGAGCTCAAGACCTCTCCCGAGCCTCGTTGCCCTTCTCTGGACACGTTCAAGTGTCTCAGTGTCCTTCTTAAATCGAGGGGCCCGGAACTGAACACAGGACTCAGGGTGTGGTCTAACCAGTGCTGAGTCCAGGGGCAGAATGACCTCCCTGCTCCTGCTGGCCACACTATTTCTGATGCAGGCCAGGATGCCACTGGCCTTCTTGGCCACCTGGGAGATTATTTAGAAGAGATTTCATGAATTTCTAGGCAACTTTGGATGTTTTCTTTGTGTTTTTTGTTTTGTTTTGTTTCTGTTTTAATTTCCTGCCCCCTTTTTATTCTTTTCTTTTTAGCCTGAAGTTTGAATGCACCAAAGTTTCTCTCTGGGTTTCCAAGAAAATATTTGTGCTGGTGTAAAGGTGTGGTGGCAGGTATCTTTAATTTACTACTATGTGTTTACAATCCATTTCATGAAGCTTAGGGAGAGCCTAATTTCCTGCCATCGTTCAGTGCTCGAGCCTTGTGGTCTCTGCCGCCTGCCCCCTTGCATGAGACAGTTTGCTTTTCTCCAGACCACACATCACCAAACTCCAACCAATTTATGTTGGGCTATTACAGAAGACAAGCAGGAACTCCAATTGTTTTCAGCTCCTTACATGCTGCAGGTCATGAAATGATAGATCCATTTTCCCAACCTTCAGGTTCCTTATTCATTCACTGTGTCAGAGAGCCCTAGTTCTTCTTTTAGCACAGAATGACAGAGTCCTTCTTTGACTGCCAAGCTCACATTTTAGGTGTTATCATGTCTTCATAAACATGATGTAGCTGCTGCCTCATCCTGTCACTTTCAGCCTAAACTTCCCCTGGCACAGCTTGAGACTGTGTCCCCTTGTTCTGGTGCTGGTTGCTTGGGAGAAGAGACCAATCCCTTCCTGGCTACAACTACCTTTCAGGTAGTTGTAGAGGGCAAGAAGGTCACCCCTGAGCCTCCTCTTCTCCAGGCTAAACAATCCCAGCTCCCTCAGCCTCTCCTCATAGGGCTTGTGATCAAGGCCTCTCCTCAGCCTTGTTGCCCTTCTCTGGACACGCTCAAGTGTCTCAATGTCCTTCTTCAACTGAGGGGCCCAGAACTGGACACAGTACTCAAGGTGTGGCCTAACCAATGCAGAGTCCAGGGGCACAATGACTTCCCTACTCCTGCTGGCCACACTATTCCTAATGCAGGCCAGGATGCCATCGGCCTTCTTGGCCACCTGGGCACACTGCTGGCTCATGTTTAGGCGGCTGTCAATCAGCAGTCCACCTGTGGGTAAGACTGCCTGGTGGGCAGTTTTGGGATCTCAGGTTCTGTGATGGGTTATACCCATCCTGAAAACAGGGGGCAGGTGGGAAGTCTTGTGAGAGCATTTCCCTCCCTGGAGGGGGTTTTCTCACTGGGAAACTGAGTTAGTCTGCTCCAATCCCCCTCTCTGTCCAGCAAGCCTACAAAAAGGAAGACACAGCAGCCATTAGCTCTCTTTTTGGTTCCTGCCTTGTCTGGAAGAGAGTTACTGCTGCTGGTTTCCTGCTTTTTCTGCCACGTGGTCAGGCCTGTTCCTGTTCCTGCTACATCCACACCTGGTGGACTGGTTTTGTATACATTTCACATCCTCCCCCTCATCCATCCTTGTTCCTTATGCCTTCTGAACCCTTCCTGTTATTGTTTTACATATATATATTGTTTAAAGAAAAATTTTACCTCTCTACTTCCAAATTGACTCCAAATTATTTCTTGGTGGATTTGTCCACCTTCCCTTTTTTTTCCCTCTCTCTGTTGGGAAAGAGGAGGGGGAAACAGGGGTGGGATTCTCAGTCTTGACCCCATCTGAGCTCTTAAATCCCAGTTAAGGCTCAAACTACCTCAAGTCCACAGAGGGAAGATTCACAAACAGGATCTCCTTCGTTTGTACTCTTCCCAGTAGATCATTGATTTTTGAGTGCTAAAATATGACCAC
This sequence comes from Melanerpes formicivorus, assembly GCF_026170545.1. Lineage (NCBI taxonomy): Eukaryota > Metazoa > Chordata > Aves > Piciformes > Picidae > Melanerpes > Melanerpes formicivorus. The sequence goes on from NW_027142453.1 coordinate 1,493,190, forward strand.
ATGGAAGGTAACTGTTTAGGAAGTTCAGATACTTCCTTGTACACAATGTTTTTACCCCTTCCCCCACCAGTCTGAAGGATTTTAACCCACTCTTTGCTATTAATTTTCCTTACTATGTCACAAGAATCCACTAGCGACTAGAATCACAACTCTCCTTGGACACATAAAATCAGTTCACTGCAGATGTTTGCTGTGAATGCATAGAGTGGAGAACTGGTTAGGCCACACCTTGAGGACGGTGTCCAGTTCTGGGCCCCTCAGTTTAAGAAGGATATTGAGACACTTGAACATGTCCAGAGAAGGGCAACAAAGCTGGGGAGGGGTTTGGAGCACAAGCCCTATGAGGAGAGGCTGAGGGAGCTGGGGCTGCTTAGCCTGGAGAAGAGGAGGCTCAGGGGAGACCTTCTTGCTGTATACAACTACCTGAAGGGAGGTTGTGGACAGGCAGAGGTTGGTCTCTTCTCCCAGGCAACCAGCACCAGAATAAGAGGACACAGTCTCAGGCTACACCAGGGGAAGTTTAGGCTCGAGGTGAGGAGAAAGTTCTTCAGTGAGAGAGCTGTTAGGCATTGGAATGTGCTGCCCAGGGAGGTGGTGGAGTCACCATCCCTGAAGGTGTTCAAGAGGGGATTGGCCATGGCATTTATTATTCTATTCTATTATTCTATTCTATTCCATTTGGTGCCATGGTCTAGTAGTCATGAGATGTTGGGTGACAGGTTGGACTCGATGATCTTTGAGGTCTTTTCCAACCTTGTTGATTCAATGATTCTATGAAGACTCCACTGTTAGTCCATACTTCATTGCTGACCTGGTACGGGTTCATGAGCCTTCTCTGACCCCAGAGTGGGTTCTCTGCCTTGCTGACAGCCCACACAACTGATGTACAGCAAATGGTGTCACATGCACACACTTATTTGGCCCTCTGAGCACTGGTAACTGATGACTCTGCTTTATTTGGCAACCATGTGCAGATATTCTACTCCTTTCTTTTTTTTTGGATCAGCATGTCCTGAATATAATTCTTTCTGCATTACACAGAAGTCTAACCAGCTTCTTGGCTACCTACAACATTTTGCAATGTGTCTGTCACTAAATATTTTCTCTGCAGTACAGTATTACATGCAGTAGCACAGCTTAAACAAAACAAGATCCATCTGGTTTAATGTTTTATCACTCATCATGGCTCCAGATCTTTGTTCTGGAAAAACAACTGCAGTTCTGGAAATGGATGGCTATGTTATTTCTGTCCAGCTGACTGGAAGGGGGCTGGAGTTACAAGGCAGTGAGTGGCATACAGCCCTGCAGTTTACGCCAGCCTCCCTCTGAAGCAGAAGATCCTAAGAAGTTGCAACCCACTAAGTTGTGCTTGTGTTGTATGAAGCTGAGCATATGTGCTGCACTCCCCGGAGCTTGGCAGAGAGGGCTCCTCCAAGCAGGTCAAAACAGAGCTAGCAGGAATGCTAAAATAAACCCACATCTTTGATCTGGCACTGCTGATACAGAGCAGTAAATCAGAGAATGATCTGGTAGCACACACCATTTAAAACTTGTTTACTATTTCCTGAAAGCAGCTGTTGATTTTACTACCTGTAGTCAACTCTAAGTGTAGAGCTGAATTGATGCTTGCCAGTGTATTGTTGAATTACTACTTAAGTGAACCTGCATTTTCTCTCAAAACTAATAGTCTTATTAATACAACTGTTTAGAAGGAGTAGAAGGAGACTTGTTGGGGTGCTTGGTGCCATGAGTTAGTTGATTAGATGGTGTTGGATGAAGGTCTCTTACAACCTGGTCTATTCGATTCATCCTATCCTATCCTATCCTATCCTATCCTATCCTATCCTATCCTATCCTATCCTATCCTATCCTATCCTATCCTATCCTATCCTACCCTATCCTATTTAGTTTTATTCAGCACTCATTAGCCATTTCAACAGGCTAAAAAGCGGTATTGTAAAGCAGTATCAAGCTTGGAAGATGACAGTCCAGCGTTCTGCTCCATGTGTCTTAGCAGCACTTTGTTCTACAATTTCTTCTTTACTATCTGACTTTTTGTTTTAATTTTTTTTCTGAAAATTATGTTTAAAAAACGTGCCCAGGTGACCAAGAAGGCCAATGCCACCCCGGCCAGTATCAGGAATAGTGTGGCCAGCAGGAGCAGGGAAGTCATTGTGCCCCTGGACTCAGCACTGGTTAGGCCACACCTTGAGTCTTGTGTCCAGTTCTGGGGCACTCATTTCAGGAGAGATGTTGGCTTGCTGGAAGGTGTCCAGAGAAGGGCAGCAAAGCTGGGGAGGGGTTTGGAACACAAGCCCTATGAGGAGAGGCTGAGGGAGCTGGTGTTGCTTAGCCTGGAGAAGAGGAGGCTCAGGGGAGACCTTCTTGCTGTCTACAACTACTTTAAGGGAGATTGTAGCCAGGTGGGAGTTGGTCTCTTCTCTCAGGCAACCAGCACCAGAACAAGAGGACACAGTCTCAAGCTGAGACAGGAGAGGTTTAGGCTGGATGTTAGGAAGAAATTCTTCATAGATAAAGTGATTGACCATTGGAATGTGCTGCCCAGGGAGGTGGTGGAGTCATCATCACTGGAGGTGTTTAGGAAGAGGCTGGATGTGGTGCTTGGTTGCATGGTTTAGTTGATTAGATGGTGTTGAGTGATAGATTGGACTTGATGATCTCTGAGGTCTTTTTCTATTCTATTCTATTCTATTCTATTCTATTCTATTCTATTCTACTCTACTCTACTCTACTCTACTCTACTCTACTCTACTCTACTCTACTCTTTATTTATTCATTATTCTATGCTAATTTTTTATTTATTTTACCCAAATGACAACCCAAATGGAAATGCTTTCGTGGTTTATCCTGAAAGCAGCCAAACAAATTCCCTCAAGTTTGCTCTGATTCTCTGGTATATGCCATCTGCACACTTGCAGAATTTTGCTGATGTTTGGGATTGTGAAACAAAGCAGCTCACATAAAATAAAACCAAAAGATAATTGAGACCTCCATTGGCCCAGCTGTGCTGTGTGAGACTTGCTGAATGTGAAAAATGCCATGAATTGCTGGTTACATTTCTTTCAGCTGTATTAATCTTGATTAATGTCATACTGGTAAGAAAGGCCTTAGCCTTTCACTTTGAAATCAATGGACGTTTCCCTGCTGACATCAATGAGATTAGTGTTATAAACAGTTTTGTCTAAGTGTCTTTTGAAGCCTATGCTTTTTTAGGAGGTGGCTATATTAGTATATCATAGTATCATAGCATCATAGTATCAGTCAGGGTTGGAAGGGACCACAAGGATCATCTAGGTCCAACCCCCCTGCCATGGGCAGGGACACCCCACACTAGATCAGCCTGGCCACAGCCTCATCCAGCCTGCTCTTAAACACCTCCAGGGACGGGGCCTCAACCACCTCCCTGGACAACCCATTCCAGGGCTTCACCACTCTCGTGGGGAAGAACCTCCTGCTCACCTCCAGCCTGAATCTCCCCACCTCCAGCTTCATTCCATTCCCCCTAGTCCTACCACTACCTGAGATCTGTATGCTGTGTATTAGTACACCAGTGTATGCTGCTATTTGTCACTGTGCAATATAAACCGATGTAAAGCATAGACAACAATTCAAGGAATGTTTCTAGAATAGAATAGAATAGAATAGAATAGACCAGACCAGACTAGACCAGACCAGGTTGGAAGAGACCTTCAAGATCATTGAGTCCAACCTATCATCCAACACCATCTAATCAACTAAACCATGGCACTAAGCACCCTATCAATTCTCCTCCTAAACACCTCCAACGATGGTGACTTCACCACCTCCCCGGACAGCACATTCCAAAGGCCAATCACTCTTTCTGTGAAGAATTTATTCCTAACATGCAGTCTAAACCTCTCCTGGTGCAGCCTGAGACTGTGACCTCTTGTTCTGATGCGGGTTGCCTGGAAGAAGAGACCAACTCGCACCTGGCTACAGCTTCCCTTCATGGAGTTGTAGACAGCAAGGTGGTCTCCTCTGAGCCTCTTCCTCTCCAGGCTAAGCAACCCCAGCTCCCTCAGCCTCTCCTCCTAGGGCTTGTGCTCCAAATTCCTCAGCTTTGTTGCCCTTCTCTGGACACATTCCAGCAACTCAACATCTTTCCCAAACTGGACACAGTACTCAAGGTGTGGCCTGGCCACTGCTGAGTCCAGAGTCAGAGTGACCTCCCTGCTCCTGCTGGCCACACTATTTCTGATGCAGGCCAGGATGCCATTGGCCTTCTTGGCCACCTGGACACACTGCAGGCTCATGTTCAGCCAGCTATCAACCATTACCCCCAGGTTCCTTTCTGCCTGGCTGCTCTCCAGCCACTCTGACCCCAGCCTGTAACATTTCATGGGGTTGTTGTGGCCAATATCCACTAATTGTATCTATTTCAAATAGAGTTTGAATATGACACATATACTGAGAATAACATAGTCCTGGCTATAATGTTTCCTTTCTGGTGACATTTCCTAGCCTCCTATCAATTGTGAAATCTGCTATGAGTGAAGATTGTAACTTGTTTTGGCATTTCTATGACTTTTGTTAAAAGGTTGATACTGAATGACACTGTCAGCATCAACAACAAATTAATAGGTGATGGAAGTACTGTTTATACTCACCGAATGTACAGAATGGTCAATCTTTTTGGTATCCCAGATAGGTACAGGCCAGGCACAGGAACAAGGGCTCGAGCTGCAGCAGGGGAGGTTTAGGCTGGATGTTAGGAAGAAGTTCTTCATAGAAAGAATGATTGGCCATTGGAATGGGCATTGGAATTGGACATTGGAATGGAGGTGGTGGAGTCACCATCACTGGAGGTATTTAGGAAGAGACTGGATGATGCACTTGGTGCCATGGTTTAGTTGATTAAATGGTGTTGGGTGATAGGTTGGACTTGATGATCTCAAAGGTCTTTTCCAACTTGGTTAATTCTATTCTGTTCTATAGTTGCTTCATCCTAACTCTGGGTTCCATAATCAAGTGAGGGAGAAGAGATGTGACACAGCTGACTTGCAGAGACTTTTATATTGCCACATGCTTGTGCAATTTGTGTAAAAATATGACCCAAGCATAAATTCTGCCTTGGTGGTAGAGAAGCTTTTTTTTTGGCTTTATTTTTGTTGGTCTTCCCAGGTATTGATGATAACCATGAAAACTGAGAGGCAAACAGAAGGAGGCTCCAGTCAGCATCCTCCGTCCTCTGCTTGTGAGCCAAATGCCCAGGAGCACAGATGGCCTTTATGACCAGTATGGGCTGGAGACACATTCAATGAAAAGTAATTTAAGTTCTTACAGAAAAAAAGAAAAAGAGAAAAAAAAGTATATGAATGTGGGTTTGCTCCCAACACGAGACAGTCTGAATCAACAATGGGAACGGGCCGGTGACCAAAGAGTCTGCTGGAGCAAGTTCCTGCTGCCAGGGCAGGATCTCCTCTCCCTCTTGGCCATTAGAGGGAGGAAAAAATAACAGACTATAAGAGCCACTAAAATAAGGACCAACACCAAGAATGTACCATGGGTTTAATACCAGCTCCTCCTCTCGAAGTAATTATAGCTGATGCTGCCCAACGGTTACCGATGAACTGTCTTTCATCGTGGTCTTTTGTTTGGAGTCAGTAGTTTGGGTTGAACATCAAGACCAGCACACACCAGTCGGCTTCTCACGGAGGGTAAAATGGGACTGAAGGTGACAGTGAGAATAGTTTCATAGTTTCATTCAGGGTTGGAATGGACCACAAGGATCATCTAGTTCCAACCCCCCTGCCATGGGCAGGGACACCTCACACTAGATCAGGCTGGCCAGAGCCTCATCCAGCCTGCTCTTAAACACCCCCAGGGACGGGGCCTCGACCACCTCCCTGGACAACCCATTCCAGGGCTTCACCACTCTCATGGTGAAGAACCTCCTCCTCACATCTAGCCTGAATCTCCCCACCTCCAGCTTCATTCCATTCCCCCTAGTCCTATCACTACCTGACATCCTGAGAAGTCCTTCCCCAGCCTTCCTGTAGGCCTCCTTCAGATACTGGAAGGCCACAATTAGGTCACCTGGGAGCCTTCTCTTCTCCAGACTGAACAGCCCCAACTCCTTCAGTCTGTCCTCATAGGAGAGGTGCTCTAGCCCTCTGCTCATCCTTGTGGCCCTTCTCTGGACACCTCCCAGCACCTCCATATCCCTCTTGTAATAGGGGCTCCAGAACTGGACACAGTACTCCAGGTGGGGTCTCACCAGGGCTGAGTAGAGGGGGAGGATCATGCTGCTTCAGCTAGGAAAACAGAAGCCAAGCTTGGGCTAGAGCAAAGCCCTTCCTATGTGCTTGTTTCACATTATATAACCTTTCCCCAGAAGTTCACCACAGCACCAATTTTAAAGTGAGAAAAGGCCAGGCTAAATGAAAGAGCAGTGTTTCTCACATTATCAACTCCTGTGTACTCGGAAATGAGGTACTTGCTAAAAATGTATCAGTAAACTCAGAAATTTCCTGTGAATTTTGTGATGTGACCTAGATTTAGGTGGTGCAAATGAGCCTGGCAATATGGTGTTTACCTCATCCATTCCCATAAAGGTGCAAAGAAGATGACAGACAACCATCACCATAACTCCTGTTTGTAGGGCAATTATTTTTTGTTAAGAGGAAAATTAACTCAGCATATATACTATACTATACTATACTATACTATACTATAATATAATAATGATATAAGTATAAATAATTATATAAATATATATTATAAGATAAGATAAGATAAGATAAGATAAGATAAGATAAGATAAGATAAGATAAGATAAGATAAATGATAGAATAGGATAGGATAGGATAGGATAGGATAGGATAGGATAGGATAGGATAGGATAGGATAGGATAGGATAGAATAGAATAGAATTGAATTGAATTGAATTGAATTAACCAGGTTGGAAAAGACCTTTGAGATCATCGAGTCCAACCTGTCACCCAACACCATCTAATCAACTAAACCATGGCACCAAGCCCCCCATCCAGTCTCCTCTTAAACACTTCCAGTGATGGTGACTCCACCACCTCCCTTGCAGCCCATGCCAATGGCCAATCACTCTTTCTATGAAGAATTTCTTCCTAACATCCAGCCTAAACCTCCCCTGGTGCAGCCTGAGACTGTATCCTCTTGTTCTGGTGCTGGTTCAAGAGGGGATTGGATGTGGCACTCGGCGCCATGGTTTAGTCGTGAGGTCTGTGGTGATAGGTTGGACTTGATGATCTTTGAGGTCTCTTCCAACCTTGGTGATTCTGTAATTCTGTGGTTGCCTGGGAGAAGAGACCAACCCTGACCTGGCTACAACCTCCTTTCAGGTAGTTGTAGACAGCAAGAAGGTCTCCTCTGAGCCTCCTCTTCTCCAGGCTAATCAACCTCATCTGTCTCAGCCTCTCCTCATAGGGCTTGTGCTCCAAACCCCTCACCAGCCTCTAAAAGCTTAAGTTCTGCATCACTCCCAGATTTCAGTGCTACAAGTTTTGGTGTTTCTTCTGCTATGGAAGTGAGCTTTCCACATAGTGGATCCTCCATTTCAATTTCAGCAGCAGTTCCTTCGTTAATCAATACAAATTTTTCTCTCTAATATTATTCCTCTTGTTCATCTATTTGGATGTGATGATGAGCACTGCTCTCTATTATCTTCAGTGTTTAAGGTGGAACCCTATTTGATGCAGTGAAACGTTTGGAAAAGTAGTAGGAGACATCTCTGCAAATGGCAGTTAGCAGTTAGGACACACTCATTAAGGTTTTGATACCTTTGCTAGAACTCTAATGTGCTGTGCTAGAAACAAAGTATTTAAGAGGGAAAACTGCTTCCAGAAAACCTGACAGACCATTTCTATGTAGAAGGCCCTACCACCACTATGTGTCTTTGCTTTGAATAGAATAGAATAAATGAGTTTGGAAGAGACCTTCAAGATCATTGCATCCAACCTATCATCCAACACCACCTAATCAATTAAACCAAGGCGCCCTATTGAGTCTCCTCCTGAACACCTCCAATGATGGTGACTCCACCACCTCCCCAGGCAGCCCATTCCAATGGGCAGTCACTCTCTCTGTGTAGAATGTCTTCCTAACATCCAGTCTGAACCTCCCCTGGCACAGCTTGAGACTGTGTCCTCTTGTTCTGGTGCTGGTTACCTGGGAGAAGAGACCAGCACCTGCCTGTTTACAACCTACCTTCAGGTAGTTGTAGAGAGCATTAAGGTCTCCCTTGAGCCTCATCTTTTCCAGGTTAAGCAACCCCAGCTCCCTCAGCCTCTCCTCATAGGGCTTGTGCTCCAAACCCCTCCCCAGCCTTGTTGCCCTTCTTTGGACTCGTTCAAGTGTTTCAATGTCTTCTTAAATTGAGGAGCCCAGAACTGGACACAGTACTCAAGGTGTGGCCTAGTTTTTCTGATTCTGATTTTGAACTCCCCCTATCTGGAACATCTCCTGCCTAACCAAGGCAGAGGTGTAGAGAGAAAACATACTGATGCTTTCTGCCCAAGAGGAAGGAAGCCCACTGCTGTACCTGGAGAACATCAAAGCCATGAATCAATGTCATGAATCAAAGCCATGTGTCCAGTTCTGGGGCCCTCAGTTTAGGAGAGATGTGAGCTGATGGAAGGTGGCCAGAGAAGGGCAACAAAGCTGTGGAGGGTTTTGGAACACAAGCCCTATGAGGAGAGGCTGAGGGAGCTGGGGTTGCTTAGCCTGGAGAAGAGGAGGCTCAGGGGAGACCTTACTGTTGTCTACAACTCCCTGAATGGAGGTTGTAGCCAGGTGGGGGCTGGTCTCTTCTCCTAGGAAGCCACCAACAGAACAAGCTGCACTAGGGGAGGTTTAGGTTGGATGTTTGGAAGTAAGCCTTCATAGAAAGAGTGATTTGCCATTGGATGGGCTGCCCAGGGAGGTGGTGGAGTCACCATCACTGGAGGTATTTTGGAAGAAACTGGATGGGGTGCTTGGTGCCATGGTTTAGTTGATTAGATGGTTTTGGGTGATAGGTTGGACTTGATGATCTCAAAGATCTCTTCCAACCTGGTTGATTCTATTCTATTCTATTATTCTATTCTATTATTCTATTCTATTATTCTATTCTATTATTCTATTCTATTCTATTCTATTCTATTCTATTCTATTCTATTCTATTCTATTCTATTCTATTCTATTCTATTCCATTCCATTCCATTCCATTCCATTCCATTCCATTCCAAGCACTGGGTAACCCCACCCACTTCAGTCTGAAGTGATTTTTGACTGTGATCTTCAGATAACTGTCCTTTCCAGGGATTTACAGAAGAGCCCTGTTTTCATCATGAGAGCGCGGCAGAAAAGTATTTCTGAGGCTCTGAATCCAAGAGATCAAGTACCTTTACATTTTATCTGTTGTATTTTTTTTTTTGGCCTTCTAAAAGCCCTCAGTACTATTAGCTTTCCAGGAGGCAGATAAAAAGGGGCAATGGTTCGAGATGATGGCCCAGCTCACTTTTCATGAAGAGACTTCCAAATTTACAATACCGAGCTGAGCCCAGTGAGTGCAGTGCTACCTGCAAAAGTAGGTCACATCTTCAAGCTGTGACTTAAACTAGGTCATACTTTCTGACTAGTGCTGAGGGGGAGTGAGAGTTTCAAAAAGCCTGTAAATTACCATTTCCTGGAAAAGGCCCAAGATGATTAAGTGCTATCCAAAAAAAATCAACCAACTCAGCTTGACACATGCAAGGAAGTTCATAAAGTATCACTTTATTTTCCTCTGCTTCATGAATGGAAATGTATTTCAAAGATAATTGGTGGCATAAACATTGATGCTGCCTGTGGTTTAAGCTGCGACTGACTCATTTAAAGTCTTCTTTTTTTCAGCAGGAACACTCAATGCAGACTTTTCTGGGTCCCTTCCTATAAATTGCATGAGGGGGAAGGTTTTCTCTGCCAAGCTTGAAAGTCACTTGGGTTTGCAAGGGTCAGGGAAGAAATTTAGAACATTGCTTTCTAAATTCATCAACATATCCTTTTAACATTAAGAATCCTCAAAAGCCCAGGCAAAGTAGGCAGCTCTTAGAATCACAGAATCATAGAATCAACAAGGTAGGAAAAGACCTCAAAGATCATCAAGTCCAACCTGTCACCCAACACCTCATGACTACTAGACCATGGCACCAAGTGCCACGTCCAATCCCTTCTTGGACACCTCCAGGGACGGTGACTCCACCACCTCCCTGGGCAGCCCATTCCAATGGCTAACAACTCTCTCAGTGAAGAACTTTCTCCTCACCTCCAGCCTAAACCTCCCCTGGTGCAGCTTGAGACTGTGTCCTCTTGTTCTGGTGCCGGTTGCCTGGGACATGTCTTGGAAATTTTGTCTTGGAAATTATGGATCAAAAACTAGAACTAGTCTTCTGACTCACTAATGGGAAAATCAACCTCAGATGCTCACCATGTCTGTGAAATTGACTGACCAAAATGAACTTTTCTGACTACTTGACATCTCTGGTCTGTTTCCTGGAAGCATTGGCTTCTGTGCAAGAAAGGGCTGGTATCTGCAGGTTCTTCTTAACATTCTCATTAGGTCCTAGCAAAAATTCACCGGGACATTGTTTAGGATCATAAATAATACAGCTGGCCGAAAGTATCTGATTACAGAATAACAACAGCAATGAATAACCCTGGCTGAGATTTTTAAAGGCGAACTCAAGGGCCTAGATAATACTCTTACTCTGAGCTGAGAACTGGCTCTGAAAAACCCAGACTAAGCTTTTTCCCTCTAAATTTTCCTGTCTGCTATGCGGAAACTGAAGCATCCAGACTAATGTTGTAAGGGAAGATGAGCAATGCTGACATGGCTGTTTGGGCTACCTTTCCTTCTGCTACAAGCTTGTGGGAGTAGATCTTTCAACTCAAAATCCTCTCTGGCTTACACAGCAATGTGTTTTGCCTTCACTCAGGGTCTTGGGGAAGCCTTGCGGCTACAAGGCTTGAGAAAGCACGGCAGGGACTTTTGCTGCTTTCGTTTTCTCTCCCCATGCTGACTGTCTGCTTACTCATATCCTGCTCCTTGTGACATGTCTGCCTCCCCAACTGCTTCACCTTTGCTCGGCTCAAGTCTTCCTCTCCTCCTTACCCTGTCCCTCTCCCTCACTCTTTCTTAGTTTGCCTGTCCTAGAGCGACCCCTTTCCCGCCTTGCAGACTAGACTAGACTAGACTAGACTAGATTAGATTAGACTAGACTAGACTTGAATTGAATTGAATTGAATTGAATTGAGCAGGTTGGAAAAGACCTTCGAAATCATCAAGTCCAACCTATCGCCCAACACCATCTAATCAACTAAACCATGGTCCAAGTGCCCCATCAAGTCTCCTCCTAAACACCTCCAGGTGTGGTGACTCCACTACCTACATGGGCAGCACATTCCAATGGTCAATCACTCTTTCTGTGAAGAGCTTATTCCTAACATCGAGTCTAAACCTCTCCTGGCACAGCTTGAGACTGTGTCCTCTTGTTCTGGTGCTGGTTGCCTAGGAGAAGAGACCAACCCCCACCTGGCTACAGCCTCCCTTCAGGTAGTTGGTGACAGCAAGAAGGTCACCCCTGAGCCTCCTCTTCTCCAGGCTAAGCAACCCCAGCTCCCTCAGCCTTTCCTCATAGGGCTTGTGCTCCAAACCCCTCCCCAGCTATGATGCCCTTCTCTGGACACCTTCCAGCAACTCAACATCTTTCCTAAACTGAGGGGCCCAGAACTGAACACAGTACTGAAGGTATGGCCTAACCAGTGCTAACCAGTCTTCTCCCTCATCATTAGCGAGCTCTCTTCAGTGTTCAACAAAGAAAGTATGCTTTATTCCTTCATTTCTCATGATTAGGGGGATAGAATACATAGAATAAACCAGGTTGGAAGAGACCTTCAAGATCATCGCATCCAACCCATCAACCAATCCAACCCACCTAAACAACTAACCCATGGCACCAAGCACCCCATCAAGTCTCCTCCTGAACACCTCCAATAATGGTGACTTCATCACCTCCCCAGGCAGTCCATTCCAATGGGCAATCACTCTCTCTGTATAGAACTTCTTCCTAACATCCAACCTAAACCTCCCCTGGCGCAGCCTGAGACTGTGTCCTCATATTAACCCCAGTCCTGCAGTGACTGTTGCTGGGAAGTCCCTCCTGATGTTTTGTTTCCAAAAGCTAAATAGCTCCAGGATCCCAGCAGACTCCTATTTTCTATCAATCTCCACTTTGTCCCAAACCACAGAACGTTCCCCAAACATGATGTGTCACGAAAGGCTCAGATTTAAGAACCTTCTTCTGCACAGTGCACTGGCAGCTGCTTTTTGGAAAGCAAGGGGTAAATACTGAGATATTTGCAGTACCTGATTTGATCTCAGCTGCAGAACCAAAGGAAGTATCTGCAGTAACTAGGACCTGTGATGATTATTGTACTCCCAGCTGTCATCCACAGCGCTAAAACTGCACCAGATATCAGCCATTGGCAGGCTGCATGCATATAACACAGCAAGGCAACTGCACTACCTAGAATTTGAAAGACATTACAAAAACCTTCATTTGAGATACATAATCAAAATCTGAAGCAGGAAGCAGGTTATCTGGTAAAACTTCAAATGATGCTGTCCTCTGGTATAACATTAGCTCATGCTAGAATTCAATGCCTTCCAGTCCTTAAAATCATGCAAGCTGTGATGAACTGTCATCCATTTAAATTCTCTTAGCAAAGGGGTGGGCATGCACATTCTGCTCTACTTTATTATTTCTGGGTTATTTCCCAAAAGAACCTCAATTTCAGCTTTCTTCTAGTCCAGAAGGCAAATCTCATTCTGGGCTGCATCAAAAGAAGTGTGGCCAGCAGGTCGAGAGATGTGATTCAGCCACTCTGCTCTGCTCTGCTGAGACTTCACCTGGAGTAATGTGCCCAGTTGTGGGGCCCCCCAACACAAGAGACACACAAACCAGAAGGTTCAGAGAAAGGCAACAAAGAGGAGCAGAGGCACCTCTCCTATGAAGACAGGCTGAAAGATTGCAGATGACACAACGTTGGGAGGAGGTGTTGATCTGTTAGAGGGTAGAAGGGCTCTACAGAGGGACCTTGACAGGCTGGACAGATGGGCAGAGTCCAAGGGCATGAGATAGAACACATCCAAGTGCCGGGTTCTGCACATTGGCCACAACAACCCCATGCAGAGCTACAGGCTGGGGTCAGAGTGGCTGGAGAGCAGCCAAACAGAAAGGGACCTGGGGGTACCTATTGACAGCCAGCTGAACATGAACTAGCAGTGTGCCCAGGTGGCCAAGAAGGCCAATGGCATCCTGGCCTGCATCAGGAATAGTGTGGCCAGAAGGAGCAGGGAAGTCATTCTGCCCCTGGACTCTGCATTGGTTAGGCCACACCTTGAGTCCTGTGTCCAGTTCTGGGCCCCTCAGTTTAGGAAAGATGTTGAGTTGCTGGAATGTGTCCAGAGAAGGGCAACAAAGTTGGTGAGGGGTTTGGAACACAAGCTCTGTGAGGAGAGGCTGAGGGCTGCCTAGCCTGGATTAGACGAGACTCAGGTATGACATTATTGCTCTCTACAACTACCTTAAGGGAGGTTGTAGACAGGCGGAGGTTGTTCTCTTCTCCCAGGCAACCAGCACCAGAACAAGAGGACACAGTCTCAAGCTGCACCAGGGGAGGTTTAGGCTGGAGTTTAGAACGAAGTTCTACAGAGATTGCCCATTGGAATGTGCTGCCCAGGGAGGTGGTGCAGTCACCATCCAATCAAGAGGTGTCGTGCCATGGTTTAGTCATGAGGTCAGTGGTGACAGGTTGGACTCGATGATCTTTGAGGTCTCTTCCAACCTTGGTGATTCTGTGATTCTGATTCTGTTTTGGGTGACAGGTGTACTTGGTGATCTCTGAGGTCTTTTCCAACCTTGTTGATTCTATGATTCTATGATTGTACAATATTTCCTCTATTACAAATGTTATAGAATATCAATCAAAATATTAATTATCCAGATTTCTGGAGTCACCCCACAGAAGCCTTCCAGCACAGCTAAACAGTTCCCTGAGTAGGTAGATAGCTTGCTGAGGGTAGGGGAAAACAAACCACTGCTGAACTCTATGGAATATGAGAGCCAAAAAGTGAAGACCACCTCTGCCAGTGGCAAAAGAAGCAAGGAGGGGGCAAAAGAAGCAAGGAGGGGTCAAAAGAAGCAAGGAGGAGTCAGAAGAAGCAAGGAGGGGTCAGGGGAAGTTTAGGCTCAAGGTTAGGAGACATTTCTTCATGGAGAGAGTCATTCGTCTTTGGAATGTGCTGTCCAGGGATGTGGTGGAGTCACCGTCCCTGGAGGTGTTCAAGAGGGGATTGGACGTGGCACTTGGTGCCATGGTTTAGTCATGAGGTCTGTGGTGACAGGTTGGACTCGATGATCTTTGAGGTCTCTTCCAACCTTGCTGATACTGTGGTACTGTGATACTGTGGTACTGTGAAGATGCTTTAAGACCCTTCTAGAAGGGCAACAGCATATATCCTGGAGTGGTCTACAAAAAACCCAACAATGAAAACCATGCTAGGTAGAGATGAAATTGCAAAAGAAATGCCAAGAAGCAAATGAGCCTCAGAGTAAAGGTTCTGGCTGCTCACCTGAAGGCTCTTGGGAGTGGGTACCAGCTGAAATCAGCGAGTGGTTTCCACAGGGCTTGTGTGTAGGTGGAGTATGTATTTGGTTCCCACAGCTCCAGCAACTGCAGCAGGGGTTGCTTACCTTCCACCCCTTCCCTGCTGATCAGAAATGCACTAAGCAGGATCCAGCAAGGCAGAGGGCTGAGGAACACACCCTTCCTGCTGGACACTTGTAAATTAGAGAGATGAGCAGAATGTAAACCAAAAAGGATGAATGTGGCCTTTATCTTCCCCTTTGGCAAGCTTTGGTTTGTTTGACTCTCTGCCACCGTGAAAAAACAGCTGAAAGAGCAGTTCCAAGTCAGCAGCTGGGCTACTTTGTGTTTAATTTGACAGAAAATCAAAACATTTTTTAGCAAAATTGAAAATTTTCTCAGGGAAAATTGCCTTTTGGTAAGGATGGTGTTATTATCCCACGAAAGTAATTCCAGATAGCCAGATATACGGCTGCAAAGCTGACATAACAGACTGCGAAGCAGCAGCTCTGTGTGGGTTGAATCTCTCAAGGATGTACAAGTCCAGAGAGTCATGACCGTCCAAGCTGTTCTGCTTCTTTTTGCCTTTCGCAGCAGTTTCAGCTGCGCTTCCCCCTGGCATCCTCTGGCAATGTCTACACACTCTTCCTGATAACCCATCTTAGGAAGCCATCTTAGGAAGCCATCTTAGGAAGAAGTTCTTCAAACTCAGGAAGAAGTTCTTCACAGAGAGAGTGATTTGCCATTAGAATGTGCTGCCCAGGGAGGTGGTGGAGTCACCATCACTGGAAGTGTTTAGGTGGAGACTGGATGGGGTGCTTGGTGCCATGGTTTAATTGATTAGATAGTGTTGGATGATAGGTTGGACATGATGATCTTGAAGGTCTCTTCCAACCTGGTTTAGTCTATTCTGTTCTATTCTATTCTGTTCTATCTCTGCTCCCCTCTCATCCCACCTTTTTAAATTGCAGTTCACTTGGCATTTTCTTGTTCATCCAGACTGCCCTCCTTGTGGTCCCTTCCAACCTTGACTGATACTATGATACTATTTAGCAGGGATGTCATCGTGCCCCTGTACACTGCACTGGTTAGGCTGCACCTCGAGTACTGTGTCCATTTTTTCAGGGCTGTAGTCCATTTTTTTTCAGGTTTTTTTCAGGGCAGTAGTAGGCAGGGTCCTGTGGGAGGCTGGAAGTCCAAGAGAGCTGGCTGAGCAACCACCTTACTACACAAGAACAGTCCACCACAATGTCCAAGACGGAGTACATGGCATTGATATGTAGAATAGAATATAGAATAAACCAGGTTGGAAGAGACCTTCAAGATCATCGTGTCCATCCCATCAACCAATCCAACACCACCTAAACAACTAAACCATGAAACCAAGCACCCCATCAAGTCTCCTCCTGAACACCTCCAATCATGGTGACTCCACCACCTCCCCAGGCAGCCCATTCCAATGGGCAATACTCTCTCTGTACAGAGCTTCTTCCTAACATCCAACCTAAACCTCCCCTGGCACAGCCTGAGACTGTGTCCTCTTGTTCTGGTACTGGCTACTTGGGAGAAGAGACCAACCCCTGCCTGTCTACAACCTCCCTTCAGGTAGTTGTAGAGAGCAATAAGGTCACCCCTGAGTCTCCTCTTCTCCAGGCTAAGCAACCCCAGCTCCCTTAGCCTCTCCTCATAGAGCTTGTGTTCCAAACCCCTCACCAATTTCATTGCCCTTCTCTGGGCTTGTTTCAGCAAGTCAACATCCTTCCTAAACTGAGGGGCCCTGAAATGGATGCAGTACTCAAGGTGTGGCCTAACCAGTGCTGAGTACAGGGCCAGAATGACCTCCCTGCTCCTGCTGGCCACACTGTTCTTGATGCAGGCCAGGATGCCATTGGCCTTCTTGGCTGCCTGGGCACACTGCAATTTCTTCTCATGGCCAAAAAGAAGCTGGATATAGTGTTTATTTACTGAGGGCCCACTCAAATAAAACACACTGTATACAAAAACAATACTTGCAAGACAGTGAAGAATCTGCAGGTGAAAAAATAATGTATTCTTGGGTGTACGCTTCAGTTCTAATGAGATTTTGATTCCATCGACTATAACTCGAAGCCAGGTTGGCAAACACACAAACCCTGAACTTAATCAAGCCTTTCACTGTTTGCAAAGCAGCAAATGATATGCTTGGTAAGCAGAGGAGACATATCTGCATGCTAATCTCTCTGCAGTGGGCAATGTTTGCCATGCACAACTGCCCTGTGGCTACTCTTGCCAAACTCCTCTGAGTAAATGAATGGAGCATATAAATTTGCAGGAATAAAAAGAGCACAGCAGGCTCCAAACTTCTCTGTATTTTGGGGGGAATATTAACAAAGAAATAACTAAAATGCAGAGCAGAGCAGAACAGAACAGTGTTAGCTGGAGCAAGCTATCTGAAGTGAGAAACATCACCCAGATCACAGCTCAAGTAAAGAATTCCCCTGGGAATCTGTAGATGCTAAAAGGCAGTGGGTGCTTTGGAGTCTAATTCTCCTTCCCCCAAAATAGCATTTTCTGTGTAGGTCTTTGTGACATGTTAAGGAATTCTATCTTTATCTACAATTGTAATGGAGAATAAGAGCCTTTGCAATGGAGGACAACAGCCTTTCCACCACAGAGCTGTACAGGAGAAAGAAAGGAATAGAATAGAATAGACACACTGGAGGGAAGGGAGGCCATCCAGAGGGACCTGGACAGGCTGGAGAGGTGGGCACAAGCAAACCTCATGAGGTTCAACAAGACCAAGTGCAGGGTCCTGCATCTGGGTCGAGGCAACCCCAGGCACAAATCCAGGCTGGGCAGTGACTGGCTGGAAAGCAGACCTGAGGAGAGAGACTTGGGGGTGCTGGTGGACAAGAAGCTCAACATGAGCTCTCAGTGTGCACTTGCAGCCCACAAAGCCAATCAGATCCTGGGCTGCATCAGGAGAAGTGTGGCCAGCAGGTCAAGGGAGGTGATTCTCCCCCTCTACTCAGCTCTGCTGAGACCCCACCTGGAGTACTGCCTCCAGTTCTGGAGCCCCTATTCCAAGAGGGATCTGGACATGGTGGAAGGTGTCCAGAGAAAGGCCAGGAGGATGATCAGAGGGCTGGAGCACCTCTCCTATGAGGACAGACTGAAGGAGTTGGGGCTGTTCAGTCTGGAGAAGAGAAGCCCTGGAATGGAGATACAGCCCATTCCAAGGAGATACAGCACAGGGACAAGAAATGAACAGGAACATGTCTGTCAAAGAAACCAGAATGTTGTAAAGCCAAACCTCAAAGGCATCCAACCTCCACTGATTTCTCAAGATTCAGGAACCTAAACATCATACAAAAATCTACGCCACAGAAAAAAATTATTCTGTTTTACCCTGTATCTTGAGCTAAGGCTTTGTTTGCACTTCTGTAGTTTCATATTGCAACATTTACTCTTCAAAGGTCAACACTTCTCTTGTCTCTGAATATTCTGCCTTACTGTCCACACTTACTCTAGTGGATCTGTGGGCAGGACTCCAGTGTTGCACAGCACTGTGGGATTTAGAGGCTGGATGGGGTGCTTGGTGCCATGGCTTAGTTGATTAGATGGTATTGGATGATAGGTTGGACTCAATGATCTCAAGGGTCTTTTCCAACCTGGTTAACTCCTCTCCTCTCCTCTCCTCTCCTCTCCTCTCCTCTCCTCTCCTCTCCTCTCCTCTCCTCTCCTCTCCTCTCCTCTCCTCTCCTCTCCTCTCCTCTCCTCTCCTCTCCTCTCCGAACCTCTCCTCTCCTCTCCGAACCTCTCCTCTCCGAACCTCTCCTCTCCTCTCCTCTCCGAACCTCTCCTCTCCGAACCTCTCCTCTCCGAACCTCTCCTCTCCTCTCCGAACCTCTCCTCTCCTCTCCGAACCTCTCCTCTCCTCTCCTCTCCGAACCTCTCCTCTCCGAACCTCTCCTCTCCTCTCCGAACCTCTCCTCTCCGAACCTCTCCTCTCCTCTCCGAACCTCTCCTCTCCGAACCTCTCCTCTCCTCTCCGAACCTCTCCTCTCCGAACCTCTCCTCTCCTCTCCTCTCTTCTCTCCGAACCTCTCCTCGAGTCTCCTCTCCTCTCCTCGAGTCTCCTCTCCTCTCGACTCCTCTCCTCGAGTCTCCGTGTACTCAGTTTGTGCAGACTGACTGAATATTACGTCTTTAAGAGGTTATGCTATGCAGGACTAAACACAATGTTGATCAGAGATCATAGAAGGGTTTGGGCTGGAATGTACTGCTAAAGGTCATCTAGTCCAACCCCCACTGCAGTAAGCAGGGACATCCTCAACTAGATCAGGTTGTCCAGAGCCCTGTTGAGCCTCACTTTGAATATCTCCAGGGATGGGGCCTCAGTCACCTCCCCAGGCAACCTGTCCCCACACCCATGGGAAATAACTTGTTCATAATAAATCTATTCTTCTCTGGCGTGAAGCCATTGCCCCTTGTCCTATCACCACAGGCCATTGTAAACAGTCTCTCTCCATCCTTGTAGGCCCCCTTCAGGTACTGGAAGGCTGCTATTAGGTCTCACTGGAGCCTCCCCTTTTCCTGGCTGAACAACACCAGCTCCCTCAGCCTGTCCTCATAGCAGTGCTCTAACCCCCTGATCATTTTTGTTTCCCTCCTCTGGACCCACTCTATCAACTCCATGTCCTTTCTGCATTGAGGGCTCCACATCTGGACACAATACTCCAGCTAAGGTCTCACCAGAGCAGAGAAGATCAGCAGAATCACCTCCTTCAATCTGCTGGCCACTCTTCTTTTGATGCAGCCCAGGACATGATTTATCTTCTGGGCTGCAAGCCCGCACTGTCTGCTCATGTCCAGCTTCTCATCCCTCAGCATCCCCAAGTCCTTTTCTGCAGGGCTGCTTCCTAACACCTCAGCCCCCAGCCTGTATTGATAGTGAGGACAGGAGATGCACACACTACCCAAGTCAGGTGTAATTACTATTTTGCATTTACCTGGGAGCAGATTACTGGTGTGATATCTCCCTACACAGTCCCTAATTGGCTAGAGTGCTCTCAGATGTTCAAGGAAACTGTGTAATGGTCCAGGGGGTTGATTGCTTGCTTAGCACCAGCCCTAGTGCTGAGCAGCACAACAGTGATGACTGCTGTAAAGCATGTTATCCCTGGTAGCTGCAACACTTTTCTAACACCCTATAAATATCCCTTAATCATATATACACTTTTTCTATGGGTGCTTTTCAGTAGAGTGTGTCTGAGCATCCACTCTACTTTCAAGGTACAATCAGATTCTCAAAGGGTTTTGCAGAACCCAATTCCTGTTCAAATAACATTGGACATTCAGGTGTATTTACACCTGAAAAACCTGTGCTTGCCTTTGGCTGTTCCAAACTAGTGGGATTTGTTGTGGCATTCAAAAAGTGTCAATGAATTGCCTGGGGCACAGAAACAATGTTGTTTATGGTCTGGTAAACTAATTTTCTTGGAGCTGGAGCTTATTTAAGGCCTGAGTCCTGCTCATGGTTGCAATATGTTCTAATAGAATCATAGAATCAAAAAGGTTGAAAAAGACCTCAAAGATGATCAAGTCCAACCTGTCACCCAAGACCTCATGACTGCTAGACCATGGCACCAAGTGCCACCTCCAATCCCCTCTTGAACACCTCCAGGGATAGTGACTCTACCACCGTCCTTGCCAGCACATTCCAATGGCAAATCACTCTTTCTATGAAGAACTTTCTCCTCACCTCGAGCCTAAACTTCCCCTGGCACAGTTTGAGACTGTGTCCTCTTGTTCTGGTGCTGGTTGCTTGAGAGAAGAGACCAACCCCCTCCTGGCCACAACCTCCCTTCAGGGAGTTGTGGAGAGCAATAAGCTCTCCCCTGAGCCTCCTCTTCTCCAGGCTAAACAACCCCAGCTCCCTCAGCCTCTCCTCATAGGACTTGTGCTTGAGGCTTCTCACCAACCTCATTGCCCTTCTCTGGACATGTTCAAGAGTCTCAATGTCCTTCTTAAATTGAGGGGCCCAGAACTGGACACAGAACACAAGATGTGTCCTAACCAGTGCTGAGTACAGGCCCAGAATGACTTCCCTGCTCCTGCTGGCCACACTATTCTTTTTGCAGGCCAGGATGTTATTTGCCTTCTTGTCCACCTGGGCACAGTGCTGGCTCATGTTCAGCTCAAGCTCAGCAGTGGTAGAAGTGGAAGTCACAGTGGAAAAACCTGCATCACTCATGGGGAGAGTTGCCCATACAACTTTAGCTGGCAAACTCATCCCAGAGGTTAGCCATCTAATATTACATACAGTCTACTCAGACTTCACGTTGGTAAAACATCAAGGTGTTCTTCCCTCATTCAGAAGTAAACCTACTGCATTTCCACCCTACTTTCATGTTCCTTCTGTTTCAATGTAGAACACTTCTCAAGGGATGCTCAATCATCTGTCTGCTTCTTGACATGACTTACTCCCACGAGGGAGGTGCCACAGGAAGACACAGAAACAGACATTGCTCTGCACCTTGTGCTAGGCCACACCTTGGGTACTGTGTCCAGTTCTGGGGCCCTCAGTTTAGGAAAGATGTTGAATTGCTGGAATGTTTTCAGAGAAGGGCAACAAAGCTGGGGAGGGGTTTGGAGCACAGCCCTATGAGGAGAGGCTGAGGGAGCTGGGGTTGCTTAGCCTGGAGAAGAGGAGGCTCAGGGGAGACCTTCTTGCTGTCTACAACTCCCCAAAAGGAGGTTATAGGCTGGTGGGGGTTGGTCTCTTTTCCCAGGTGGCCAGCACCAGAATAAGAGGACACTGTCTCAAGCTGTGCCAGGGGAGGTTTAGACTGGAAGTTAGAAAGAAATTCTTCATAGAAAGAGTGATTTGCCATTGGAATGTGCTGACTAGGGAAGTGGTGGAGTCACCATCACTGGAGATGTTTAGGAGGAGACTTGATGGGGTGCTTGGTGCCATGGTTTAGTTGATTAGATGGTATTGGATGATAGGTTGGACTTGATGATCTCGAAGGTCTCTTCCAACCTGGTCTATTCCATTCCATTCATTCTATTCTATTCTATTCTATTCTATTCTATTCTATTCTATTCTATTCTATTCTATTCTATTCTATTCTATTCTATTCTATTCTATTCTATTCTATTCTTGAGCCTGGTATGTCACAGCAGAATGGCAGTCAGATGTTGAGACCTGGATGGAGACTTTCAGGCTCTGAGTGCTATAGCTACCTCTCAAGAGACACTAAGGCTTAGACCCTAAAGTCACCTGCTGCACAGATAGGTGTGCACCTGCCTTCCTGTATAGCATACTTACATTACATATATCTGGAATGTAATAAATGTGGAGTTTAAGTGGTGCCCAAAAGATGGCACTGTTTATTTGTGCTTTTTTCCTGTCTTAATTGCATATCTTCTTCTAGACTTGCATATCACACTACAATGTTAAGACAGAACTTATATTCTCTCTGTAGTGAAAGGTGAGGCACATCAAACTCTTGCTGCAGTGTGGCCTTCCCTGTAACCTTTAATGTGCAGTATTTTAATGCAAATGGGCATATTGATGTGGCCTTGTAGCTACAAAGTAAGTTGCCCTCTTATTTTCATCTAGTGTTTTCATCACAGATATTTCAACTTCACACATTCAATTTAATGCCTGGTGATCGAAGAATGTGCTTTAGTTATTCAAAAGGAGAAAGAATTATTGGCAAAAGATGGATCAGAAACAGAGTTTTGCCTTGAGGGTCCCAAAAAGCTAGCACAAACATCTCTGCCTGTGCAGTAATCGTTTATCTCCATGTGCTGAAAACAGCACCCCAACAAATGCCAAATGGCATGACAGCCAAATTGCAACGAATCAGTTGCCCACATTTCTGTTTGAACAGCCAAATCTCATGTCCTCCCTTAACAGCCTGATGCAGCCATGGAACCAGAGTGAATGTGGAAATACTCTTTACCTTGCAGCAATGAGCTTAATGAAAGGTTTGCTGGTAACCATAGCAAATGACAACATTAATCCCCATATCAGCTGTCAGCATTCTCCAGGCCTTTAAAACTGGAAGGTGTGCCAGGCAAGCAATAATAACAACAACAAGAACAACAAGAATAATAATAACAGCAACAGTATTAATGCCTTTATTAAATAAAAGCCCTTCAGAATCTCAGCATAGGCACTGCTTCACCTAGCACTGATATCCAGCCATTTCTGAGAATTGCCCCAGGGATCAGTGCTGGGCCCTGTGCTCTTTAACATCTTTATTGATGATCTGGATGAGGGCATTGAGTCCATCATCAGTAAATTTGCGGACGACACCAAGCCGGGGGCAGGAGTTGATCTGCTGGAGGGTAGAGAGGCTCTGCAGAGGGACCTCAACAGGCTGGACAGATGGGCAGAGTCCAAGGGCAGGAGATTGAACACATCCAAGTGCTGGGTTCTGCACATTGGCCAAAACAACCCCATGCAGTGCTCCAGGCTGGGGTCAGAGTGGCTGGAGAGCAGCCAGGCAGAGAGGGACCTGGGGGTGCTGGTTGATGGTAGGATGAACATGAGCCAGCAATGTGCCCAGGTGGCCAGGAGGGCCAATGGCATCCTGGCCTGCATCAGGAAGAGTGTGGCCAGCAGGAGCAGGGAGGTCATTGTGCCCCTGTACACTGCACTGGTTAGGCCACACCGCGAGTCCTGTGTCCAGTTCTGGGCCCCTCAGTTTAGGAAGGAGGTTGACTTGCTGGAACGAGTCCAGAGAAGGGCATAGAAGTTGGTGAGGGGTTTGGAGCATGAGCCCTATGAGGAGAGGCTGAGGGAGCTGGGGCTGCTTAGCCTGGAGAGGAGGAGACTCAGGGGTGACCTTCTTGCTGTCTACAACTACCTGAAGGGGGGTTGTAGACTGGCGGATGTTGGTCTCTTCTCCCAGGCAACGTGTGACAGAACAAGAGGACACAGTCTCAGGCTGCACCAGGGGAGGTTTAGGCTGGAGGTTAGGAGGAAGTTTTACACAGAGAGAGTGATTGCCCATTGGAATGTGCTGCCCGAGGAGGTGGTGGAGTCACCATCATTGGAGGTGTTCCGGAGGAGATGCTTGGTTGCATGGTTTAGTTGGTTGGGTGGTGTTGGATGATAGGTTGGACATGATGATCTTGAAGGTCTCTTCCAACCTGGTCCATTCCATTCCATTCCATTCCATTCCAATCAACAAACTTCAGGTATCAGTATACCTTACAGATGGATTTTGACTCCACATTTTCCCTGTCCAGCCATAGGTTATGTTACTTGTAGCTGCTACAAGAAACTAACCAGTGAGGGCCCAATGGGAATACAAATTCAACTGCCTCTATCCCTGGCTGGAGCCTCCCCTAGGCCTGGTACACCCTACAGTGGGCATAGCTGGTCAGTGAAGATAAAGACAGAGAAAATCTGTTTGCTGTTGCTCTCCAGGATGCACATAACCAGTCCAGGAGGCATCTGAACAAATACCCATAAGACATAGAGACTTAACAGGTCTAAGTGGGTGGTAGATACAGCTGCACAGACATCTGGTTCATCAGAACTCTGTGGTGTTTCATCACTAGCAGCAACCTCCCTGTCTTAAAGATATTTCTCCTTCCTCTACATCCTTCTTTGCATCTTATCCATAACCTTTCCAGCTTGCTTTCCCTCCTCTCTTACTCATCACTACGTGGATGTAGATCTGGGAGACATGTGGTGGGCTCAGATGAGCAGAACTAAGACGCTCTGTTGCTTAAAACCTCTGAAGCAGCATGTGAACAAAGTGCTGGGTTGTGCCATGATGATTCCTTCATTGGGATAAGTCATGCTTATCAATATGAGGTGCCTATTAGGCTGTGTAGGGGAAGAGGACGCAGAAACAAAGCAGCCAGTTCTGCAGCAGAGACAGGTAACATTTAAACCCCTGACTGGGAATACTGATTGGCAGCTCTGAAACAAAGGAAACAGGGACTCAGTTTGACTGCCTAAGGGAGACTTTCTTCTGGGTCCACCTTCAGCATTAAATTTGAGTCTGCCTTTCCTCAAGAAGAAACATGCCCACCAGGCAAGCTGCTGGAGAAAACCACTCTGCTGAAAAGCCTTTAAAAAGAGAGAAGATACACTCAGGGGAGACCTTATTGCTCTCTACAACTGCCTGAAGAGAGGTTGTAGGCAGGTGGGGGCTGATCTCTTCTCCCAGGCAACCAGCACCAGAAGAAGAGGACACAGTCTAAAGCTGTGCCAGGGGAGGTTTAGGCTGGATGTTAGGAAGAAATTCTCCTTAGAGAAAGTGATTGGCCATTGGAATGTGCTGCCCAGGAAGGTGGTGGAGTCACCATCACTGAAGGTGTTTAACAGGAGA
The DNA here is from genome assembly GCF_026170545.1 of Melanerpes formicivorus. Lineage (NCBI taxonomy): Eukaryota > Metazoa > Chordata > Aves > Piciformes > Picidae > Melanerpes > Melanerpes formicivorus. The sequence continues at coordinate 1,518,212 of NW_027142453.1, forward strand.
CTTGATGGGGTGCTTGGTGCCATGGTTTATTGATTAGATGTTGTTGGATGATAGGTTGGACATGATGATCTCAAAGGTCTCTTCCAACCTGGATAATTCTATTCTAGTCTAGTCTACTCTGAAGGGCTTGCCCTCTTGCATATCTGTGATTTCTGACAGATTGCAGCTAGCCAAGTAATTAAGGTAAAGAAAGCATCTTAAATGGGAACCTAAAACTGTGAGAAAGGAGGATGATTATAAACAGTGCAGACTATATTAAAGGATTATAGGAAAAAGGAGGGGGAGAAAGTGCCCTGGGAGGATTTAAGTGTTAAATGGTAGTTAAATAGCAGAAAGAGAGATAGGGAGTCTAATACCTCCTTCTTTTTTTTTTTCCCCTTCATTTTTTAACTGTTCTTTGTAATCCAAATTTAGCAGCAATTTTCTGATGTCTGATGTCCTGGTGTGTGAAAATTGCATGCATTTTCATGAGATTAATTTTCTCAACAGGGGTGGGGTCAGGTGAGGGAGTTTTGTAACTTGCGCTGCCTGACAACCGCTAGGACACTGCTGGAGGTCTTCTGCCTTGCTCTTCCCTTTGCCAAGGGGGAATGCTTATGGGCGAATATAGTCTCATCTGGCTTGAGCTGAGCAGCACTTTGAGTGCCACTCTGTCCTTGGAAGGGATACATACAGCATGAAACAATCCTTTTGGTACACAGTAGCAGGGAAAGATAGTCTTAAAAGAAAGAGATTTGTCTGAGAGTGAAACATAGATTTAACAGAGGGCAGTTTTGGGTTACCAGGCCCTTGTGGCATGGTAGCCCAAAAACAGGGATGGATTTCATCTGAAAGCAGTTTATGACCACAGCTGATTTACAAGGTGAGTCACTGGAGTACACACTCTAAAAGAAGGCAGTGCCCAGTAAAAATTGACTGCATGTGGCAAACCACACAGCAGCTCTGCCTCAAACTCATCCGTGCTGGCCATGCTCCTGTGTCCAGCCTATGGACCAGACCTATCCAAGAGCGAGCCAGCGCTCCTCTGGGGTTTGGCAATGCCTTTGACAAGATTTTAGCTTAAATGCAGCTAATATATATCAAGCTATTCTCACTCTACGCCTCTGTTAGTTGAGGGAGGAAAGAAGACCAGCTGGGAATCTGTGTTTAAATATAATTTAGTCTGTCAAGCAAGACTGCCCCTCAGTTGGGGGTGTTTAAATGGGAATCGAGGCGCCTGTTGTGAAACAGCAAGGTCAAAGACACACACACACTCACACTGCTGTTCAGACCTGATTCCAGCTCCAGGCCTTGGGGCAACAAGAGAGGAGCCTCACAGAGGAGAAGGCTTCAGCTAGGAGAACCAAGGAAGCCCTGTTACAGAGGTGAGAGCAGGCATATAACAACTCCCAGGGTTTATGTTTCCTGAGGCCACCATTCATTCTTGTTTTCCTTCTGCTGCTGCCCACCACCCTGCCTGCCCATGCATGTATCTAGCTTGAAAATCAGCTGGGCGCCGTCCTCTTCAACATATTCATCGATGATCTGGATGAGGGGGTCGAGTCAGTCATCAGCAAGTTTGCAGATGACACCAAGTTAGGGGCAGATGTTAGTCAGTTAGAGGGTTGAAAGGCTCTGCAGAGGGACCTCGACCGATGGACAGATGGGCAGAGTCCAATGGGATGGCATTCAACAAGTCCAAGTGCCGAGTGCTGCACTTTGGCTACGGCAATCCCATGCAGAGCTACAGGCTGGGGTCGGAGTGGCTGGAGAGCTCCCAAACAGAGAGGGACCTGGGGGTGCTGATTGACAGCCACCTGAATATGAGCCAGCAGTGTGCCCAGGTGGCCAGGAGGGTCTCAGTTTAAGAAGGACATTGAAACACTTGAACATGTCCAGAGAAGGGCAACAAGGCTGTGAGAGGCCTTGAACACAAGCCCTATGAGGAGAGGCTGAGGGAGCTGGGATTGTTTAGCCTGGAGAAGAGGAGGCTCAGGGGTGACCTCATTGCTCTCTACAACTACCTGAAAGGTGGTTGTAGCCAGGAAGGGGTTGGCCTCTTCTCCCAGGCAACCAGTGACAGAACAAGACGACACAGTCTCAAGCTGCGCCAGGGGAGGTTTAGACTCGAGGTGAGGAGGAAGTTCTTCACCGAGCGAGTCATTCGTCATTGGAACGGGTTGCCCAGGGAGGTGGTGGAGTCATTGACCCTGGAGGCATTCAAGAGGAGATTGGACGTGGCACTTGGTGCCATGGTCTAGTCATGGGGTCTGTGTTGATAGGTTGGACTCGATGATCCTCGAGGTCCTTTCCAACCTTAGTGATACTGTGATACTGTCTCCAGAGGTTTTCCCCAAGCTGAGCATGTGGGTCTGCCTTGAGGAAGCTGCCAGTGGGGAGGGAGGCTTGCCCCCTGGCATGCACAGGAATGGATTGATGGATGGATGGATGGATGGATGGATGGATGGATGGATGGATGGATGGTGCACCTGCCGCCTTTGCACATCCTGCTCTGTACACACCTGTCTCACAGCAGCCTAGCTATGCTAACTTTATTTGTAAATAAATAAATAAGCTAAGGAAAACCATCCTAAATAACAGTGATTTCAGTGATTTTTTAAATGCCACCGCAGTGCTGTACAGATCAAGTTTTCAGTACTATCATACTGGTTGATAGTAGGCTAAACATGAGCCAGCAGTGTGCCCAGGTGGCCAAGAAGGCCAATGGCATCCTGGCCTGCCTCAGGAATAGTGTGGCCAGCAGGAGCAGGGAGGTCATTCTGCCCCTGTACTCATCACTAGAGAGGCCACACCTTGAGTTCTGTGTCCAGTTCTGGGCCCCTCAGTTTAGGAAAGATGTTGAGTTGCTGGAACATGTCCAGAGAAGGGCAACAAAGCTGGGGAGGGGTTTGGAGCACAGCCCTATGGGGAGGGACTGAGGGAGCTGGGGTTGCTTAGCCTGGAGAAGAGGAGGCTCAGGGGAGACCTTCTTGCTCTCTACAACTACCTGAAGGGAGGTTGTAGACAGGTGGGGTTGGTCTCTTCTCTCAGGCAACCACAACCAGAACAAGAGGACACAGTCTCAAGCTGCACCAGGGGAGGTTTAGGCTGGATGTTAGGACACTTCTTCCTAAAAAAAACCTCAACAAAACCAAACACTGCTCAGTACTGTCTATTTATTAACTCAGCAGTTGAGACTTAAATGCCTGAAGTCAGGAAGCCTCTACCATTTCCTCTGAGATATTAGATCCCAACAGAATAGAAGTCAGTGTCAGGAAAACATCCTCTGAATATTTGCAAGATGGATGTTTTGTATTTTCACTGCATTTCCTATCTGCAGGTAGTCCCAGCTGCTGGCCTGTGTGGCTCAGCTCTTAGACCTGAGGCCAACCCCGCCACGTCCAGTAAGACCTCATTTATATGTGCTGCATTGTCCCTTGGCTGAACTGTTGAGATGACAAATTGCTCCAGGAAAGAACAGACCATTGACCTAAAAGCATGGAGACAGGGAGGAAAACTGACAGCAGCCAGCAGAATGGTGGTGATGCTGTGAAGTGGACCTGCTGTTTCAGTCCATAATAACTGGAGCTGGTCCTCTTCAGTGATGCAGTCTCTGATTTGCAAGAGCTCTGGTGAATATTCACTGTAGTGGAGTAAAGATTAAGGAGCTTACCCTGTGCCGGCATGAGATGCTGTCTTCAACATCTGTTTAGCAAGTGATAATTTGGTGCTTTGTTTACTGGCTTTCTGTAAATGATTCTTCAGTCAGTCTTCATGGGATGCAGCTGTGCTTATCATTGCAAAGTCCTGGGCAGGAGTAGGCAGCGTGTTTCTGTAAAAACAGAGCAGAAATGAGCCTAAGAACGGCAAAATACCCCAGAGCAAATGGCTCACAGAAGTTTCCATTCCAGAATAATACTTTGAAGTAACTGGAGATCATTTCCTATAACATTCATCACCTTTTCTGGTGCTCAGAATGACTCAGAACCAGCTGCAAGGCTTCTGTAGTCCTGGAAACACTTGAAAATGTATGCTTTGCTCCGGCAGCCACTGCAGTCACAAAATGACTTGTAAGCTCTCAGCATCTTTCTGTGATCCAGCCTTCGTGTCTCAGATTATATTTGTTACTCAGGACTTGATGTTTGACAGTCCAGGGCTCCTGTTTATGTGCTTTTAATGTCATTTCTATCACTCATGCCCATATCCACAAAGACACTTAGGTACTTCAAATACTATGTAGGTGTAACTGAGTCAGAAGTAACGAGCCTAGCCCCTCAGTAGAAGGGAATACTCTGATGCTTACACTTTTGCCTGTCCTTTACAGTCCTTGACATCCATTTTCAGAGCTGCTGCCTTAGCTGAGTGTGTGTTTAACCTGAAGACCCTGTGGGAACCAAAAAGCCTGCTTGAGCCTAAACCCCTGAGCAATCAGGTTTGGTAGGTTTGTTCTTTGCTCACCCGAATCACTCTAGGGTGAGTGGTCTCAGTTTGAAGTAAAGAAACTACTGATACAATTTCATTTATTGAGCTCAGGTGGTGGTGAGCCATCAAAGCTGGTTTTGTTCAGAAGACAGACATACACCATCTGTAAAATAGTCAGTGGCTCAAATATTGGCTGAGGTGGTGACTCTGGGGTCAGAGTGGCTGGAAAGTGGCCAGGGGCAGAAAGGGACATGGAGGTACTGGTTGACAGTAGGCTGACCATGAGCCACCAGTGTGCCCGGGAAGCCAAGAAGGCCAGTGGTATCTTGGCCTGTATCAGGAACAGTGTGGCCAGCAGGAGCAGGGAAGTCATTGTGCCCCTGGACTCAGCACTGGTTAGGCCACACCTTGAGTCCTGTGTCCAGTTCTGGGTCCCTCAGTTTAGTAAAGATGTTGAGTTGCTGGAACATGTCCAGAGAAGAGCAACAAAGCTGGGGAGGGGTTTGGAGCTCAAGCCCTATGAGGAGAGGCTGAGGCAGCTGGGGGTGCTTAGCCTGGAGAAGAGGAGGCTCATGGGATACCTTCTTGCTGTCTACAACTCCCTGAAGGGAGGTTGTAGTCAGGTTGGGTTGATCTCTTCTCCCAGGCAACCAGCAGCAGAACAAGAGGACACAGTCTCAAGCTGCACCAGGGGAGGTTTAGACTGGATGGTAGGAAGAAATTCTTCATAGAGAGAGCAATTGGCCATTGGAATGTGCTACCCAGGGAGGTGGTGGAATCACCATCCCTGGAGGTGTTCAGGGGGAGACTTGACAGGGTGCTTGATTGCATGGGTTAGTTGATTAGATGGTGTTGGGTGATAGGTTGGACACGATGATCTCGAAGGTCTCTTCCAACCTGGTCTATTCTATTCTATTCTATTCTATTCTATTCTATTCTATTCTATTCTATTCTATTCTATTCTATTCTATTCTATTCTATTCCATTCCATTCCATTCCATTCCATTCCATTCCATTCCATTCCATTCCATTCCATTCCATTCCATTCTTCTTCTAAGTTTCTGGTGTCCTCAGCTGAAAAGCGGTTGTACTTTCCTCTCCCACATTCCAGGGTACTATGGGAGGTTTCTGGTAGAGAAGAAAAACAAGGGAAAGATGAAAACAGTGTCATTTTACAACTGAAACAGAAAGATTTTTGAGACTGGAGGGAACCCTTGGAAAGTTATCTTATGATAATGGCATTCATTGGTGGGTGTGTCTTCCCCTACTCTCACAGTAGTTATGCATTTTTCTTGTTTGAGTCTGTGACATAAAATTAATGCCCAGGAATTTGACTGTTCCCTTAGCAAGTGGACTACATAAGCACTGGGCTTTAGAGTGTTACCCATTGCACAGACCTCCCACTCTTCCTTTGATGGTGGTTGAGTTTCATGAGGGGAAAGAGCAATACTGTCAGTGTGGTGGTTATGGGCTCTCCCTGCAGGCAGTGTGAACTCCTGTTGGATGCAGTTCCTTGGTCTGTAATTCTCTTGGTGTTCTATGTGATGCTTCAGGCATCTCCTTCATGTGTGATGAAGTGCAGCACAGCAGCACAGAGGAGCAGAGGCAGAGAGGCAGGGCTGATGCATCAATAGCTGGTGCCAGCACTGTGCTATGCCTGTCTGAGGGGGGGTGTACTTCTTAGCTCAGATGAAGTCCCTGCAGATGCACAGCATTAATACACCAGACCAGCCAGCTCTGTTAGCAGTTCCACACTGCACCATTAATGACTGTTTAGGCTTATATCTTCCATGTGTCTACATAGTAGTCAGCTGTTGCTTGGTATGCCTTCCTCTGTTATCTTTTGTTGATTCACTGCTTCATTTTGGGCCTCTTTCTGCTCATTTGTAGATGTCTTAATTCCTGTGAACTCAAGGGAAAACTAAACCAAGCAAGAAGGCCCTTCATTAGTCAATTTTTGTACAATGCAATGAAAATGTAAAATGCTGCATAAGTGAGAGGAGTGCTGTTTACTTCAGAGACAATTCGCTATCCTTTCCTTTGTTTTTGGACCTTTTGGTTTTAGCTGTTCGTTTGCTTAATTGCAACTCAAGCTTCCAGCTAAACACACCTACATGTACAGCAGTTATACTATACTCCAGGAAAAAAATGTTGCAAACTCTCTGGTCACAAAGCCATTTCCACTCATATTCTCTACCCCTCCTTCCATCTGGCCAACCCCTGTTCTCAGTCCTTCACACCATCTCCCCACATTCGCCATTGGAATGTGCTGCCCAGGGAGGTGGTGGAGTCACCATCCCTGGAGGGGTTCAAGAGGGGATTGGACGTGGTACTTGGTGCCATGGCCTCGTCATGAGGCCTATGGTGATAGGCTGGACTTTATGATCTTTGAGGTCTCTTCCAACCTTGGTGATACTGTGATACTGTGATATACTGGCATTCTCCCATATGTATAGCTGATGCAACCACTGAAACCACTAGCCAGGCAGAAAGGGACCTGGGGGGGTACTCGTTGATAGTAGGCTGAACATGAACCAGCACTGTGCCCAGGTGGCTAAGAAGGCCAATGGCATCCTGGCCTACATCAGGAACAGTGTGGCCAGCAGGAGCAGGGAGGTCATTCTGCCCCTGTACTCATCACTAGTGAGGCCACAACTTGAGTCCTGTGTCCAGTTCGGGGCCCCTCAGTTTAGGAAAGATGTTGAGTTGCTGGAAGGTGTCCAGAGAAGGGCAACAAAGCTGGGGAGGGGTTTGGAGCACAAACCCTGTGAGGAGAGGCTGAGGGAGCTGGGGTTGCTTAGCCTGGAGAAGAGGAGGCTCAGGAGACACCTTCTCACCGTCTACAACTACCTGAAGAGAGGTTGTAGGCTGGGGGGGGGTTGGTGTCTTCTCCCAGGCTGCCAGCACCAGAACAAGAGGACACAGTCCTCAAGCTGTGCCAGGGGAGGTGTAGGCTGGATGTTAGGAAGAAATTCTTCATAGAGAGGGTGATTGGCCATTGGAATGGGTTTGACTAGGGAGGCTGTGGGAGTCACCATCACTGGAGGTGTTCAAGAAGAGACTTTATGGGGTGCTTGGTGCCATGGTTTAGTTGATTAGATGGTGTTGGATGATAGGTTGGACTCGATGATCTCTGAGGTCTTTTTCAACCTGGTTAATTCTTCTCTTCTCTCCTCTCTCTTCTTCTCTTCTCTTCTCTTCTCTTCTCTTCTCTTCTCTTCTCTTCTCTTCTCTTCTCTTCTCTTCTCTTCTCTTCTCTTCTCTTCTCTTCTCTTCTCTTCTCTTCTCTTCTCTTCTCTTCTCTTCTCTTCTCTTCTCTTCTCTTCTCTTCTCTTCTCTTCTCTTTCTCTTCTCTTCTCTTCTCTTCCTCTGTGGCTTACTCATCTGCCTACTCCTTACTTGGCGGCCTGGTGTTGTTTTGTAATTATCACTGCCACATCCTTGAATATGCTCTTGCCTCATTTGGAGTGTGCTGTAAATGGTCTGATTTTGACAAATTAAGCAATAATCAGAAAACATTTTCAATATTCTGTAGTTTTTCCATTAACTTACATTTAGAGCAGCACAATTTGCTTTGCTACAGTTCACACTGAGTCAGCCTTGTTTTCATTAAAAACCTCATTATTTAGAGATTTATAACTCCATCCACAGAAATCTGCTCTAGGGTGAAACTTGACAATGTTTTTTTTAGCTCACAATAAGACTGGGAAAAAAAAAGATAGAGCTTCATTTGGTTCGTATGTTGTGAGTTTAAGGGAAAATTATCACACCTGCTCCATGCTTTTCTTGTTCTTACAACTCAAAGTGGCTTCAATTGGAGAAATATGCTATTAGTTACAGCAAGAGACATTTCCAGTATTGCAGTTTGGATTCATATGGAACAGATAGCAGTAAAGGGTGAAGACAAGAATAAAATGAAGGTATTTACTTAGAAGGCTGCATAATTCCCACACAGGAGGTAGATGAGGGAGGCCTCATTGCTCTCTACAGCTACCTGAAAGGACGTTGTAGAGAGGCTGGTGCTGGTCTCTTCTCTCAGGTAATTAGAATCATAGAATCAATAAGGTTGGAAAAGATCTCAAAGATCATCAAATCCAATGTGTCACTCAAGACCTTATGACTACTAAACCATGGTACCAAGTGCCATGTCCAATCCCCTCTTGAACACCCCCCAGGGATGGTGACTCCACCACCTCCCTGGGCAGCACATTCCAATGGCCAATCACGCTTTCTGTGAAGAACTTTCTCCTCACCTCAAGCCTAAATTTCCCCTGGTGCAGCTTGAGATTATGTCCTCTTGTTCTGGTGCTGGTTGCCTGGAAGAAGAGACCAACCCCCACCTGTCTACAGCCTCCCTTCAGGTAGTTGTAGACAGCAAGAAGATCTCCCTAATCATCTCCACTTCTCCAGTCTAAGCAACCCCAGCTCCCTTAGCCTCTCTACATAGGGCTTGTGCTCGAGGGCTCTCACCAGTGATAGAACAAATGGGAATGGCCTCAAGCTGCAACTGGGTAGGTTTAGATTGGACAGCAGGAAAAAAAAAAATTGCAGAAAGAGTGGTCAGGCACTGAAATGTGCTGCCCAGGGAGGTGATTGAGTCACCAACCCCGGACATGTTTAAAGGTGACTTGGATGTGGTGTTTGCAGATATGGTTTAAGGGTGAAACTTGTAGAGCAGGGTTGTTGGTTGAACTTGGTGATCCTGAGGGTCTTGGAGCACAAGCCCTATGAGGAGAGGCTGAGGGAGATGGGGTTGCTTAGCCTGGAGAAGAGGAGGGCTGTCTTGCTGTCTACAACTACCTGAAGGGAGGTTGTAGCCACGTGGGGGTTGGTCTCTTCTCAAAGACAGCCAGCACCAGAACAAGAGGACCAGTCTCAAGCTGCACCAGGGGAAGTTTAGGCTGGATGTTAGGAAGCAGTTCTTCCCAGAAAGAGTGATTGGCCATTGAAATGTGCTGCCCAGGGAGGTGGTGGAGTCACCATCCCTGGAGGTGTTTAGGAAGAGACTGGATGGGGTGCTCAGTGCTATGGTTTAGTTGGTTGGGTGGTGTTGTGTGATAGGTTGGACTCAATGATCTTGAAGGTCTCTTCCAACCTGGTTTATTCTATTCTAATTGCTCATGGTTGGAGGATCTGGACAGGAGTCAGTTTAGGACAGCCAAAGTTTTCATTCTGGTTTGTTTCACAGCCTCACCTATTTTGCACAGAAAGTATTTTTGCAGTGTTTCATATTAGTTTGTTGTCTGTAATTTCAGAGACTGCCACGCTCAATGTTATGTATGCAGCAGACTCATTGCACGTTTGTTTGAGGACACATATTCAACCAAATTGAGTTCACAAATACAAGTTTTGTTCTCCTCCTTGGGTGGGTAAAGTCATTTGTGCATGACAAAATTAGACCACTAATTATAGACTGTCTTAAAACTCCCTGAAAATCTGGTACAAAGCACGTACCTCCTAGGCAAAAAAAATTGGTTGTTATTTGTCAGTCTGTGAACATGCAACCTGCTGGGGAAAACTGATCCTACACGACTTAAGACCTTACTGCTTCGTTATATCCAATATAGAATACTTAAGTCCTGTGTCCAGTTCTGGGCCCCTCAGTTTAGGAAAGATGCTGAGTTGCTGAAATGTGTCCAGAGAAGGGCAACAAAGCTGGGGAGGGATTGGGAGCACAAGTGCTATGGGGAATGGCTGAGGGAGCTGGGGTTGCTTAGCCTGGAGAAGAGGAGGCTCAGGGGAGACCTTCTTGCTCTTTACAATTCCCTGAAGGGAGGTTGTAGGCAGGTCGGGGTTGGTCTCTTCTCCCAGGCAACCAGCACCAGAACAAGAGGACACAGTCTCTAGCTGCAACAGGCGAGGTTTAGGCTGGATGTTAGGAAGAAGTTATTCCCAGAATGAGTGTTTGGCCATTGGAATGTACTGCCCAGGGAGGTGGTGGAGTCACCATCACAGGAGGTGTTTAGGAAGAAGCTGGATGAGGTGCTTGGTGCCATGGTTTAGTTGATTAGATGGTGTTGGATGATAGGTTGGACTTGATGATCTCAAAGGTCTTTTCCAACCTGGTCTATTCTATTCTATTCTATTCTATTCTATTCTATTCTATTCTATTCTATTCTATTCTATTCTATTCTATTCTATTCTATTCTATTCCATTCCATTCCATTCCATTCCATTCCATTCCATTCCATTCCATTCCATTTTATTCTATCTGTGGTTTTGCCATGTACCTTGTTACCAGATTCTAAGAACAGAAACAAAATGACAAAACATTTTCAATAGATGCAGTGACAAATCCTGATGATTCTGTCTTTATATTCCTAGCAAAGTCTTGCCAGCTACTCCAGGGTTGGAGTAGCTGCAAAACAACCTTGTCAGCAGAAACTGAGAAACTAAGGAACTAGTTATCTTAGTGAATAATGGAAACATTTTTGTCTCCATCTGTGTATCAGATTAATGCTACCCAAGTGGCATGGACTTGGTGATTGTGAGGAGAAGTAATACCCAAGACTGAAATTTCAGTAATGAACTTTGCAGAAATGGTAGTTCACCAGAAAGTTTATTCTATGTACATGTGTGATATAAAAGAAACATTGATAGCACTGGGATATAAACTTGATTTCACTGCTTTGTGTAAACAGTAGTAAACCAGCTTTGTTCTGAGATCAGGACAAGGAGTATATTGCTTTTAAGCAGCGTTTGAGATTGATGCTAGGGAAAAGAAATACCCAAATGAAAATTATTGATGCAATAAAGAGAAATTCAGATATTATTCTCTCTCTCTCAGCCTTTTTTTTCTGGGGAAATGTTAGAAGGCAGAATACTTTGGGCTAGTGAAAATTAACTGTTTATGTCCTTGGGATTCAGTTTTCACATAGGCATTCTGTGGCTCTAGCCCTGTTTTCACAGAAGTCAATGCCTTTGGTTTTACTGCATATCACTGACTTAACATTTTTGCAGTGCTCTGTTCACTTGAAAATTCCACTTTCCAGGGATGGAAATTTAGTTTTTTAGAACCTGTGTAGGAACACACAGGAAGGGGTTGGTCTCTTCTCCCAGGCAACCAGCAGCAGAACAAGAGGACACAGTCTCAAGCTGCACCAGGGGAAGTTTAGGCTGGAGGTGAGGAGAAAGTTCTTCACTGAGAGAGTCATTTGCCATTGGAATGTGCTGCCCAGGGAGGTGGTGGAGTCACCATCCCTGGGGGTGTTCAAAAGGGGATTGGACGTGGCACTTGGTGCCATGGTCTAGTCATGAGGTCTGTGGTGACAGGTTGGACTTGATGATCTTCCAACCTTAGTGATACTGTGATACTGTAACATAATGAATCATAGAATTATAGAATCAATAAGGTTGGAAAAGACCTCAGAAATCATCAGGTCTCACCTGTCATCCAAGACCTCATGACTACTAAAACATGGCACCAAGTGCCACATCCAATACCCTTTTGAACACTTCCAGTGATGGTGAATCCACCACCTCCCTGGGCAGCCCATTCCAATGGCTAACAACTCTTTCTGTAAAAAACTTTCTCCTCACCTCCAGCCTAATCTTCCCCCGACACACCTTGATACTGTGTCTTCTTGTTCTGGTGCTGGTTGCCTGGAGAAGAGACCAACCCGCACTTGTCTACAGCCTCCCTTCAGGTAGTTGTAGAGAGCAACAAGGTCTCCCTAATCACCTGCATATTTCCAAAGATCTGGACCAGACTTACCTATCTGCACATGCAAATTATACATCAAAAATATTGTAGCATCTGAAACAAGGGAGGAATGTCTGCCTGTCTCAAGGACCATTCCAGGGGGAGGAAAAAAGCTGCAATATCTGAAGTAAGCAAGAATAGAATAGAATAGAATAGAATAGAATAGAATAGAATAGAATAGAATAGAATAGAATAGAATTAACCAGGTTGGAAAAGACCTTTGAGATCATTGAGTCCAACCTATCACCCAACATTATCTAATTAACTAAACCATGGCACCACGCACCCCATCCAGTCTCTTTCTAAACACCTCCAGTGATGGTGACTCCACCACCTCCCTGGGCAGTACATTCCAATGGCCAATCACTCCTTCTGTGAAGAACTCCTTCCTAATATCCAACCTAAACCTCCCCTGGTGCAGCTTGAGATGGTGTCCTCTTGTTCTGGTGCTGGTTGTCTTTGAGAAGAGACCAACACCCACGTGGCTACAACCTCCCTTCAGGTAGCTGTAGAGAGCAAGAAGGTCTCCCCTGAGCCTCCTCTTCCCCAGGCTAAGCAACCCCATCTCCCTCAGCCTCTCCTCATAGGGCTTGTGCTCCAAACCCCTCCCCAGCTTTGTTGCTCTTCTCTGGACATGTTCCAGAAAGTCAACATCTTTACTAAACTGAGGGAAATGGTTTGAATATAGCTCTAGAAGCCCAATTCCTGGGATTGGTAAAAACTCACTGAAGTCACAGGAAGGTAGTATTGGACATTAAAGCAACATAGGGAAAGCAAATAAGAGTGTGTACAGTTTAGTGTCTTTCAGCATTACCTTTAAGATATTCAAGTTAATTTGAATAGAGGCATACAACAATCAGCTATTTCTCAGAAGTGGATATGCACTGATTCAGTGAAGCTATAGGGACTTGAGTGGCTCCATTAGGAACCTATCTGGCCTATGTGCTTTCTAATGGACTGACTCAGCTCTTGATTAGAAGAAAATGGAGAAGACTATCACCTTTGTCTTGGGAAGGCAGCTTTGGAAAGGGAAAAGACTGCAAGGCAAATGCTGTAATTAAGATGGATGCCTGGCTGTGTTCTGTTTCTGCAGGCAGAGGCAAGAAAGGAGCACAGGAATCTTTCAAACATCCACACTCCTCATGGAAGATAAATCAGCATAGCTTAGGTTGTAAGGTTCCTGATGAATGTTCTGGATAAAACTCTCTCAAACAAATTGTTGCCCAGCTGGATTCATAGCGTAAGTGTTAAGGCATAGCTGTCTCTTACAGCAGAGTAGCCTGCTAGCCTAGGCAGCTTGTTCCCCTCTGAGGTCTCACCTTCATCGACAGGAAGCTGCTACAAGGTCTTCTTAGTGTGTATAAATCCATTGTGGATACACTGTGGTCTCCATATGTACCAACAAGGACCCCTGTGCGGGAATTTCCATAGCTGTGTTCCAACAGAACATTTCTGGGAGAGACAATGAGACTGTTGCGGAATCCTTGAATTCCCCTGGCTGGTTCAGCTGCTTCCAGCACACACAAGAGTGCAACTGCAGTTTTGACATTTTATTTCCCCATGGTGGGACCCATTCCATTCCCAGGGATCAGTGCTGGGCCCCGTGCGCTTTAATATCCTTATCGATGATCTGGATGAGGGGATTGAGTCCATCACCAGTAAGTTTGCAGATGACACCAAGATGGGGGCAGGTGTTGGTTTGTTAGTGGGTAAGAGAGCTCTGCAGAGGGACCTTGACAGGCTGGACAGATAGGCAGAGTCCAAGGGTGTGAGATTTAACACATCTAAGTGCCGGGTTCTACACATTGGCCACAACAACCCCATGCAGTGCTACAGACTGAGGTCAGAGTGGCTGGAGAGTGGCCTGGGGTCTTGGCTCCTCCAGGGTTCATCTCTTGGCTCAGCAAGACACATCTGTCTGCTCCTGGGCTTTAAAATGTGCTACTGCAAGGGGCACTTGCAGTCTTTCTGGGTAAACTGAAGCTGATTCCAAATTGCAAGGCAAGAGAGGCTTGGCTTCTGGGGCGTACAGGGGGAAGGCTTGTGGCTTCTCCCAGGTCTTGGACAAGGCAAGGCAAGGCACTCACCCTTTGGCCTAGTATTTGTAGATTTCCTGAGACAATGGTGGCCAGTGACAACAAAGATGAAGGGATAGAAACCTGATACTGTAACCTATACAATCAGTTTTCTCCAAACATGGCCAAAGGCACACACACCTGGCCCACTTGGATGCCAGGGCATGTTCAGACAAGCCTGGGCAATGAGGGCAATCTCCTGAAATAGCAGACCTCATAGCTCCTGCTCCATTGTCTGGTTCAGGGCATTTTTGAGGCTTTTGTCCCTTCAGGACACTGTGCTATAAGGGGCTGGCTCACCTGCCAGGCTTGCCAGCCAAATAGAACTAGGATAGAATAGGACCGGATAGGATCAGATAGGATAGGATAGGATAGGATAGGATAGGATAGGATAGGATAGGAATAACCAGGCTGGAAAAGACCTTTGAGATCACCAAGTCCATGCTACACCCAGAGTCATCTTGAAGTCTCTTTGCTCTTCTAAGTAAAGAAGTCTCAGGCCACTCACTACTCAGGGCAAGTCAGCTCACCTCCACACATCGAGGGGGATGACAGTGGAAGGATTTATCTACCTGCAAGTCAGGCAATGCAAGACTGAAAAAGGTTTGCCTTTTTTTTTTGAATGGGCAGGAAACTGATCTTTTTAATTTATTTTATTTTATGTTAAATTGTTTCATTTGTTGATCTGGATCAGGGAGGAGGAGAAAATATATAACCAGGCAGATGTTTCATGATCTGCTGACAACGGAAAATGCTTTCTAACGGAGCTCTAGTTAAAAATCTGGCAGCAAATTGCTTATTAGATGAGAAATGAGATACTTCAGATGAAAGGCAAAGCACCTTGTCAAATTTATCTGAAGTGTCAAAATGCAGATCTGTGTCTGGGTGGCTAAACCCTGCTGTGCGTCTGATCACAGCGTACTCCAAAGGGACAAGGATTGCCCTGCCGTGGAAGAACTGTTTCAAGGAGTGTGTGCAACAAAATCTTCAGACTGAGGGGGATTCTTCAGACTGAGGGGGATTTCTTAGTGCCCCCTCACCCAACATAGGAGTGCAGATTCCAGCAGCATTTTGTTTATTTTATTTTATTGTTTTTAAGAAGAAGGAAAAAAATAGGATAGGATAGGATAGGATAGGATAGGATAGGATAGGATAGGATAGGATAGGATAGGATAGGATAGGATAGAATAGAATAGAATAGAGTAGAATTAACCAGGTTGGAAAAGACCTTAGAGATCATCAAGTTCAACCTATCACCCAACACCATCTAATCAACTAAACCATGGCAACAAGTGCCCCATCCAGCCTCTTCCTAAATGCCTCCAGTGATGGCGACTCCACCACCTCCCTGGGCAGCACATTCCAATGGCAAATCACTCTTTCTGGGAAGAACTTCTTCCTAACATCCAGCTTAAACCTCCCCTGTCTCAGCTTGAGACTGTGTCCTCTTGTTCTGTTGGTGGTTGCCTGGGAGAAGAGGCCAACCCCCACTGGCTACAACCTCCCTTCAGGGAGTTGTAGAGAGCAAGAAGGTCTCCCCTGAGCCTCCTCTTCTCCAGGCTAAGCAACCCCAGCTCCCTCAGCCTCTCCTCATAGGGCTTGTGCTCCAAACCCCTCCCCAGTTTTATTGCCCTTCTCTGGTTCCAGCAACTCAGCATCTTTCCTAAACTGAGGGGCCCAGAACTGGACACAGGACTCAAGGTGTGGCCTAACCAGTGCTGAGTACAGGGGCACAATGACTTCCCTGCTCCTGCTGGACACATTATTTCTGATCCAGGCCAAGATGCCATTGGTTTCTTTGCCACCTGGGCACAGTGCTGGTTCATCTTCAGCCTACTGTCAACCAGTACCCCCCAGGTCCCTCTCTGCCTGGCTACTCTCCAGCCACTCTGACCCCAGCCTGTAGCACTGCATGGGGTTGTTGTGGCCAATGTGGAGAACCCGGCACTTGGATGTGTTCAATCTCATGCCGTTGGACACTGCCCATCTCTCCAGCCCGTCAAGGTCCCTCTGCAGAGCTCTCTCACCCTCTAACAGATCAACACCTGCCCCCAGCTTGGTGTCACCTGCAAACTTACTGATGATGGACTCAGTACCCTCATCCAGATCATCAATAAAGATATTAAAGAGCATTGGGCCCAGTACTGATCCCCGGGGGATACCACTAGTGACTGGCTGCTAGCTGGGTGTGGCACCAGAAGCAGGGCAGCTCGGAGTACCAGGGCAGCCCCAGCCCCTGGCACTGGGCATCGCCCTGGGGACAGGCTGAAACCGGGCTGGGAGCAGGCTCGGTGGAGCATGGAGCTGGAATCTAGTAGTGGGGAACCAGAGACCACCCTTGCTGAAGCAGGGGTTCGCAGGGCCCATGGGACTGACATGGGGTCCTGGGCCATGGGCCAGGCTGGGGACCCCAAATGTATGGGCAGGAACAGTCAAGCCCATCAGTGTCCCAGGGCCCTGTCAGGTTGTAAGCAACAGGATTAAAAGGAAAATGTAGTCATTCAGGTTGGGGTCAGAGTGGCTGGAGAGAGGCCAGGCAGAAAGGGACCTAGGGGGTACTGGCTGATATAGGCTTAACATGAGTCAGCAACCCCGGGTGGCCAAGAAGGCAAATGGCATCCTGGCCTGCATCAGGAACAGTGTTTAGGAAGAGACTGGATGGGGTGCTTGGTGCCATGGTTTAGTTGATTAGATGGTGCTGGTTGATGGGTTGGACGTGATCATCTAGAAGGTCTCTTCCAACCTGGTTAATTCAATTGTATTGTACTGTATTGTATTGTATTGTATTGTATTGTATTGTATTGTATTGTATTCTATTCTATTCTATTCTATTCTATGCTATGCTATGCTATAAACCACAAATTTAGAATAAACCAAACCAGGTTGGAAGAGACCTTCAAGATCATCGCATCCAACCCATCAACCAATCCAACCCACCCAAACAGCTAACCCATGGCACCAAGTACCCCATCAAGTCTCTTCCTGAACACCTCCAATGATGGTGACTCCACCACCTCCCCAGGCAGCCCATTTCAATGGGCAATCACTCTTTCTGTACAGAACTTCTTCCTAACATCCAACCTGAACCTCCCCTGGCGCAGCCTGAGACTGTGTCCTCTTGATCTGGTACTGGCTGCCTGGGAGAAGAGACTATCATCCACCTGTCTACAACCTCCCTTCAGGTAGTTGTAGAGAGTGATAAGGTCACCCCTGAGTCTCCTCTTCTCCAGGCTGAGCAACCCCAGCTCCCTCAGTCTTTCCTATGCTATGCTATGCTATGCTATGCTATGCTCTGCTATGCTATGCTATGCTATGCTATGCTATGCTGTTCTGTTCTTGTACTTCTCCCAGTCACTCCCTGCATACATACTTTATTCTCATGTACATAAATATTTTCCAGAGGAGCAGCAATGTCATTGTATTAAAGACTGGTTTGGACCAGGCCTACCACAGAAAGGCTGTTCAACCCATACAACTCAAAGAAGCCAGAGGAAGCCATCCAGCAGCTTCTCAAAAATGTCACTTAGCCCAGCTATACATCTGCATTTAGTCACTCTGTCTCGCCCTACATATCTTCCTCTACAGACCATTCATCATTCGGGTACTTTTTGCCTGGGTGCTTACCAGTTCTTGATGTTTTTGGCAGTGATATAAACAGCAGTAACATCTGTGTTTCGGGGAATTGTTTTTAGTAGAGAAGTTTACAAAGTGTGAATTAGAGGGCCAGAGATGCCTCACCTCTTCTCTGCTGCAGCCTGACGGATGTGCCTTGCCCTCCGCTACCGCTTGCTGAAGTCGCTTCCCAGTTTTATATAGGTGAACTGAATTTCTCTTTGTAGAACATAACATCATTAAATATGTTCACACATGTTTTCAAAAAGGGAGTGAGAAGTTGCTTCTTGAAGTCTCCTCTGGCCTTCTGTTGCAGGAATAGTGGTGTTCCCCAGGGATCAGTGCTGGGCCCCATGCTCTTTAATATCTTTATTGACGATTCAGATGAGGGTATTAAGTCCATCATCAGTAAGTTTCCAGATAACACCAAGCTGGGGGCAGGTGTTCACCTGTTAGAGGGTTGGAGAGCTCTGCAGAGGGACCTTGACAAGCTGGACAGATGGGCAGAGTCCAAGGGCATGAGATTGAACACATCTAAGTGCCGGGTTCTGCACATTGGCCACAGCAACCCCATGCAGAGCTACAGGCTGGGGTCAGAGTGGTTGGAGAGTAGCCAGGCAGAGAGGGACCTGGGGGTGCTGGTTGATAGTAGGCTGAACATGAACCAGCAGTGTACCCAGGTGGCCAAGAAAGCCAATGGCATCCTGGCCTGCGTCAGGAACAGCGTGGCCAGCAGGAGCAGGGAGGTCATTGTGCCCCTGTACTCAGCACTGGTTAGGCCACCCCTTGAGTCCTGTGTCCAGTTCTGGGCCCCTCAGTTTAGGAAAGATGTTGAGTTACTGGAACGTGTCTAGAGAAGGGCAACAAAGCTGGGGAGGGGTGTGGAGCACCAGTCCTATGAGGAGAGGCTGAGGGAGCTGGGGTTGCCTAGCCTGGAGAAGAGGAGGCTCAGGAGAGACCTTCTTGCTGTCTACAACTAACTGAAGGGAGGTTGTAGCCAGGTGGGGGTTGGTCTCTTTTCCCAGGCAACCAGCACCAGAACAAGAGGACACAGTCTCAGGCTGCACCAGGGGAGGTTTAGGCTGGAGGTTACGAAGAAGTTCTTCACATAAAGAGTGATTGGCCATTGGAATGGGCTGCAAGGGAGGTGGTGGAGTCACCATCACTGGAGGTGTTTAGGAAGAGACCAGATGGGTGCTTGGTGCCATAGTTCAGTTGATTAGATAGTGTTGGATGATATGTTGGACTCGATGATCTCAAAGGTCTTTTCCAACCTGGTCTGGTCTGGTCTGGTCTATTCTGTTCTACTCTGTATAGGTTTGGAAATGAAAAGTTAGCAAAGTTAAGAAAATGCCAAGCAACTTACTCAGCTTTATGGTGAAATCATTAGTCAGTGAAGAGACCATTTCTATTTATAAAAAAATTATATTTTAATTCATGAGAAATAGAAACTGAGTATGCACAACAGAGAGAAAGAATGGGATGCCTTCCAGAATGAATGCAAGGAAATAGAAATGGAATAGGTTTTGACAATACAAAAATGAAGGTCACTGTCAGTACTATTAGCAAAAATGTCTGATGTGAAATGAAGGTCATTGATTAGGAATTAAGAAAGTCTGACTAAGTAAAGCCCTAGACAGTCTGGACTGCACTAATAGCTCAAATAATACAAAGCAGACCCCATTTGGAACAGAAGGCTGAACAAAAGATCTTCCAGGGTCCTTTCAAGGCTGAATTATTCTCTAATTTGTATGATTCTACAATGCTATGAATGAAAAGATCTTGATGTATTAGCTGGTTATGTGGTCTAAAATGAGGGTGTCAATTCAGACTCCTAAATCTAAGTATCCACAATGTGTGTGCCTCAATGTGAGCTGGATTAATGAAAGATCAAGCCATTACAGAAAATGGAGTCAGCAAAGGTTCAGTTAAAGATGAGATGAATAGCTGTGCAGGTACCATTGACTATAATATAGACAAACACATACAGAAAGTGTATCTCTATATTATCTATAAAATAGACAAACACATACAGAAAGTGTATCTCTATATTATCTATAAAATAGACAAACACATACAGAGTCCAGCTCTGGAGCAGCATTGCATCAGTCAGAACTATGATTAGAATAGAATAGAATAAACCAGGATGGAAGAGACCTTCGAGATCATTGCGTCCAGCCCATCATCCAACACCACCTAATCAACTAAACCGTGCAACCAAGTGCCCCATCAAGTCTCTTCCTAAACACCTCCAGTGATGGTGATTCCACCACCTCCCTTGCAGCACATTCCAATGGCCAGTCACTCTCTCTGTGTAGAATTTCCTCCCCTGTTGCAGCTTGAGACTGTGTCCCCTTGTTCTGGCGCTGGTGGCTGGGAGAGGTGACCAACCCCCACCTGGTGACAACCTCTCTTCAGGTACTTGTAGAGAGCAATAAGGTCTCCTCTGAGCCTCCTCTTCTCCAGGCTAAGCAACCCCAGTTCCCTCAGCCTCTCCTCATAGGGCTTGTGTTCCAAACCTCTCACCAACTTTGTTGCCCATCTCTGGACACATTCCAGCAAGCTATGGCTGTGAAAAAATGACAGATGTACCCTTGAGTGAGTTGCACAAAATGTTCTTTGTAGAGAAAAATGTTAATGTTATTTGACAAGGTCTTGTGGCCATTTCTGTTTTCATGGCAGTTAACCATAATCAAGATAAATGGAAGATGAGGTAAGGGCTACCGAAATGATCAGTGGAATCTGACAGAAATCTCTCTGGAGGGAACTGAGGTTCCATTTGACCTGGAGATTGTAACAAAATAAGGAATGTAGTTTATCTCTCTAATTACTTCAAGAGTTAAAATCATGATGCACATCAAGGGAATGGTGCTGACATAACATGATTTAGCCATCAGATGTGTTTGGGATTAGATAAAACTTAATTACCACTCAATATTTTCATCAGAGTCAACCCTGCCCAGGCTTACAAAAATCATTACAAACTCTGCTGATGTAATCAGAGATTCAGAGGTAAAATTATTTAGCAGCAGCATAAAAAAGACATCCTTTACAAATGAAAATCTTGGTTGCAATTTGTTAACATTCTTATGCTTGCACATTTCTTGGCATGGTAATGAATAGAATAGAATAGAATAGAATAGAATAGAATAGAATAGAATAGAATAGAATAGAATAGAATAGAATAACTCAGGTTGGATAAGACCTTTAAGATCATCAAGCCCAACCTATCATCCAACACCATCTATTCAACTAAACCCTGGCACCAAGCAACCCATCCAGTCTCTTCCTAAACACCTCCAATGATGGTGACTCCACCACCTCCCTGGGCAGCACATTCCAATGGCAAATCACTCTTTCTGGGAAGAACTTCTTCCTAGCATACAGCCTAAACTTCCCCTGGTGAAGCTTGAGGCTGTGTCCTCTTGTTCTGGTGCTGGTTGCCTGGGAGAAGAGACCAACCCCCATCTGTGTACAACCTCCCTTCAGGGAGTTGTAGAGAGCAATGAGGTCTCCCCTGAGCCTCCTCTTCTCCAGGCTAAGCAACCCCAGCTCCCTCAGCCTCTCCTCATAGGGCTGTGCTCCAAACCTCTCACCAACTTTTTTGCCTTTCTCTGGACACATTCAAGTGTCTCAACATCCTTCTTAAACTGAGGGGCCCAGAACTGGACACAGGACTCAAGGTGTGGCCTAACCAGTGCTGAGTTCAGGGTCAGAATGACTTCCCTGCTCCTGCTGGCCACATATAGTTGCATATTCATTACATACATATCATATATGTTTGGATATCCTCTTCTATCTCCCAGATGTAATTGCAGTATTTTCAGCATAGTTAGGGGATAGTGGCCTTACAGGCATCTTTCAGAAATCCTTGGTGCTATTATTTTCAACCTTATAAATATCTTACTAGAAACTTATCATCAACCATGCTTTTCAGCCTCTAAACTCATTCCAGTACAACAAATTAATGCACTTTAGGGATTTTTTTTTCAACTGTTTATATGAATGACAAAAAGGAAATGCAATCGGCCACGACAAAAAACAAAACCAAAAATGAACCAAATCAAAAACCCCACCAGCCAACCAACCACAACAACAAAACCCCAACAACAACAACAAAACCGCAAAGTAAAATGTAGTATCTGTAAATTTTTTCCAATCTAGACCCTTTCTTTTTTTAATTTCTTTTATCTTTTGCCTTTTTTCTCTTGTTTCTTCTTTTCTTTTCTTCCCTTTTTTAGCCCTCTCCCCTCTCCTCTCCTCTCCTCTCCTCTCCTCTCCTCTCCTCTCCTCTCCTCTCCTCTCCTCTCCTCTCCTCTCCTCTCCTCTCCTCTCCTCTCCTCTCCTCTCCTCTCCTCTCCTCTCCTCTCCTCTCCTCTCCTCTCCTCTCCTCTCCTCTCCTTGAGTCTCCTCTCCTTGAGTCTCCTCTCCTTGAGTCTCCTCTCCTTGAGTCTCCTCTCCTCTCCTTGAGTCTCCTCTCCTCTCCTCTCCTTGAGTCTCCTCTCCTTGAGTCTCCTCTCCTCTCCTTGAGTCTCCTCTCCTTGAGTCTCCTCTCCTCTCCTTGAGTCTCCTCTCCTCTCCTCTCCTTGAGTCTCCTCTCCTCTCCTCTCCTTGAGTCTCCTCTCCTCTCCTTGAGTCTCCTCTCCTCTCCTTGAGTCTCCTCTCCTCTCCTCTCCTTGAGTCTCCTCTCCTCTCCTCTCCTTGAGTCTCCTCTCCTCTCCTTGAGTCTCCTCTCCTCTCCTTGAGTCTCCTCTCCTTGAGTCTCCTCTCCTTGAGTCTCCTCTCCTCTCCTTGAGTCTCCTCTCCTCTCCTTGAGTCTCCTCTCCTCTCCTCTCCTTGAGTCTCCTCTCCTTGAGTCTCCTCTCCTTGAGTCTCCTCTCCTCGAGTCTCCTCTCCTTGAGTCTCCTCTCCTCGAGTCTCCTCTCCTCTCCTTGAGTCTCCTCTCCTCGAGTCTCCTCTCCTTGAGTCTCCTCTCCTCGAGTCTCCTCTCCTCTCCTTGAGTCTCCTCTCCTCTCCTCGAGTCTCCTCTCCTCGAGTCTCCTCTCCTCTCCTCGAGTCTCCTCTCCTCACCTCGAGTCTCCTCTCCTCTCCTCGCCGCAAGTCTCCTCTCCTCGAGTCTCTTCTCCAATCCTCGAGTCTCCTCTCCTTGAGTCTCCTCTCCTCTTTTCTCTCTTCCTTTCCTTTTCTCCTCCTCTCTTTCATTTCCTCCTCCTCTGTTCTCTTTTCTCCTCCTCTCTTTTATTTCCTCCTCCTCTGTTCTCTTTTGTCTTCCTTTCCTTTCTTTTCTCTTCCTTTCTTTTCCTTTCTCTTTTCTTCTTTTCTTTTCAATTAATAACCACAACTTCCTGGTTATTCCTGCATTGGTTTATGCTCCCCACTGGAATGTTCTTTTTGGCTGTTGTGCTCATTCATCATGGATAATTAACCAAAATTCTTCCCATTTGTTTCTGTGGCCATTGCCTTGCTCTTAACCCCTGGTAAATACTGCTCCTTAATTCGAAACTATGACCATCCTTTCAAACATTTGGGGTCCAAGTTAAACCTTGCAAATCCTGTGTTGGACTTGCAGTGTTTACGTCTGCATGCTACATTAGAGGTGGCACTGCACTTGTACACATTTTCTGTTGGTTCTGTTTTTAGAAAGACCACTAAATAGACAGTTGCCAGTTGTGTAAAAATACCTGTATTTGGGCCAAACATTGGTAAAGACATCGTGGATGACGCATATAGGGCTGTTTAGTTCAAACAATCAGTGCTGGAATGGGGTGTAACTGTTCCCAAAACCCCAAATGTTGTTCAGAATGTTTTTGTTAAAGTGGCATGCATTTAATTACCACTCCCTTGCTATGGAGAGAGAGAGAGAGAGAGAGAGGGATCCAGAGAAGGGCAACAAAGCTGGGGAGGGGTTTGGAGCACAAGTGCTATGAGGAGCAGCT
The DNA here is from genome assembly GCF_026170545.1 of Melanerpes formicivorus. Lineage (NCBI taxonomy): Eukaryota > Metazoa > Chordata > Aves > Piciformes > Picidae > Melanerpes > Melanerpes formicivorus. Next base: position 1,541,938 of record NW_027142453.1, read on the forward strand.
GAGGGAGCTGGGGTTGCTTAGCCTGGAGAAGAGGAGGCTCAGGGGAGACCTTATTGCCCTTTACAACTACCTGAAGGGAGGTTGTAGCCCAGTGGGGGTCTGTCTCTTCTCCCAGGCAACCAGCACCAGAACAAGAGCACACAGTCTCAAGCTGCACAGGGGGAAGTTCAGGCTTGATCTCAGAAAGAAGTTCTTCACAGAAAGAGGGATTGCCCATTGGAATGGGCTGCCCAGGGAGGTGGTGGGGGTGATGTCCCCAGAGGTGCTTAAGAAGAGATTGGAAGAGGTACTTAGTGCCATGGTTTAGTTGATTACATAGGATTGGGTGATTGGTTGGACTTAATGATCTTGGCAGTCTCTTCCAAGCTGGTTGATTCTCTGATTAACTTCTTATCCTTAATTGTTATCCTTAGGAAGTTCTTCCTAGAGTGATTGGAATGTGCTGCCCAGGAATGTGGTGGAGTCACCACCACTGGAGATGTTCAGGAAGAGACTTGATGGGGTGCTTGGTGCCATGGTTTAGTTGATCAGATGGTGTTGGATGATAGGTTGGACTTGATGATTTCAAAGGTCTTGTCCAACCTGGTCAATTCAATTCAATTCAATTCAATTCAATTCAATTCAATTCAATTCAATTCAATTCAATTCAATTCAATTCAATTCAATCCAATCCAATCCAATCCAATCCAATCCATTCTATCCCATTAAGCTGATATTATATGGACTGATGTACTATTTAATACACAATTAAACTATGAAATCTTAATTTGTCATCAATGCAAGCTGCACCCCTTATTTTTCGTGCTCCTTCCAAAACATCTATGTCCTGATGCAAAATGTTTAATTGCAGGTTTACTTGTGTATGAAATTGCCCAAACAGCTATGTTGTTTCTCATTGACCACATACTTTAAGGTTTCCTATACAAAATGTCAGAATATTTTACTAAGGGAGATAACTTTTCCCACTTTCAGCTATGGGAATACAGCAAAGCTAGCGAAATCAGACCTGTGAAATAATGCAATGGAAGGCTTTTGTGGCTTGGCCCCAAGTTCTTGAGGCTCTGAACTGCAAGTAGAATCTGACCCTCTAAGGAAACTCTCACACTAAGCTCTTTCCTAATTGAAAAACTTACAGTGGCAAACTGTGTGGTCATAAATTGGACATCAACCACAGAACAAGAGGACACAGTCTCAAGCTGTGCCAGGGGAGGTTTAGGCTGGATGTTAGGAAGAAATTCTTCACAGAAAGAATTATTGGACCATTGGAAAGTGCTGCCCAGGGAGGTGGTGGAGTCCCCATCCCTGGAGGTGTTTGAAAAGGCATTGGACATGGCACTTGAAGCCATGGTTTAGTTAGTCATGATGTGTTGGGTGACAGTTTGGCCTTGATCTTGAAGGTCTTTTCCAACCTTGTTAATTCTATGATTCTATGATCAATAAAATTTAATTGGAAATTTCCTAAATGACAGAGGTATAGGGTTAGGATTAGGGGAAATAAGGTTCATTGCTTAGAAACAAAAATTGCTATGTTTTGAACAATGAAATTTGGTCTAGCTGTTCACAAAGCCAAGACATCATCAGCTCAAACATATCTCACCTGACCATTGTCTGTTCTGATTCAGAAAAATCCCCTTAGCTGAGTTCAATAAAACTGAGGCTTACACAGAGTGGCCTGTCTGGACTTACAGGTTATGAATTCTGCTAAATAGGCAACATCTTCTTTCACTGTCATGCACTTCTAAACTACTTCAATTTGCTTCCTAGTATGGACAGGGGGTGTCTATGAGCTCAGTCAGTTACAAGCAGTGGAAAATCCAACAGCATGAAATTGAACACATCCAAGTGCTGGGTTCTGCACATTGGCCACAATAACCCCATGCAGAGCTACAGGCTGGGGTTAGAGTGGCTGGAGAGCAGCCAAGCAGAGAGGGACCTGGGGGTACTGGTTGATGGTAGGATGAACATGAGCCTGCAGCGTACCCAGGCAGCCAGGAGGGCCAATGGCATCCTGGCCTGCATCAGGAACAGCGTGGCCAGCAGGAACAGGGAGGTCATTCTGCCCCTCTACACTGCACTGGTTAGGCCACACCTCAAGTACTGTGTCCAGTTCTGGGCCCCTCAGTTTAGGAAGGATATTGACTTGCTGGAACGAGTCCAGAGAAGGGCAACGAAGTTGGTGAGGGGTTTGGAACACAAGCCCTATGAGGAGAGATGGAGGGAGCTGGGGTTGCTCAGCCTGGAGAAGAGGAGACTCAGGGGTGACCTTATTGCCCTCTACAACTACCTGAAGGGAGGTTGTACACAGCCGGATGCTGGTCACTTCTCCCAGGCAGCCAGCAGCAGAACAAGGGGGCACAGTCTCAGGCTGTGCCAGGGGAGGTTCAGGTTGGATATTAGGAAGAAGTTCTTCACAGAGAGAGTGATTTGCCATTGGAATGGGCTGCATGGGGAGGTGGTTGTGTCACCATCATTGGAGGTGTTCAGGAGGAGACTTGATGGGGTGCTTGGTGCCATGGGTTAGTTGTTTGGGTGGGTTGGATTGGTTGATGGGTTGGACACGATGATCTTGAAGGTCTCTTCCAACCTGGTCCATTCCATTCCATTCCATTCCATTCCATTCCATTCCATTCCATTCCATTCCATTCCATTCCATTCCATTCCATTCCATTCCATTCTATTCTATTCTATTCTATTCTATTCTATTCTAAAAACCCACCATGAGAAAAGAAGAATTGTTAAAGGTGAGGTAACAATCTTTACCTTGACACTATGTCAAGGAAATGAGAAAATTGTGTGAGTATTATGAAAGTTTCTCCCAGAAGCTAGATTTTATTAGATTGTGGAAGAGACTAAAGATGTCAATTAAACCTACACTTAACACTAATTCCCGTGGCAGCCCACTAATCACCATCCCACAGTTTGATGAATGTCTGGTTGTCATTACCCTTTGTTTATAGCCTCCATACGAGGGATGATGTTTCAAGAGAAGAAATGCTTCATTCTGTTCCCGGCCCTCAGAGAAGCGACACCATTGACAGCTGCTCTCAAAGAAGGAAACTGTCTGTGCCAATTATAGCCAGCCAGGAAGGAAGCCAGCTAAAACCTCTTATAAACACCAGCAAGCCTAAGTATAACTGGTTTATTCTGCTTACTATAGTAAGGTCAGCTTTTCCTGTCCTGTTTTTGAAGAATTTCTTGTCTATGGCAAGATTTCACCAAGGTACTCCAAAACGGGAGCTGAGAATTAAACACATGTTCAATCTTTATCAGCTCTCTATTGTTCTAGTGAGTGAACAAAACTGACCCATATAAAGAAGTCCACAAGGATGTGCAAACTCCTCATATACTCCTGTGTTTTGAGTCTGAGAGGCCCTGTGGCTCCTGCTTGAAATAGTTTTCCATCAGCATTGTGAAGTGTTCTTCGTGCTGGTCTTTATCATGCAGTGAAAAACTGCGTAATTATAAATAGCAAAATGTAATGGAATATCTAAATAGATGGATAGGATGGTGGGAGGAAGTCTGCCTCTGTTCCAGAATTCCCAGAGCAGATCTCAGTTTAGGAAGGATGTTGACATGCTGGAACAAGTCCAGAGAAGGGCAATATGAAGTTGGAGTAACCTGAGTAGTGGCTCACTTGGTAGTGCAAAGGACCCTTAATGGGAAGGTTGTGAGTTCAAGCCTGCAGTGGGCAGTAGTGTCCTCCCTACTCTAGTCATGAGGTCTGTGGTGACAGGTTGGACTCGATGATCTTTGAGGTCTCTTCCAACCTTGGTGATACTGAATACTGAATACTGGTGAGGGGTTTGGAACACAAGCCCTATGAGGAGAGGCTCAGGGAGTTGGGGTTGCTTAGCCTGGAGGAGACTCAGGGGTGACCTTTCTGCTCTCTACAACTACCTGAAGGGAGGTTGTAGACAGGCAGATGTTGGTCTCTCTCCCAGGCAGCCAGTACCAGAACAAGAGGACACAGTTTCAGGCTGTGCCAGGGGAGGTTTAGGCTGGATGTTAGGAAGAAGTTCTATACAGAGAGAGTGATTGCCCATTGGAATGGGCTGCCCGGGGAGGTGGTGGAGTCACCATAATTGGAGGTGTTCAGGAGGAGACTTGATAGGGTGCTTGGTTGCATGGTTTAGTTGATTAGGTGGGTTGGATTGGTTGATGGGTTGGACACGATGATCTCAAAGGTCTTTTCCAACCTGGTCTATTCCATTCCATTCCATTCCATTCCATTCCATTCCATTCCATTCCATTCCATTCCATTCCATTCCATTCCATTCCATTCCATTCCATTCCATTCCATTCCATTCCATTCCATTCCATTCTCTGCAGGGATGGCATTATGAACCAGCTCCACTGCAGGGTGAAGGTTTGATCCAGCATGAATAATCTGAGTGAATGATTGGGGGTTGTTTCAGAATCCAAACCAAGAGAGGTAACTGATTTGGATAATTCTGAAATGTCAGTTGAACAGAATGAAGAAAAACAAAAAAACAAAAAAAAGAGTGTCCCAGCTTGAGGCAAGGCAGATCCTCCATTGCCTCCCACCAGGGCAGAAAAAATGAGACTCACACAAATGGATTGCAGAAGTGATGGAAAGTTTAAATAGAAAAGCAGTAAAGTGTTTTACAAAGAGCTGAAATTATTGTGACAAAGGAAACCCAAAGCATACAGAGTCCATTACATCATACCGCAAAAGACCTCCCAAAATTTACCTTCTCCCCACCTGAAGGTATATCCAAAACCCCCAGGGCTCCTTCTTCCCCCCACTCCACTGTTAGGCTAATAAAATAGAATTAACCAGGTTGGAGGAGACCTCAAATATCATCAAGCCCAACCTGTCACCACAGACCTCATAACTAAACCATGGCACCAAGTGTCACGTCCAATCCCCTCTTGAACACCTCCAGGGATGGTGACTCCACCACCTCCCTGGGCAGCACATTCCAATGATGAAAGACTCTTTCTATGAAGAATTTCTTCCTAACATCCATCCTAAACCTTCCCTGGTGCAGCTTGAGACAGTGTCCTCTTGTTCTGGTGCTGGTTGTCTGGGAGAAGAGACCAACCCCCACCTGGCTACAACCTCCCTTCAGGGAGTTGTAGACAACAACAAGGTCCCCCCTGAACCTCCTCTTGTCGAGGCTAAAAACCATAACCTAACCCTAACCCTAATCTCAGCCAGCCAGATTTGAGACTGCTCAACCCCCCGCCTTTCTCCTCCTGGCATTAGGCCTAGCCAGGCCTAAGAGGCCTTGAGATACTCCTCCACCATTACCAGATGAGGAAGCATCTCACACAGGAGTAGGGAGAGAAGAAAGAGGAATTGAGAGACTTTGCAGATGAATTCATAGGGCTCAGGACATTATCATCATGAAATACACAGCTTCCTGTGCCCACCTACTGGGCTGGACACTTGTGACAGCTGAGATGTATCTTGTGTGGCAGCAACAGGAGGCACCCAGCCTAAACTGCCACAGAGAGAAAAGAAAGTTTTGCATTGTAGTGGCAAAGTGGTTTAAATTCATTTTTAATCACAGTATCACAGTATCACTAAGGTAGGAAGAGACCTCAAAGATCATCGAATCCGACCTGTCACCACAGACTGCATGACTAGACCATGGCACCAAATGCCACTTCCAATCTCCTCTTGAACATCACCAGGGATGGTGACTCCACCACCTCCCTGGGCAGCACATTCCAATGACGAATGACTTGCTCGGTGAAGAACTTTCTCCTCACCTCGAGCCTAAACTTCCCCTGGTGCAGCTTGAGACTGTGTCCTCTTGTTCTGATGCTGGTTGCCTGGGAGAAGAGACCAACCCCTTCCTGGCTACAACCACCTTTCAGGTAGTTGTAGAGGGCAATGAGGTCACCCCTGAGCCTCCTCTTCTCCAGGCTAAACAATCGCAGCTCCCTCAGCCTCTCCTCAGAGGGCTTGTGCTCACGGCCTCTCCCTAGCCTCGATGCCCTTCTCTGGACATGTTCAAGTGTCTCAATGTCCTTCTTCAACTGAGGGGCCCAGAACTGGACACAGGACTCAAGGTGTGACAATGCAGAGTCCAGGGGCAGAATGACTTCCCTGCTCCTGCTGGCCACACTATTCCTAATGCAGGCCAGGATGCCATTGGTCCCCTTGGCCACCTGGGCACACTGCTGGCTCATGTTTAGGCAGCTGTCAATCAGCACCCCCAGGTCCCTCTTTGTTTGGGAGCTCTCCAGCCACTCTGACCCCAGCCTGTAGCTCTGCATGGGGTTGCTGTGGCCAAAATGCAGCATCCATCACTTGGACTTGTTAAATGCCATCCCATTGGACTCTGCCCATCTGTCCAGTCAGTTGAAGTCCATCTGCAGAGCCCTTCCATCCTGTAACTGAACAACATCTGCTCCTAACTTGGTGTCATCCGCAAATTTACTGATGACTGACTCAATCCCCTCATCCAGATCATCAATGAAGATTTTAAAGAGAATGGGGCCCAGCACTGATCCCTGGGGGACACCACTGGTGACTGGCCTCCAGCTGGATGTGGCACCATTCACCACCACTCTCTGGGCTCGACCCTCCAGCCAGTTCCTAACCCATAATAATGACAAAGTCATCCAAAGTCCCCCTCTACAAAAAGAGGCACAAATGTAGCTATCATCACCCTTCTTGAAGGATGGTGAGGGCACTCACCCAGGCTGAAAAATACATTTTCAAATCTGAGCATCCCATCTCCAGCAGCAGTGCCTTATACATTACAAGACAGACACGTTTGGGCAGGTACTGTTTGCATAATCAAGAACACTTTCATGGAAACTGGGCTTAAAAGGCTATTTATTTCTTTGGCAGTTTGTGCAGTAGGTTCATTCAGGCACATAGAGTGCTTTTCAAATTTTCTTTCCCCCCTCCCCCCCCCCCCCAACTTATTGAATGAATTACCTGAGCTGAGACTCAGCAATTTCACAGGACAAGGTAGGAAACAGCTCAGCTTGAAATATGATTTATATCAGGGTATTCACATAGCAAGATGTAGGAGCTGTGGCTTTTTAAGGGGAAGGAGTAATACAAACCCAGTTTTACATACTGAGTGAATTCCTTAGCTATTGAGTAAATGAAAGGGGAATAGCAGAGCAGAGCAGAGCATAGCAGAGAATAGCAGAGAATAGAACAGAATCAACCAGGTTGGAAGAGACCTTTGAGATCATCAAGTCCAACCTATCACCCAACACCATCTAATCAACTAAACCATGGCACCAAGCACCCCATCCAGTCTCTTCCTAAACACCTCCAGTGAGTGTGACTCCACCACTTCCCTGGGCAGCCCATTCCAATGGCCAATCACTCTTTCTGTCAAGAACTTCTTCCTAACATCCAGTCTAAAGCTCCCATGGTGCAGCTTGAGACGGTGTCCCCGTGTTCTGGTGCTGGTTGCCTGGGAGAAGAAACCAATCCTCACCTGTCTACAACCTCCCTTTAGGTAGTTGTAGAGAGCAGTAAGGTCTCCCCAGAGCTTCCTCCTGGACACAGTACTCAAAGCCACACCTTGAGTACTGTGTCCATTTCTGGGCCCCTTAGTTCAGGAAGGGGGTTGACTTGCTGGAACGTGTCCAGAGAAGGGCAACGAAGTTGGTGAGGGGTTTGGAGAACAAGCCCTATGAGGAGAGGCTGAGGGAGCTGGGATTGCTTAGCCTGGAGAAGAGGAGGCTCAGAGGAGACCTCATTGCTGTCTACAACTCCCTGAAGGAAAGTTGTATCCAGGTGGGGGTTGGTCTCTTCTCCCCGGCAGCCAGCACCAGAACAAGAGGACACAGTTTCAAGCTGTGCCAGGGGAGGTTTAGGCTGGATGTTAGAAAGAATTTCTGTACAGAGAGGGTGATTACCCATTGGAATGTGCTGCCTGGGGAGGTGGTGGAGTCACCATCATTGGAGGTGTTCAGGAGAAGACTTGATAGGGTGCTTGGTGCCATGGTTTAGTTGATTAGGTGGTGTTGGATGATAGGTTGGACGTGATGGTCTTGAAGGTCTCTTCCAACCTGGTTTATTCTAACTATTCTCTTCCTGTGGATAGGATACTTATCCATAGTTTTAATCTGTCCCAAATGTACACATATTTTCAGGCTGCAGAAGTTTTTATATTAACATTCCCAATGATGCCTGATGCTTATTTATGGGGACTAACAAACTTACTCTTTTTTCCTTATAAAGGTGCCTTCATTAATTTGTTTGTTCATTGAACTGCATGATTCTGGTTTTGCACTTTCTTCTACAAATGCTTGTCTCCAATCTAAATAGAATAAGACACAGGTGTGATTTTTGCAATCAAAGGCCCAAACAGAGCATTACAATATAACATAATCAACACCATCCAACACAAGGCTGTTATTTAGAAGGTGAAATATGAGGAGTGCTGTCCTGAATAAAGATAGTTGTAAGAAGGGAAGGGAAGGGAAGGGAAGGGAAGGGAAGGGAAGGGAAGGGAAGGGAAGGGAAGGGAAGGGAAGGGAAGGGAAGGGAAGGGAAGGGAAGGGAAGGGAAGGGAAGGGAAGGGAAGGGAAGGGAAGGGAAGGGAAGGGAAGGGAAGGGAAGGGAAGGGAAGGGAAGGGAAGGGAAGGGAAGGGAAGGGAAGGGAAGGGAAGGGAAGGGAAGGGAAGGGAAGGGAAGGGAAGGGAAGGGAAGGGAAGGGAAGGGAAGGGAAGGGAAGGGAAGGGAAGGGAAGGGAAGGGAAGGGAAGGGAAGGGAAGGGAAGGGAAGGGAAGGGAAGGGAAGGGAAGGGAAGGGAAGGGAAGGGAAGGGAAGGGAAGGGAAGGGAAGGGAAGGGAAGGGAAGGGAAGGGAAGGGGAGGGGAGGGGAGGGGAGGGGAGGGGAGGCGAGGCGAGGCGAGGCAAGGCAAGAATTAAGGTTGAGGTTGGATGTTAGAAAGAAGTTCTTTCTAGAAAGAGTGAATGGCCATTGGAATGTGCTGCCCAGGGAGGTGGTGGAGTCACCATCCCTGGACTTGTTTAGGAAGAGACTGGATGGGGTGATTGGTGCCATGGTTTAGTTGATTAGATGGTGTTGGGTGATAGGTTGGACTTGATGATCTCAAAGGTCTTTTCCAACCTGCTCCATTCCATTCCATTCCATTCCATTCCATTCCATTCCATTCCATTCCATTCCATTCCATTCCATTCCATTCCATTCCATTCCATTCCTCCATGAAATGATCTGAAGCAGAGAACACACATGCCTGTGCTGGGACCTTACTGTTCAGCGTGCTGAAATCAATGAATGTTTTTGTGAGTAAGTACACTTCTTCTTTGGCTGTTAAAAAGGCAGCTTTGAGGAAAATAAAAGAACATGAAAGCTGAGATGCTGCACTACTTATTTATAAAACTTTCTTTCATTTTACAGTCCTTTAGATGTAGAGAGATTTTAGCAAGAGATGGTTTCAGCAGCTCCTTTAACCTGCTGTAAATAATTGACCAGGGTTATCCACAAATGCCTACATAGAGAACTGGTGTGAGACTGGTGGTCTAAACATAGGCACCAGATATCATTTAATGATACCACACTTGACCTCCAGCTGTGGCTCCAGAAAAGTAGATGCTCCATATATCCTGTGACAAATCTGCCTGCCATGTGCACATGTGTCAGGTGCTGTCAGGAGTCTAGAAACACACGGGACATCTATACTTAAGCAACTGAACTCATCTCCATACCTGGCTGTTGTTCAAAAAGTTTGCTTTTTATTAAATTATTATTTAATCATCCAGTAAAAGATGCACTTTGAGTGGTTTAGCACAATATGTGCATTTACTCTATGTAAGGAGCAAAAACCCACCCTCTCCCCTGAGCCTCCTCTTCTCCAGGCTAAGCAAGCCCAGCTCCCTCAGCCTCTCCTCACAGGGCTGTGCTCCTAACCCCTCCCCAGCTGTGTTGCCCTTCTCTGGACACATTCCAGCAAGTCAACATCCTTCCTAAACTGAGCTGCCCAGAACTGGACAAAGGACTCAAGGTGTGGCCTAACCAGTGCAGGGTACAGGGGCAGAATGACCTCCCTGCTCCTGCTGGCCAGACTAGTGTTGGTGCAGGCCAGGATGCCATTGGCCTTCTTGGCCACCTGGGCACACTGCAGGCTCATGTTCAGCCTACCATCAACCAGTACCCCCAGGTCCCTCTCTGCCTGGCTGCTCTCCGGCCACTCTGACCCCAGCCTCTAGCACTGCATGGGGTTGTTGTGGCCAATGTGTGGAACCCTGCACTTTGATGTGTTAAATCTCATGCCCTTGGACTCTGTCCATCCGTCCAGCCGGTCCCTCTGCAGAGCTCTCCAACCCTCTAAGAGATCAACATGTGCTCCCAACTTGATGTCATCTGCAAATTTACTGATGATGGATCCAATGTCCTCATCCAGATCTTCAATAAAGATGTTAAAGAGCATGGGGCCCAGCACTGATCCCTGGGAGACACCACTAGTGACTGGCTGCCAACTGGAAATGGTACCATTCACCACCATTTTCTGAGCCCAGTCCTCCAGTGCAGGTTTCCCCTTTGAAACGGATTGGTAGCCTTCTTGTCATTTGAATGAACAAATGACTTTGGCATCTCTTGGAGAAGTTCAATTTGAAGCTTACATTCCAATGACAAAAAGGTGTCAGAACAAAGTTCATGTGGTATTCAGGTTCCAGGGTCAGGGTAGTGCCTGGTAAGCCCTGGAAATGCTGGGCCATCACTGTTATAGTCAAAAAAAGGAGGTGTTTCAGTGACTCGGGAAGGATCAGTGCTGCGCCCCATGCTCTTTAATATCTTTATTGATGATCTGGATGAGGGCATCGAGTCCATCATCAGTAAATTTGCAGATGACACCAAGCTGGGGGCAGGAGTTGATCTACTGGAGGGTAGGAGAGGCTCTGCAGAGAGACCTGGACAGGCTGGACAGATGGGCAGAGTCCAAGGGCATAAGATTGAACACATCCAAGTGCCGGGTTCTACACATTGGCCACAACAACCCCATGCAGTGCTACAGGCTGGGGTCAGAGTGGCTGGAGCATGGCTGGAGAGTAGCCAGGTAGAGAGGGACCTGGGGGTACTGGTTGATGTTAGGCTGAACATGAGCCTGCAGTGTGCCCAGGCAGCCAGGAGGGCCAATGGCATCCTGGCCTGCATCAAGAATTGTGTGGCCAGCAGGAGCAGGGAGGTCATTCTGCCCCTGTACACTGCACTGGTTAGGCCACACCTCGAGTACTGTGTCCAGTTCTGGGCCCCTCAGTTTAGGAAGGATGTTGAGTTGCTGGAACGAGTCCAGAGAATGGCAATGAAGTTGGTGAGGGGTTTGGAACACAAGCCCTATGAGGAGAAACTGAGGGAGCTGGGGTTGCTTAGCCTGGAGAAGAGGAGACTCAGGGGAGACCTTCTTGCTCTCTACAACTACCTGAAGAGAGGTTGTAGACAGGTGGATGTTGGTCTCTTCTCCCAGGCAGCCAGTACCAGAACAAGAGGACACAGTCTCAGGCTGCGCCAGGGGAGGTTTTGGTTGGATGTGAGGAAGAAGTTCTACACAGAGCGAGTGATTTGCCATTGGAATGGGCTGCCTGGGGAGGTGGTGGAGCTGCCATCATTGGAGATGTTCAGGAAGAGACTTGATGGAGTGCTTGGTGCCATGGTGTAGTTGATTAGGTGGCTTGGATTGGTTGATGGGTTGGACACGAAGATCTTGAAGGTCTCTTCCAACCTGGTTTATTCTATTCTATTCTATTATGTGCCGTGAGGGGTGTCAAGGTCCGGAGACATTAGATGTCTCAGTCCGGAGACACAGTTCTTTTAAATATTCCCGTGTTGTGAAATTAGAGGCACAAATGAGGCCAAAGTATCAACAGCTAGACTATTTATTACATAAATAAAGTGGACATAAGAAGGGGAGAGGGAGAAAATAGAGAGGGAGAGAGAGAAGAGGAAAGGAATTATATTACCACACCCCTCATCCCCCCCAAGACAGTTAAAGTCTGTGGACGAAAGGTGCTGCAGGAGATGTTGGGTTTGTAGAGAAACGGTGCTGAGGCTTTTGCTGGAGAAGAGCTGTGGTCCTCTGGGGAGATGTTGGGTTGGTACAGGAACGGTGCTGAGGCTCCTCTGGGCAGCCTGGGTCTGTAGAGAAAGGGTGCTGAGGCTTTGGCTGGAGAAGAGCTGTGGTCCTCTCTGCAGCTTCTTTTCTCCGGAGCAGCACTGTCCCGGCTTTCCCTTCTCAGCAGCATGGTCTGTCTCCTGTGTTTTCCTTCATCTCTGTTTTTCTCCCAGTTTTTCTCCTCTGTTTCTCTCTCTACAAACCAGTAGTTGATCCAGTCTTTTATACAGTTTTTAGTCCTTAGGTATGTTTTCAAATATTGCCCCTCAGGAATTCCAGGGGCAGGAAATAATCCTTAGGTTCTGTGTATTGCTGTGTGTTTGGGCAAGATTTTGGATGGAGGGGGAGGGATCTCCCTCTTCCCCGTCTCCATACAGACAAGCCCCCCCACATTCCTTACACATCAGGAAACAGGTGGTAAAAACCATTGTGTCACCCTGCCCAGGGTACTTGATGGGTGGAGATTATCTTGCCCTAAAGGTGTGATGGCTGGGTCCTTGGGTCCATTGTTGTAGTCCCGTGTTATCACGATGCAATCACAAGCTGACTTGCATCCAGGGTTGGTAGACAAGATTCTTTCCACCTTCATTCCAGTGGCTCTGCTATAAGTTTATCTTTGTTGACTCACACCAAGAGAGACAAACTTATTAGTCTCTCACAAGGTGAGAGTGTAGTGTGCTGAAATTCATCTGGTGAAAGTTGAAGACAAATTATCTTCTCTTTCTTGATCTCTTTTTGGTGCCTGAAACAAGAGCTCTGCTGAACTGCCTACTGTGTTCTTGGGTAGCTCTGTGTGCAAGTTGTGCCCATTATCCTATACTCTTTTAATTTCCAAATGAAGATTCAATTAGAGTTACAGAAGCCTTCCCCCATCCAATCCTTGTGTGCATAACTATTACCTAGCCAGGGAACAGTCTTGCATTTGTGTCAAAAGTTATTTTGCTTTTAGTTACTTTAAATTGTTCTCTCTTGCTGCAGTTAAAGCACTGCATAATGAACCTTTCATGTTTCAGTATCCAAAGGGAGGTGCTTGAATAAATATTTTTAGTTGGCCTTTATGTGGGATTCTCAGTCTGAAGAATGTCCTGAATGTCTTATTATACTCGATTCTTTCTCTTATAGTAATTTTTGCAGTATCATCCCTCTTGGGACATTACCATTTCCCAGGTGAACACAGATGTGCTGTATATACAGCCAATATTAGAAGCACTGCATGAGGCTTTGGAGCACAAGCCCTATGAGGAGAGGCTGAGACAGCTGGGGTTGTTTAGCATGGACAAGAGGAGGCTCAAGGGAGACCTTCTTGCTCTCTACAACTACCTGAAGGGAGGTTGTAGACAGGTGGGGGTTGGTCTCTTCTCTCAGGCAACCAACAATAGAACAAGAAGACACAGTCTCAAGCTGCACCAGGGGAGGTTTAGGCTGGATGTTAGAAAGAAGTTCTTCATAGAAGGAGTGATTTGCCATTGGAATGTGCTGCCCAGGGTGGTGGTGGAGTCACCATCACTGGGGGTGTTCAGGAGGAGACTGGATTGGGCGCTTGGTGCCATGGTTTAGTTGATTATATGTTGTTGGATGATGGGTTGGACTCGATGCTCTCGAAGATCTCTTCCTACCTGGTTAATTCCATTCCATTCCATTCCATTCCATTCCATTCCATTCCATTCCATTCCATTCCATTCCATTCCATTCCATTCCATTCCATTCCTTTATTAGAATAACCAAACCAGGTTGGAAGAGACCTTCAAGACCATCGTGTCCAACCCATCAGCCAATCCAACCCACCCAAACAGCTAACCCATGGCACCAAGCACCCCATCAAGTCTCCTTCTGAACACCTTCAATGACGGCGACTCCACCACCTCCCTGGGCAACCCATTCCATAGCGCAATCACTCTTTCTGTATAGAACTTCTTCCTAACATCCATTCCATTCCATTCCAGTCCCTTGGACTTATTATTTGGTGCTGGTGAAACATCAAGCGGTTTTCAGCTATAATATCCTCTGAGTCAGTAATGTTCTGTTTATCTGCTTCAAGAGACCACTTGGTAAATATTTATCTTTTAATTTTAGAAGCATGATCTGTTTTCATGCACAATTATCATTTTCAATGGCTTGCTTTCCACAAAAATTCTTTATCTTGTGGCAGGCTGAGTCAGATACACAAAGTGAGGTTTTCCTGCTACTACACATTAATAATTTACCTGCATACAAATCTGAGTGGTGGCATTCACAAGGTTTACATTTCAAGGCTGGAACAAGCACATTTAAACCTGAAGGCTGGCACTTCAGTTTTGCAAGTTGAATTTCTATTCAATCTGGACCCCAAGGATCTTCCTTGCCTTCCTCATCATTGTGGCTTGTAATGAAGCAAATCCTCTGTCAGTTGAGAACTCGGTTTCTTCTTTTTACACAGTGTCCTTAAAATTAGGCATGATCATACCACTTTCCCATGTAGGTTTCTATGCAATTTTCTATCCATCTTGATAGTTTATGATGGATACAGTAAGAACATAAATGCTTTTGACTTCGATTTTAAGTTGGAATAGACTGGACTAGACTAGACGAGACTAGACTAGAATAGACTAGAATAGAATAGACCAGGTTGGCAAAGACCTTGGAGATCATGGAGTCCTACCTATCTCCCAACACCATCTATTCAACTAAACCATGGCACCAAGTGCCTCATCCAGTCTCTTCTTAAACACTTCCAGTGATGGTGACTCCACCACTTCCCTGGTCAGCACATTCCAATGGCCGATCACTCTTTCTGGGAAGAACTTCTTCCTAGCATCCAGCCTAAACCTCCCTTGGTGAAGCTTGAGACTGTGTCCTCTTGTTCTGGTGCTGGTTGCGTGGGAGAAGAGACCAACATCTGCCTGGCTACAACCTCCCTTCAGGTAGTTGTAGACAGCAAGAAGGTCTCCTCTGAGCCTCCTCTTCTCCAAGCTAAGCAACCCCAGCTCTCTCAGCCTCTACTCACAGGGCTGTGCTCCAAACCCCTCGCCATCTGTGTTGCCCTTCTCTGGACACCTTCCAGCTACTCAACATCTTTCCTAAACTGAGTGGCCCAGATCTGGACACAGGACTCGAGGTGCAGCCTAACCAGTGATGAGTCCAGGGGCACAATGACCTCCCTGCTCCTGCTGCCCACACTATTCCTGATGCAGGCCAGGATGCCATTGGCCCTCTTGGCTGCCTGGGTGCACTGCAGGCTCATGTTCAGCCTCCCATCGACCAGTACTCCCATGTCCCCTTCTGCCTGACCGCTCTCCAGCCACTCTGACCCCAGCCTGTAGCACTGCATGGGGTTGGTGCAGCTAATGTGCAGAACCGTGCACTTGGATGTGTTATATGGCCTGGGAACAGCCTCAGTCAACAAATTACAAAGGCCACCCAAGAGATACACATGCAGGAGGTCAGGAAGCTTTTTCCCACTCATATAGAATTAAGGGGAATTTTGCTGTTGAGTTTAAAGGGAGCAGAGGCAGGTCAAAAGGCAGCCAAGATAGGTTTCATGTAAGAGCCCCAGCAGCTCTATTCCGCTTGTACACGTGTTTGTAGGATCACGTGTGTGCGGGGAAGAGTGGGACACCAGCCCGAAGAACTGATAGTTCCCAGAAGCGTGGTTTCTTTTATCTTCCATCAGAGAGGAACTGTCAGGCCACATAATCATCCTAAAGTTCAAACATTTAAAACAGGCGAGATTGATAGCAAGGAAAAAAAAATAATCACCTCCATGTACTGAATCATGCCCTGTTTATGCACTCCTGCTCAGCTCTGTAAAGGGTAACTTGTAATGCTTTTTCTGGATATCCAAATGTTATTGCCTCAGGAGTAGTTATTTTTCTCTAGGGAGAGAATGGAATAGAAGACAATAGACCAGGTTGGAAAAGACCCTGGTGATCATTGAGTCCAACCTATCACCCAACAACCAGCTGGCAGCCAGTCATTAGTGGTGTCCCCCAGGGATCAGTATTGGGTCCCATGCTCTTCAACGTCTTTACTGGTGATCTGGATGAGGGTGTTCAGTCCATCATCAGTAAATTTGCAGATGACACCAAGCTGGGGGCAGGTGTTGATCTGTTAGAGGAAAGGAGAGCTCTGTAAAGGGACCTTGCCAGGCTGGACAGATGGGCAGAGACCAAGGGCATGAGATTGAACACACCTAAGTGCTGGGTTCTACATAATTATATGGATTTGTCATTATATGAAATTCCATGCAGGCAAACTACTGACAAAGGAAACTCATTCTGATTGGGAAAGGTTTGGCTTTTAAGTTGTTTCTTAATGCAGTTAAGCAACAGCAGATGAGAAGCAGTAGCCAGCTTGTTCTTTGCAGACTGTAGTTAGGGTTCTGCACACTGGCCACAACAACCCCATGCAGTGCTACAGGCTGGGGTCAGAGTGGCTGGAGAGTGGCCAGGCAGAGGGACCTGGGGGTGTTGGTTGACAGCTGGCTGAACATGAGCCAACAGTGTGCCCTGGCAGCCAAGAAGGCCAATGGCATCCTGGCCTGTATCAGGAACAGTGTGGCGAGCAGGGAAGTCATACTGGCCCCGTACACCACACTGGTTAGGCCACACCTTGAGTCCTGTGTCCAGTTCTGGGCTCCTCAGTTTAGGAAAAATGTTGACTTGCCGGAAGTTGTCCAGAGAAGGACAACAAAGCTGGGGAGGGGTTTGGAGCACAGCCCTCTGAGGAGAGGCTGAGGGAGCTGGAGTTGCTTTGCCTGGGGAAGAGAAGCCTCAGAGGAGATCTTCTTGCTCTCTAAAACTGCCTGAAGGGAGGTTGTAGACTGGTGGGTGTTGGTCTTTTCTTCCAGGCAACCAGCACCAAAACAAGGGGGGACAGTCTCAAGCCGCTCCAGGGGAGGTTTAGGCTGGATGTTAGGAAGAGATTCTTCATAGAGAGAGTGATTGCCCATTGGAATGTGCTGCCCAGGGAGGTGGTGGAGTCACCATCACAGGAGGTGTTTAGGAGGAGACTTGACGGGGTGCTTGATGACATGGTTTTATTTGATTAGATGGAGTTGGATGATGGGTTGGACACGATCTCAAAGGCCAACCTGGTCTATTCTATTCTATTCTATTCTATTCTATTCTATTCTATTCTATTCTATTCTATTCTATTCTATTCTATTCTATTCTGTTCCGTTCTATTCTACCATGGCACCAGGCACCCCATCCAGTCTCTTCCTAAACACCTCCACTGATGGTGACTCTACCACCTCCCTGGGCAGCCCATTCCAAAGGCCAATCACTCTTCCTGTGAAGAACTTCTTCCTATCATCCAGCCTAAGGTACAGAGCAGATAAGCTGTTTAATATTGAAGCAAGCTGCATGGACTTCTTTTCTTGTTCTTTTTGTAATCTGGTTTCTAGTTCACTGGTTGTGTTGTGATAAGAAAAGGAAAAACTATGCTAGGCTGATATTGCCTTCAATGTTTATGTTCCCTACTTTTAAAAATAATGCTTGAATTTCTACTGCTTCTTTTTCATTCTTAACTTCCCTGGGTGTGTATATCTTGTGTCTTTGCATCATCTTATTTTTATGCAAAGAACAAATTGGTTACTACATAGTTCTAGAAAGAAGACTCCAAAAAAGACTCAATAGGTTGAATAAATTTTTCCTTTTTGCAGTGCAGAGAGTACTAAAAAAGCTGTGCTGACAAATCTGCCCGTCTGCCATCAGACAACTCTTCTGAATAGATATGGTCTCTGTAGTACAGGATGGTATTCCTCTGCCCAAAGTAGGCATCAAGGAATACACTTTCTCTTTGGAGGTGATGCAGGGAAACACAGATTCAAAGGCAGAAACAACACAGGGAAACCCCTGAGGGAGGTTCTTCAGCTCCTATGTTAGGCATCTAAGAGACACCCTCAAGGTTGCCTTCCAGAGTACTGGCTTTCCTCTCCACTGACTATGTAAAATTATGGCACCATACTGTCAGATGATAAAATAGAATAGAATTAACCAGGTTGGAAAAGACCTTCAAGATCATCAGGTCCAATCTATCACCCAACACCATCTAATCAACTAAACCATGGCACTCACCACCCCATCCAGTCTCTTCCTAAACACCTCTAGTGATGGTGACTCCACCACCTCCTTGGGCAGCCCATTCCAATGGCCAATCACTCTGGGAAGAACTTCTTCCTAACATCCAGTCTAAACCTTCCCTGGTGCAGCTTGAGACTGTGTCCTCTTGTTCTGGGGCTGGTTGCCTGGGAAAAGAGACCAACCCCCACCTGGCTACAACCTCCCTTCAGGTAGTTGCAGACAGCAATAAGGTCTCTCCTGAGCCTCCTCTTCTTCAGGCTAAACAACCCCAGCTCCCTTAGCCTCTCCTCACAAGGCTTGTGCTCCAGACCTCTCCCCAGCCTCGTTGCCCTTCTCTGGACATGCTCAAGTGTCTCAATATCCTTAAATTGAGGGGCCCAGATAACCAGTCCTGTCTTGGAATCATAGAATGGTTTGTGTTGGAAGGATCATCTAGTTCCAACTTCCCCCTTTCCCCCCCACCACCATATGCAGTGACACCTTTCTCTAGACTAGTTAGCTCAAAGCCTCATCCAGCCTGGCCTTGAACACTTCCATGGAGGTGACATCCACAGCCTCCCTGGGTAACCTGTTCTAGTGTCTTGTCACACTTAGTGTTAAGGATTTCTAACACCCACTCAAAATCCACCCTCCTCCAGCTCCAGTCCATTCCCTGTCATCCTATCATAACAAGTCCTTGTAAACAAGTCCCTCCCCACATTTCTTCTAGGGCCCCCACCAGGTAGCAGAAGTCCTCTATAAGGTCTCCCCGCAGGCTTCCCTTCTCCAGGCTAAACAGCCCCAATTCTTTCAGCCTGTCCCCATAAGTGATGTACTCCAGACTTCTGATCATCTTCACAGCCCTTCTCTGGACCTGCTCTAACAGATCTATGTCCTTGTGCTGGGGGCACTAGAACTGGATGTACTACTCAGAGCCATCTGGCCAGTATATAAATTTGACATCTGGAGAGCTGGGAAAATCTACAAGCAGCCAACACTCAGCTACATAAAAACTGTCTAAAAGCCTGTGATACTGCAGATGGGTTTGCAGGGGCCTTCACCCCTTACTTGGGACTGTCTTCCACCAAATCAAGAGAGAGCTCTGCTGGAGAGGAAGAATGAAGGGTAACACTTTTGCCCCATTCTTGTTAGGCACCCACAAGGAATATCTGTTTTTCACCAGAATGAGAGCTGGGTGCTTTCTTAACTTGGGTGGCTAATTCAGAGCTTACCTCCAGCTACATAAAAATTCACTTTGGTAACTGAGATGAAGGAGCAGTGTTATTTCTACACTCTCTGATAAATAGAATAGAATTAACCAGGTTGGAAGAGACCTTTGAGATCATCGAGTCCAACCTATCATCCAACACCATCTAATCAACTAAACCATGGCACCAAGCACCCCATTAAGTCTCTTCCTAAACACTCCACCACCTCCCTGGGCAGCCCATTCCAATAGCAAATCATTCTCTCTATGAAGAATTTCTTCCTAGCATCCAGCCTAAACCTCCCCTGGTGCAGCTTGAGACTGTGATCTCACAGAACCTCGAGCAGATGATCAACATGAGACGGCTCTTTACAGCTGCCACTAGATGGAGAGCTTTAGGTACACTCTGCATACACACATCCGTAGGCGAAGACCCAAAGTGTAAGGCTGGGAGCCAGCCGTATCATTATCCTGAAGTCTGAGTTTCAGGAAACAACAAGCAGAAAATTTTACTTCAAAATGTCTGTGTCAAGGTCATCCTTCCTTACTGTGCCAGAAGAGAGCTTCTCAGAAGGCAGACATCCTTTATTTCAAGGCTTCAAACAAGAATCTACTGCATCCATACTGAAGTTGTTCAAACAGCTGTTAGAAACATGCACTTCTTATCTCATCTACTTCTTGTCTGGAATTCCAGCCATTACATTTGTAATTTTACTTGCTTATTGCTCTCTACAACTACCTGAAGGGAGGTTGTAGCCAGGAAGGGGTTGGTCTTGTCTCCCAGGCAACCAGCACCAGAACAAGAGGACACAGTCTCAAGCTGCACCAGGAGAAGTTTAGGCTGGAGGTAAGGAGAAAGTTCTTCACAGAGAGAATTGTTAGCTATTGGAATGTGCTGCCCAGGGAGGTGGTGGAGTCACCATCCCTGGAGGTGTTCAAGAGGGGATTGGATGTGGCCATGGTTTGGTCTTGAGTGACAGGTTGGACTTAATGATTTCTGAGGTCTTTTCCAACCTTATTGATTCTGTGATTCTTGTCTGGCATTCCAGCCATTACATTTAACAATTTTACTTGCTTTAAACATTATGTCTCAACTTTATAACCCAGCTTTTATCTGCATTTTTTTCCCCATTTCTGACACATATTACCCTGACCTGATGGGTGCAGGAGTTGTCTAGCATTAATGGAGAAGCTAAGTACTCTGTATCAGTTTCAAGACTTTGAATGTTTGAATTGCAGTCTTGTTTTAAAAGCACTAGTTCCAGACTTAACACAGTTTAGAAGAAGAGGGGGGGAAAAAGGCTTTGCTAGAGTCTTCTGCCATTAATTCAACCAGTTCCAAGGAGAGTTCAGTGCTGTCTGGTTCAATTTGAGCAGGGTTAGCATGAAATGAGCGTTCAGGACTACAAATTCCTACTTCAAAAAGGGGCTGAAAATTACTGATCAAATTGTTCCATCAAAATCCCAAGCAATGTTAATAGCCCTCATTCTGTCTTGGTCATTGCTAGTTCTGTGAACCATTTGCATTAGGAAGTTAAGTCCATATAACTGCCTCACCTCATCAAGTCTTTCAGTGCTTTCACTAGAGGCAGAGAAATATGACTAATAGAGGAAAGGAGGTTTTTCACAACAAAACAACTTCCTTGCTATGTTTGTTTTAAGTTCATTCCCATTTCAACATCAGGTTATGTGTAGTTGTGAATCCCCCAGGGAGTATACAAATAAAACCCAAGGGTATCTGCTAGTGACACTGCCACTGCTGCTTTCCTTGCCAACATACAGCAGCAGAGAACTCCTTTCATCCCATGTGGAACCCTGCATACTTGCCCTTGTTCTCTCCTTTCCTTCACTCTCAGGTCTTGCCCAGACACAAGTAAGGATAAGGTGGTACCTCAATGATTCCCACTGCTCTGGTGCTGCTTTCAGGGGACATGGAATGCATGGAAAATTCTCTGCAGAGCAGAGAGGATGGGCATATTAGATCACCAGGCCTTCCTGAGTCAGGTATTGCCAGACCATCCAGGGACTGGGCACATGTTTGCCCCAAACACAGGGTTACAGTTCTTACATCTGCTCCACCATCTCTTACTGAGAGGTCACCTCTTCATCTGTGGCCTGCCTGTCCAGATCTCTCAAAGTGACAGGATGTCATCATTTGCCTCCTTCTGGCCTGCATCAAGCTGTTTGTCATGCCAGGTGTTTAAGAGCAGGCTGGACGAGGCTCTGGCCAGCCTGATCTAGTGTGGGGTATCTCTGCCCATGGCAGAGGGTTGGAACTAGATGATCCTTGTGGTCCCTTCCAACCCTGACTGATACTACGATACTATGAAAAAACAGAATTCCCAAGACCTAATCAACTAAACCATGGCACCAAGCACCCCATCCAGTCTCTTCCTAAACACCTCCAGTGATGGTGACTCCAGCATCTCCCTGGGCAGCACATTCCAATGGCCAATCACTCTTTCTGTGTAGAATTTCTTCCTAACATCCAGCCTAAACCTCCCCTGACCAACCTCTGCCTGGCTACAACCTCCCTTCAGGGAGTTGTAGACAGCAAGAAGGTCTCCCCTGAGCCTCCTCTTCTCCAGGCTAAACAATCCCAGCTCCCTCAGCCTCTCCTCATAGGGCTTGTGCTCGAGGCCTCTCCCAAGCCTCATTGCCCTTCTCTGGATGCATTCAAGTGTTTCAATACCTTTCTTAAATTGAGGGGCCCAGAACTAGACACAGTACTCAAGGTGTGGCCTAACCAGCACTGAGTCCAGGGGCAGAATGACCTCCCTGCTCCTGCTGGCCACACTGTTCCTGATGCAGACTCTGATGGGGAGCTCAGCGGCAGTCAGTGTAGGCAATGCTACCTGTGAGAGGCAGTTGCAGCAGTGGCTCTATGGGGAGCTGGACTGAGCTCTATCTACTCAAGAGGGGGAAGACCCAGAAGTACCCAGGAGGGTACAGGAAGGCAGGAAGGAGAAAAATCTTGAGAAGAAGGGATGTTTTGCCAAACAAAACTTCCTTCTGCAGAAGGTGTTTTTATGCCTTTCATATTGCTAGGCTCCCACTCCCCCAAACTAAAAAGAACCCCAACACTAATTATTTGCTGTTTTTTCATGCACTTATCAGACAGAGAAAGGAGATTTCGACAGGAATCTAATCTTTCTGAATGCTACATTTTCATAAATATTTCCCTTTGGGAGTTTGTGAAATTGAATTTGGGTTGACAGCCCTGCTTTGTTCACCCAGCCTTCCATCCTCAGGGAGTGGCGGGGGAAATGAAAAGATTTTAACAAAACGCAATCATGGCAATTCAGTACAATGGTGTGGAGACAAAGATAAGATGAGAGCTAAGGCACTGCTCTCTCTGCTTTCCTCATTTAAGCAATAATTTTCATACCTTACCTTTGAAAGGTATAATTACAGTAATTGGAACCTGACTATTTCTGAGAGTTATGCTATGCAGTCCTTTCCCCCCCTTGACATTTGTGTCTTTTCCAATAATATAAGATCCTTAATCTACTAAATAAATAAGTGGGACTTGATTCTCTGCTGTGTACATGCACTTTGTTCTTCTTGGGCATTTAACAGCTTCTTAATCACACAGAATCACCAAGGTTGGAAGAGACCTCAAACATCACCAAGTCCAACCTGTCACCACAGACCTCATGACTAAACCATGGCACCAAATGCCACATCCAATCCCCTCTTGAACACCTCCAGGGATGGTGACTCCGCCACCTCCCTGGACAGCACATTCCAATGGCTAACAACTCTCTCAGTGAAGAACTTTCTCCTCACCTTGAGCCTTCCCCTGACACAGCTTGAGACTGTGTCCTCATGTTCTGGTGCTGGTTGCCTGGGAGAAGAGACCAACCCCCACCTGCCTACAACCTCCCTTCAGGTAGTTGTAGACAGCAAGAAGGTCTCCCCTGAGCCTCCTCTTCTCCAGGCCAGGCAACCCCAGCTCCCTCAGCCTCTCCTCAGAGGGCTTGTGCTCAAGGCCTCTCCCCAGCCTCGTTGACTCAAGGTGTGGCCTAACCAGTGCTGAGTCCAGAGACACAATGACTTCCCTGCTCCTGATGGCCACACTCTTTCTGACGACTTCTGCCCTCCAAGTCCTTCAGTCTCTGCAAGGAATGGGACTTAGTGGCCTAGACCTGCACATCTAGTTCTGGCTTGGATATTTTGTCAGAGTCAGGAGATCAGACTGGCTCAGTCACTTCCCCGAGTGTGTATGATCAGGAATTTTCCTGTTCTCTGCTGCTGAGCTGAGGTAAATGGAAGCAGAAAGACTCTGGGGACCAGACCGCTGCCTGGCCAGCCCTACAATTTGGGAAGGGCAAAGGTCCATGCTACGTTCTTTGCTGTGCTCAGCTGCCTCTTGGCCACTTCTCAAAGCATAGCCAGGATACCCACTGTTTTCCAGTAACATCGACCTGGGCAAGAGCCAGGTTACATGACCAGCGGGGAGTACAAAGAGGTCAGCGCCATGAGCATCAGTGAGCTATAAATAAGCTCCCACAGAGAAATACATATGCTACCAAACCCTTTAAATATGAAAAGCCTGGCTCTTGTGTTCAAGCATGCATAGGAAGGCAGGGAGGCTTTGAGCAGCTGCAGAAAGTTTCAGCATCTGGGCACATTTCAGAGCTTTCCACCCTCCAGTAAGGCTTTTCAAATTATCTTAGTTTGATGCTACCAAAAGAATCACAGAATCACCAACGTTGGAAGAGACCTCAAAGATCATCAAGTCCAACCTGTCACCACAGACCTCAAGACTAAACCATGGCACCAAGTGCCATGTCCAATCCCCTCTTGAACACCTCCAGGGATGGTGACTCTACCACCTCCCTGGGCACCCCATTCCAATGACGAACAACTCTCTTGGTGAAGAACTTTCTCCTCATCTTGAGCCTAAACTTCCCCTGGTGCAACATGAGTCTGTGTCGTCTTGTTCTGGTGCAGGTTGCTGGTTGCCTGGGAGAAGAGACCAACCCCCACCTGGCTACAACCTCCCTTCAGGTAGTTGTAGAGAGCAAGAAGGTCTTCCCTGAGCCTCCTCTTTTCCAGGCTAAACAATCCCAGCTCCCTCAGCCTCTCCTCATGGGGCTTGTGCTTGAGGCCTCTCCCCAGCCTTGTTGCCTTTCTCTGGACACATTCAAGAGTCTCAATGTCCTTCTTAAACTGAGGGGCCCAGAACTGGACACAGCACTCAAGGTGTGGTCTAACCAGTGCTGAGTCCAGGGGCACAACAACTTCCCTGCTCCCGCTGGCCACACTATTCTTGATGCAGGCCAGGATGCCGTTGGCCTTCTTGGCCACCTGGGCACACTACTGGTCCCTTTCTGTTTGGCAGCTCTTCAGCCACTCTGGTCCCAGCCTGTAGCTCTGCATTGGGTTGTTGTGGCCAAAGTGCAGCACCTGGCACTTGGATTTGTTAAATGCCATCCTGTTGGACTCCGCCCATCTGTCCAGTTGGTCGAGGTCCCTCTGAAGAGCGTTTCTACCCTCTAAGAGATCAACATCTGCCCCCTAACTTGGTGAATGCTGCTGCTGTTGAAGAGAGGGCAGGACCCACACCAGCACCAATCCCTGAGGGTCTAGCTCTTCCAATGATTTAGTGGCTCTATTGCTGGGCCACTGCTCACAGGAGGACTGAAGGATTGATGAGAAGGTGGAGCAAACCTGAGGGGCTGCCAGGATGGCTGTGGACTGGGGCATCAGGTAGAAGAAGAGGCTGAGTGTGCTTGGTATGTTCAGCCTGAGAAAAGACGACTTTGTGGGCAGCTAACATCAGTCTAGTGGAAATTGTAAAGAAGGTGATGCTGGAGCCTTTTAAGAAAGCCTGGAGAAGAGGAGGCTCTGGGGAGACCTTATTTCTGTCCGCAACTACCTGAAGGGAGGACTTGATCTCTGAGGTCTTTTCCAACCTTGTTGATTCTATGATTCTAAGAAGATAAGGGGCAGCAAACCCAAGCTGCAGAAAGGGAAATGCCAGCTCAATAGAAGGAAAACAAACAATCAAAAGACTTCACAAGATGGTTTGGTTTGTTGGTTTTGGTTTTGTTTGGGTTTTTTTAAGAAGTAGAAGAGGTTGTCCAGAGAATATGTGCAATCTCCATCCACTGGATAGCCTGACCTAACTTCAACACTAGTTCTGCTTTGTTCAGAGAATGAAATGATCAGAGTTTATACTAGATGGTACCCAAAGGTTCTTTTACACCTGAATCAGCATTTGCAGCAGCTGAGCTCTACTTAGGCTTGGGATGAATCACCTGACTTTTTGGCACCACACTGTGTTCAACTGTCACATCAGTGGATAAAAACACTGGGTTGCACCCAAAGGGTGGCTGTCAATGGGTCCGTGTCCAAGTGGAGTGCAGCAACAAGTGTAGTCCCTCAGGGATCAGTACTGGGACCAGGCTTGTTTATCATCTTTGTTGGTGACATGGACAGTGGCATTGAGTGCACCCTCAGCAGGTTTGCTGACAACACCAAGCTGTGTGGTGCAGCAGACACATTGGACAGAATGGATCCATCCAGAGGGACCTTGACAGGCTGGAGAGGTCAGCCCAAGCCAACCTCATGAGGTTCAACAAGACCAAGTGCAAGGTCCTGCATCTAGGTCGGGGCAATCCCAAGCACCGATATAGGCTGGGCAGTGACTAGCTCGAGAGCAGCCCTGAAGAAAAGGACTTGGGGGTGCTGGTGGATGAGAAGCTCAATATGAGCCAGCAGTGTGCACTTGCAGCCCAGAAAGCCAGCCATATCCTGGGCTGCATCAAGAGAAGCATAGCCAGCAGGTCGAGGGAGGTGATTCTCCCCCTCTACTCCCCGTCTCTACTCTGGTAAGACCCCACCTGGAGTACTGCATCCAGTTCTGGAGTCCCTATTACAGGAAGGATCTGGATGTGCTGGAAGGTGTCCAGAGAAGGGCCACAAGGATGATCAGAGGGCTGGAGCACCTCTCCTATGAGGACAGACTGAAGGAGATGGGGCTGTTCAGTCTGGAAAAGAGAAGGCTCCTAAGAGATCTTACTGTGGCCTTCCAGTATCTGAAAGGGGCCTAGAAGAAAGCTGGGGAGGGACTTTTCAGGGTGTCAGGTAATGAGAGGACTAGGGGGAATGGAGCAAAACTAGAAGTGGGTAGATTCAGATTGGATATTAGAAGTTGTTCTTCACCATGAGGATGGTGTGACACTGGAACAGGTTGCCCAGGGAGGTGGTGGAAACCTCAAGACCAGACTGGATGTGGCTGTGAGCAACCTGATCTAGTGTGAGTTGTCCTGGCCCATGGCAGTGGGCAACTATATGATCAGCTGGAACTAGATGATCCTTGGGGTCCCTTCTAACCCTGACAATACTATGTAGTTCTAGTGGGGGTCTAGTTGGGGTCTAATACATTGTGGTAGCCTCCATCCTTGTGGAAATCAATTGGGATTTATTTTTGCTCTTTTCCCTGAGTAATCTTAGCTGACAACCACACAGTACAGTTGTATTGATTGATTTGGGCTAAAAAACAGTCTCCTTGAGAATGACTAAGGTTTTGTACTAATGAGCTCAAGAATCTTTTGTTGAGCACTGCCTTGAATTTATGGTCAAGGGAACAAAGCAGGGGTGGGCATATGTTTCTGAACATCTTCACAGCCTAATACTGGGCAGGTTTGACACCTTGGCATGGCCAAATGCTTTCAGTTGTTAATAGCCAGACACATCAGAGAGGACACGCTACAGAAGACAGCTGTAGCTTGTCTGTTCCTTTACTCACTAGAAGTGTTTTGCATCTGAGCTCCTTTTAAGCTAAAGCCAGCACAAAAGGCCATGGTACTCAGGATTCTCAATCCATCTCTCAGCCCACATTGCATTATCCATTATGGATGGAACTTTTGTGTCTGCCCCCACTTCTTTCTGCCTTACCTGAGAGATGGAGTCAAGGCTTTGGGGGAATACTTTTGGAGTCAGAGGAAGAGCACAGGCTTGACACTTTGAATGCATTTTCTGTTCATGCCATTACAGTGTGTGAATAACACACCATTTTACTTCAATTTCTTTTTTTTGCCTAAGTTTTACAGAAATACTTTTAATACTTGCCAAATTGCTGTGTACCTTTCAGTACAGAAATATAAGATAAATGCATGATAATATAATGCAGCTTCATTGACTTTCCATCCAGTTGGAGGAAAGAAAAGAAAACAACTTTTACTCTTGACTACTTCTTCCATTTTAGTAAGAACCTTTCAGCTATTTCTCATCCTGTTCTGTTTTAGAATATAATAGAACAGAATAAACCAGTTTGGAAGAGACCTTCAAGATCATCACGTCCAACCCATCATCCAACACCACCTAATCAACTAAACCAAGCACCCTATCAAGTCTCCTCCTAAACACCTCCAACTATAGTGACTCCACCACCTCCCTGGGCAGCACATTCTAATGGGCAATCACTCTCTCTGTGTAGAATTTCTTCCTAACATGCAGTCTAAACCTCCCCGGCGCAGCTTGAGACTGTGTCCTCTTGTTCTGCTGCTGGTTGCCTGGGAGAAGAGACCAACCCCCACCTGGCTACAACCTCCCTTCAGGTAGTTGTAGACAGCAATAAGGTCACCCCTGAGTCTCCTCTTCTCCAGGCTAAACAACCCCAGCTCGCTCAGCCTCCCCTCATAGGGCTTGTGTTCCAAACCCCTCCCCAGCTTTGTTGCCCTTCTCTGGACACATTCCAGCAACTCAACATCTTTCCTAAACTGAGGGGTCCAGAACTGGACACAGGACTCAAGGTGCAGCCTAACCAGTGCAGTGTACAGAGGCAGAATGACCTCCCTGCTCCTGCTGGCCACACTGTTCCTGATGCAGGCCAGGATGCCATTGACCTTCTTGGCTGCCTGGGAACACTGCAGGCTCATATTCAGCCTACCATTGACCAGTATCCCCAGGTCCCATTCTGCCTGGCTGCTCTCCAGCCACTCTGACCCCAGCCTGTAGCATGGCATGGGGTTGATGTGGCCAATGTGCAGAACCCAGCATTTGGATGTGTTAAATCTCTTACACTTGGACTCTGCCCATCTATCCAGCCTGTCAAGGTCCCTCTGCAATGCCCCTCTACTCTCTAGCAGATCAACACCTGCCCCCAGCTTGGTGTCTGCAAATTTAATGATGACGGACGCAATACCCTCATGGAGATCATTCCATTCCTTTGAAAGTGTTGATGAGACAGGAAAATACTCCAGTGAAAAGGAGGAACAGTAAAATAACAGTGACTGCAGACGTCCCTTTGGAAAATGGCATCTGGACTTATAGGTCAGTTTTGCCTCCACAGACAGGTTCTTCTGGCATTTTCTAGCTTCTTTTAAAAGAAGCTCCATTTCCATCATTGTGAACCTGAGCCATCTAGGATGATTATCTTTTGGGGAAGGTGTTTCATACGGCAAGAAAGCTTCCAGAGACATCACATGCGTGGTGACTCAACAAACGGATTAGTCAGAGCTGGTGCTTTTTTTAGCAAATCCTACTTTTTAGGCTAATTTGAACGACTCTGAAGCACAAGAAAGTGGAGTGACTTCCTTACAGTCACACACTGAGTCAGTGGCTCAGTACCTCCAGGCTTCCCATATTTTTATTCCAGCCACTGAGAGGACCACATGACTTCCTCCTGGCATGTTTCAGGTTTCACAGCTGAGACGTGGAGGTTGCAAAGGGCTTCTGCTGCTGATGCATGAGCTACTTATTTTAAGGCAGAAGTTCTTAATGTAGGACAGGATCCAGCCAACAGCAATCAGCTGGCTTCTTGTCCATCCAATCTAACTCCTGTTCATGGAGCTGCTCAGACATCTCCCTGCAGCACTATCGCTTACCACAGCCTATGCTTATCACAGGAGACAGGAAAATCACCGTGGTTTCTGTTCCTAGGGCTCTCTTTCAACCTTTTGTAGTTTTGGCTGGTGAGCTTTATATAGACTTTTAGTTTTGATCCTTGCTTCAGGTTTTTTTTCTTTTTTTTAATGAACTTTCTCTCTTTCCTTGTCTCTGCTCCAAAAACCTAAAGTGAAAAAAAAAAAAATCAGCTGAAATGGCCAATTTTTGCCGGCTTGCAGATGGAAACCATGCAAAACCACTGAGTTTGGCCTGGTGTCTGCCAGAAGCTATAAATAGTACTGCCCAACTGACACTCAAGTCCTGGTTTACTCAAGCCACAACCCAAAGCTGTGAGACAGTCTCTGAACCCAGGCTGATGTTCTGGAGTGTGCTGACCAAGTATGGTAGCTATAAGAAGCTCACATTCTGCTGAGTTACCTGCTTGGCTTGAGGTATCATTGCAGATGTTTTGCACAGCTGTATTTACCATCAAACACTTCAAAGCTTGTTTCTAGGGACATGCCAGACCTGTTTCAAGAGGTAGGGAGACTTACCCTGGTGACATCTACTTCTTAGTATCTTTAACTCTCTGAGCCCAGAGAGTGGTGGTGAATGGTGCCACACCCAGTTAGCGGCCAATCACTAGTGGTGTCCCCCAGGGATCAGTGCTGGATCTCATCCTGTTTAACATCTTTATTGATGATCTGGATGAGGAGATTAAGTCAGTCATCAGCAAGTTTGCTGATGACACCAAGTTAGGAGCAGATGTTGGTCAGTTAGAGGGTTGAAGGGCTCTGCAGAGGGACCTTGATTGACTGGACAGATGGGCGGAGTCCAACAGGATGGCATTTAACAAATCCAAGTGCTGGGTGCTGCACTTTGGCCACAACAACCCCACGCAGAGCTACAGGCTGGGGTCAGAGTGGCTGGAGAGCTCCCAAACAGAGAGCGACCTGGAGGTGCTGATTGACAGACACCTAAACATGAACCAGCAGTGTGCCCAGGTGGCCAAGGGAACCAATGGCATCCTGGCCTGCATCAAGAATACCATGGCCAGCAGGAGCAGGGAAGTCATTGTGCCCTTGGACTCTGCATTGGTTAGGCCACACCTTGAGTACTGTGTCTAGTTCTGGGCCCCTCAGTTTAAGAAGGGCATTGAGACACTTGAACGTGTCCAGAGAAGGGCAATGAGGCTGAGGAGAGGCCTTGAACACAAGCCCTGTGAGGAGAGGCTGAGTGAGCTGGGATTGTTTAGCCTGGAGAAGAGGAGGCTCAGGGGTGACCTCATTGCTCTCTACAACTACCTGAAAGGTGGCTGTAGCCAGCAAGGGGTTGATCTCTTCTCCCAGGCAACCAGCACCAGAACAAGGGGACACAGTCTCAAGCTGCACCAGGGGAAGTTCAGGCTCGAGGTGAGGAGAAGGTTCTTCACTGAGAGTAATTCGTCATTGGAATGTGCTGCCCAGGGAGGTGGTGGAGTCACTGTCCCTAGAGGTGTTCAAGAGAGGATTGGATGTGGCACTTGGTGCCATGCTCTAGTCATGAGGTCTGTGGTGACAGGTTGGACGTGGTGATCTTTGAGGTCTCTTCCAACCGTAGTGATACTGTGACTGAGCAGTGAAGAGCTTCTAAGCCTTAATTTTTCAAGATGCTCTGAAATTAAAAGGTGAAATTGTGTTTACAAGT
This sequence comes from Melanerpes formicivorus, assembly GCF_026170545.1. NCBI lineage: Eukaryota > Metazoa > Chordata > Aves > Piciformes > Picidae > Melanerpes > Melanerpes formicivorus. Next base: position 1,572,792 of record NW_027142453.1, read on the forward strand.
TTTGAGTCTAATATGATTTACTCAAATCCCAATCTCCACAGGACCTAATCCAAAAATCTCAGTCATATAATGGCTGTTTAAGGAAAACATATTCTCCCTGTCTAACATAACACTAAAGGCAAAACCAAATGTAAACATTCAGGACCTAGCTATGCAGCAGCTTGCATCTTAGCCTAAGACATAAAACTGAACTTCTACTGTGTTCCAAAGTTGAGGTTAGTCTACAATGTTGTTTAGATAAATATCTTTCCCTTACAGAAAATGAAATACTTTTTAACCCAGTAATGAAATTAACTTTATGCGTTTAACTTCTTGCCTCCTTGGATGGGGTGCTTGGTGCCATGGTTTAGTTGATTAGATAGTGTTGGATGATAGGTTGGACTTGATCTCAGAGGTCTCTTCCAGCCTGGTCTATTCTAAAGCATCTTACTGTATGCTGCTGTTTGTTTCTGCCTGTTGCTCCTCCAAATTTTCCAGGCAGGGTAGATTAGGATTTCTGTTGGATTATGTAATTGTTTAGCGTGGAGAAGAGGAGGCTCAGGGGAGACCTTCTTGCTGTCTACAACTACCTGAAGGGAGGTTGTAGTCAGGTGGGGGTTGGTCTCTTCTCCTAGGCAACCAGCACCAGAGCAAGAGGACACAGTCTCAAGCTGCACCAAGGGAAGTTTAGGCTTGAGGTAAGGAGAAAGTTCTTCACTGAGACAGTTGTTAGCCATTGGAATGTGCTGTCCAGGGAGGTGGTGGAATCGCCATCACTGGAGGTGTTCAAGAGGGGATTGGATGTGGCACTTGGTGCCATGGTTTAGGAGGAAGTGAAGGAGTCATTGTCATTGGAGGTGTTCAGGAGGAGACTTGATAGGGTACTTGGTTGCATGGTTTAGTTGATTAGATGGTGTTGGATTAGTTGATAGGTTGGACATGATGATCTTAAAGGTCTCTTCCAACCTGGTTTATTGTGTAAGTCATGAGGTCTGTGGTGACAGGTTGGACTTGATGATTGTAGACAGGCAGAGGTTGGTCTCTTCTCCCAGGCAGCCAGTACCAAAACAAGAGGACACAGTCTCAGGCTGCACCAGGGGAGGTTTAGGCCGGATGTTAGGAAGAAGTTCTACACAGAGAGAGTGATTGCCCATTGGAATAGGCTGCCTGAGGAGGTGGTGGAGTCACCATCATTGGAGGTGTTCAGGAGGAGACTTCATGGGGTGCTTGGTGCCAAGGTTTATTTGTTTAGGTGGGTTGGATTGGTTGATGGGTTGGACACGATCTTGAAGGTCTCTTCCAACCTGGTTTACTATTATCATCTTTGGGGTCTCTTCCAACCTTGGTTATTCTGTGATTATACCCTGAGAGAGGAGGCCTTTCCAAATATTTCTTTCCCTAGTTGATACATTAGATTTTCAGTTTATTCACCTGAGATAACAAGGTGTTCTTGTGTTTGCAGGGCTGTCACACTTCATTTGATAATTCAGAATTTGCTCTTTGGTTTAGTGGATGAAGTGGTTTGGCAAGGCTGGTATAATTTAATGAATTTATCTGCCTGGAAAGTGTCACCCAGAATCTCAGAGAGATCTATCTTTATATATTTGTAGATCAGCCCTGACTCTGGAAGCACCTCTAGGTCATGGTGCATTCAAACCACTTTAGCGCTGGGCAAGTAAATAGCGAGTGAGAAGCCAGCTCCCAATCCAGCTGTCACACAAGTGCACTGGAGAAATTAATCACAGGACCAACTGTGTTTATTGCCAACCAGCCATGAAATGCCATAACAAGGACCCCTTGTGAGACCATATATACTGCATCTTCAATCAGTAACGAGGGTGCCACTACCCAAGCCAGAATGTTGATCTCAAACACTCTGTGCAGAAGAGCAGGCAGCTTCTTAGCAAATCCATGCAAGTCACTACCATGCTGCTTCACTGGGTGTTTGTTTCCTGAGAGCCTGTCTTGGATCTGATTTGCAGAAGAGCTGAGCGTTCCCAGCTGCAAGTGAGCACCAGCAGCTGCACTTTGAAGGTAGAACTCCAGATCACAGGGTGTTACAAATGAGAAGTCCCTAGACTCGTGGATATTTTCTCTTAGTTGGTGTGAGAGACTAATCTTGTCTCTTCTGATGTGACTCAGCAAAGATAAGATCACCATTATTGCTCGCCCAGACAATAGCTGATGTGTATTGGGCAGAGCCACTGGAACGACTCTCGGGAAGGTGCAAGGATAAAAGGTTGCTCACTGGACTACAGGTGGCTTGACAGCAATGGACTGAGGCCACTGTCACCCATACCTTCAGGAATATCATAGAATCAGTCAGGGTTGGAAGGGACCACAAGGATCATCTAGTTGCAACCCCTCTGCCACCGGCAGGGACACCTCACACTAGATCAGGCTGGCCACAGCCTCATCCGTATGCATAAGACCAGATCATCTCCATCCTTCAGGTACCCCGGAAAGGAAGGATGGTGAGACAATGGATTCACCACCTGGCCCCTGATGTGTATTTGGTGTGTGGGCAGGTAAATGGAGAAGAAGGCAGAGCCCCCCCGACCCCTTCCTCCAGACCCCTGTCCAAACACAAGGAATACACAGGAAGATTTCCTGGGGAACAATACCTGGACACTTACCTAAGGACTAAAAACCTGTCTAAAAAGACTTGAGCAACTACTGGCTTGGTAGAAGGAAAACACAGAAGGAAAACAGGAGGAAAAAAATCAGGACAATGCTGCTGAGAAGAAAAACTGAGGGAATACCAGGAGAGAAAAAACAGAGACATCACCATGTAGCCTGGAAGAAGCAAACCAGGAGGAACCTTCTCTCCCTGTCCTCAGTTCTGCCTGCTGCAACTCATGGAGCTGAAGAAGCTGCCTAGAGGACCACATCTCTTCCACAGCCAAAGCCTGTTCCACCCTCCCTCTACAAACCCAACATCACCTCTACATCCAAAGCTGCAGCACTTTTCCTCCACAGACTCAAACTGCCTTGGGGGTTGAGGTAATATAATTCCTTTCCTCTTCTCTCTCTCTCACACTCTGTTCTCTCTCTCTCCTTCTGATCCATCCACATTATTCTAGCCTCACTGTTGATATTTTGGCCTTGTTTGTGCCTTTAATGTCATAACATGTGAATATTCAGAAGAACTGAGTCTCTTTCCCTGTTTGGACTGAGACAGTTGGTCCTCTCCCTACCTCATTTCTTGATCTATAGCAGAGAGAGAACAAAACTTTCTCTTCTTTTGGGTGTTGGGGAGAACTCAGAAACAGCCCTGGAGTTGGAGGAGCACTAAATGTCTTAGAGCTAAGTAGAGTGCAGGGAACACAATAGGCCATCTACTATGAGAATTCATTATTTGGCAAATACAGGGCCAGGTTAATTTTCAGTCTTATCTGTATCTCAAAAAACAAGGAGGACTTTTTCTGGAAAAAAAAAAAAAAGATCTGTTGAAATCTATTTGTCTTTACTTTCCAGAAGACTTTTCATGCATGTTCCCTGTTGCCTTTCATTTTGTAAATTATTTCTACATGAATTGAAGCAACTCTGTCCTCTTCCTCAAGCTTTTTTTCTTTCCATGTTACTTTGTGGGCACTCTTCCACCAGGATGGACCCAAATTCTGGGTCCCCTCCAGTACCTGGGCGCCAGGGAAGAGGGACACTGTTAGAGAGCCTTCTTCCCATTTAAGTTCAGTATTCAGTATTCCTAAGGTTGGAAGGGGCCTCAAAGATCATCGAGTCCAACCTGTCACCATAGACAGGACACTACTGCCCACTGCAGGCTTGAACTCACAACCTTCCCATTAAGGGTCTTATGCACTACCAACTGAGCCTCTGCTTGGAATATCTGGCTGTGGCTGAAACAGCTGAAAAAGTGTTTTCAAATCCTGGGCTGCAGCACAGCCAGGGCAGGTAAAGCACTAGCAATCATAGTATCAGTCAGGGTTGGAAGGGACCACGAGGATCATCCAGTTCCAACCCCCCTGCCATGGGCAGGGACACCCCACACTAGATCAGGCTGGCCACAGCATCATCCAGCCTGGGCTTAAACACCTCCAGGGATGGGGCCTCAACCACCTCCCTGGACAACCCATTCCAGGGCTTCACCACTCTCATGGGGAAGAACTTCCTCCTCACCTCCAGCCTGAATCTCCCCACCTCCAGCTTCATTCCATTCCCCCTAGTCCTATCACTCCCTGATATCCTGAGAAGTCCCTCCCCAGCCTTCTTGTAGCAAGCCTCTATTAAGTCTGCACACCCAGCAGGTTATCAAACTCTCATAACTTAGCCCCATGTAGGCATGATTTGTTGTGGTTATTTGTTTTCTTAGCAAAACTAGGCAAGACCTTGAGCAAGAGGAAGCCTTGCTGTCAGACCTGACCATCTATAGTAGAGTGGCACAAAGGGCTTCTTGGGGAATCATGCAGAGACATCAATGTGGTTTGTCTAACCCCACTCACAGAACTCCATAGTATTTTTTCAATGAAATTGTGTGTGTATATATATAAATCTCTCTCTCTATATATCTATATAGAAGTCTCTCTATATATATATTTATAGATATATATCAATCAGTCTGAAGCAGGCATGCAGAATGGGAAATTTCAGTCTAAATGAAAAAGATTTGCAAAGGGCAAGTAAATCCTGTGGCTGGTCAGGCTGGATTGTACTTTATCTGCTCTATGCTGATGTTGCTTTTATTCAATTTATCTGTCTAGACTAGCCTCATCTTCTGTACTGAGTGACTGTACTGGAGAAGAGGAGGCTCAGGGGAGACCTTCTTGCTCTCTACAACTCCCTGAAGGGAGGTTGTAGCCAGGTGGGGGTTGGTCTCTTCTCTCAAGCAACCAGCACCAGAACAAGAGGACACAGTCTCAAGCTGCACCAGGAGAGGTTTAGGCTGGAGGTGAGGAGAAAGTTCTTCACAGAAAGAGTGATTGTCCATTGGAATGTGCTGCCCAGGGAGGTGGTGGAGTCACCATCACTGGAGGTGTTAAAAAAAGGGATTGGACATGGCACTTGAAGCCCTAGTTTATTTAGTCCTGAGGTGTTGGATGATAGATTGGACTTGATCTCTGAGGTCTTTTCCAACCTTATTGATTCTATGATTCTATGACTCCTGTTAAAGGAATACCAAACTCTTCTGAATGAGTAGTGCAACAATGAAACATTAAAGAGGGCATTTTAGGCTGACTGCTTAAGTATGGTGTCTCTTTCTCCTTTAAATAAATAAACAGGACTGTACTGCTACCCCTGTTGCAGCTACATCTTTTCTCTGCTGATTCACTCGATATAAAATGGATGAAAAGGGCACACAATGCTGACAGGCCACATGATCCCAACCCAACCAATTAGCAGCTTTAAAAGATGACTCATTGTTTTGTCTGTAACATAAAACAAAAGTACACTGTGAAGGCCCTAGCACAGCCTTTTAGAAAGGCTCCAGAGATTTATTTTTCCATTTGTGGTTTCATTATTTTTTAAAATCTTTCTCCAAAGCTTGAAGCACAGATCCTGATGGTCTGATATACTCTGTGTATGCAGCAGGCTTTTCCTCTTGCTGCCATTCATGTTACTGCCTCACCTCATCTGCAAGCACAATTTCACAGTGCATATCTGATTCCCACTCCTTGCTCTGAAACAGCCAGGTTCACTCAGCAAGCCTCAACTTTTGTTCAGCCCTATATATGTCATGTCGTCACAGAAAGCGATTGCCCATTGGAATAGGCTGCCCAGGGAGTGCCCCATCCAGTCTCTTCCTAAACACCTCCAGTGACAGTGATTCCACCACCTCCCTGAGCAGCACATTCCAATGGCCAAGAACTCTTTCTATGAAGAACTTTTTCCTAACATCCAACCTAAACCTCCCTTCCTGCAGCTTATGACTGTGTCCTCTTGTTCTGGTGCTGGTTGCCTGGGTGAAGAGACCAACCCCCAGCTGGCTACAACCTCCCTTCAGGGAGTTGTAGAGAGCAAGAAGGTCACCCCTGAACCTCCTCTTCTCCAGGCTAAGCAACTCCAGCTCCCTTAGCCTCTCCTCACAGGGCTTGTGCTCCAAACCTCTCCCCAGCTTTTTTGCCCTTCTCTGGACACCTTCCTGCAACTCAACATCTTTTATAAGCTGAGGGGACCAGAACTGGACACAGTGAATGGGATGAAGAAAGACTTGTTAAGTAGTGGTAGGCACCCAAATGTATCTGTCCATAAATGAAGCAAACCACTACTTGGTGGCACATCCATCTTCAACCCACAATAGTTAAAAGCATATTCACAGTGTGATTCCCTACAACACACTACTAGAATATCATTAACCAGGTTGAAAGAAACCTTCAAGATCGAGTCCAACCTATCATCCAACTCTATCTAATCAACTAAACCATAGCACCAAGCACCCCATCCAGTCTTCTTCTAAACACCTCCAGTGATGGTGACTCCTCCCCAGGCAGCACATTCCAATGGCCAATCTCTCTCTCTGTGAAGAACTTCTTCCTAACATCCAGCCTAAACCTCCCCTGGTGCAGCTTGAGACTGTGTCCTCTTGTTCTGGTGCTTGTTGCCTGGGAGAAGAGACCAACCCCCAGCTGGCTTCAACCTCCCTGGTCATTCCCTCATTCCTTCTCTCCCCAGACTTTTTCCTGGAGAGCCCAATATATTGTTCTGCTTGAGCTGCCCATTGTGGCTTCCCATGTTTTGCATGTCTGCTTAAATCTAACAAAGAAAGCTTCTCACCAAGCTGCACCATCTACTACCTCCTGCAAATTGTGCATACTTTATATTCAGCATGAGAAGCAGGGAATTAATAATTCTTCAGTTCTTCTATTAAAATATTTATTCTCAAAGTTCTTTCTACCTTCTCTTTATTCCTGGATATGGCAGTGAGGGATGAAAATACCTACCCTAAATTAAGGGCTTTTGGAGTTAATCCAGAGATCCACATTACAGTAAAATACTGGTTCCTGGGGTGAAGGCTTCTGAAACTCAAAGCACCACACATCTTTTCAGCTGCCATTGGTGTGCATACACAGCTGACTAATTAGACACTAACAAGCATACTTTGCCTGAATCTATTAGCACACAATCTGAACCTGTGTGGGTTTTTTTGCTAGCAGTTTTGGTGCTGTCTTCCCTGAGCTGAAGTGGGAGCTGCTGATTACAGGGCCATAGGTCTGAAATAATGAAGGCATCATCTTTTTGCTCAAAGGCTGATCCTGCTGATCACCTTCCCTTGCTCACTAGATGAGACATGCTTTTTATCTGCTGTGTGGATATTTTACATAGCAGAAGCAGAACTGGTGATTTCTATTACTAACTAAACATGCAAATGATGGGCTTGGAGGAAGACAGATACAGAAGGCAAAAGAGGGGTTGTGATTTAAGCTGAAACAGGGGTAGTGAGTGGCAAGTATGTTCTGGGATATCTGGAAGGAAAAAAGGAAAATCTTTTGTCTCCACAGAAGCCTCAGATTCCTTGAGGTGCTTAGGAGAGATTAGAAAGCTGGGAAGGGCCTTGTGCCTTTAGCAAAGTCTTCCCCCTTCTCAGCCTCTTCCAAGGCATTGATCTGTGGTGGAGTCACCACCACTGGAGTTGTTTAGGAGGAGACTGGATGAGGCACTTGGTGCCACAGTTTAGTTGATTAGATGGTGTTGGGTGATAGGTTGGACTTGATGATCTCAAAGGCCTTTTCCGACCTGGTTAATTCTATTCTACTGCTTTTTTTTGCTCCTTTCCTTCCTTATTTCAGAGAAGAAGCAGTGAGGGGGAAGAAATTGTCTGTAAGTGAGGCACAAAAGCAGAGATTTATTGAATGATGAGAGCAGACTCAGAGGGCCTCCAGGCAAAAACAGTGTAACTAGCATAACATCCTATGGCTAAACAGCTCCTGCTCCACCACCAGCATTTCTGCACCCATCCCAGAGCCTGGAACAAGACCCTCACCAGCCAAGACACTACACAGAGGAGCTTAGCCCCAGTAAGGTGCCTAAGCCTGCACCCATGGATGATACTGGAGAAGTCATCAATCATGGCCCTACCTAACCGGGGGGCCACTAGGCCCCCCGGCCTTTGTAGTCACCACCACCATCACCCAGTGTGCACTATGAGCACTCACCAGTGATGAGAGGAGGATCCTCCAGCCCAGATGGGCTCAGCTTAGAGCTTCTGCCCTTCCTGTGGGGGATTAAATAGGGGAATGGGTGGGGACAGCCAAGTGGCCACATCTGGGGTGGGAGGAGACTCCAACAGAACCCAGGTGCTCTGAGATTTGAGGGGTCAAAAGGGTAAAGTGGGGTGGGTGAGGGACTTTTATAGTGTCAGGTAATGATAGGACTAGGGGGAATGGAAAAAATAGAAATGGATAGATTCAGATTGGATGTTAGGAAGAAATTTTTCACAGAAAGAGTGATTGGCCATTGGAATGTGCTGCCCAGGGAGGTGGTGGAGTCACCATCACTGGAGGTGTTTAAGAAGAGACTGGATGAGGCACTTAGTGCCATGGTTTAGTTGATTAGATAGTGTTGGGTGATAGGTTGGACCCAATGAGCTCAAAGGTCTTTTCCAACCTGGTTAATTCTGTGAGTCTGTGAAGGACAACAGAAGATGGAGCAAAAGGAGGTGCACAGAGCACATAAACACTTCCCTGAGGCACTGGACAGTTTGCAGTACCACTCCTGTGGCATGATATGCAACTGAGAGGACATCCAGCTGTAAATAGCCCTGCAAAAGAGGAATTAATATGTTTTTCCCAGGATGAATGGTAATACTGTGTCAATGAACAGCTATGATCTGGCCTCATCTCACACCAGTTCTGCCAGTCAGTATGACCAATTATGATTGTGGTCACAGTATTTACAACATATTCACCTCACCTTGACAATGAAACAATGACTGATACTTCTTGTAAGACTCTTCTTGGAAACAGATATCAGGGAATGAAATGACAAACTATTTGTTTAAATATGCTGGCTGCCATCTTCCAAAGAACACACAAAGCTTAAGTGTCTACAGTGCAATCATGCTCTTTCCTGAGCAGAGCCTGGATGAGGAGAATGGATGGGGCACTTAGTGCCATGGTTTAGTTGATTAGATGGTGTTGGGTGATAGGTTGGACTTCATGGTCTCGAAGGTCTATTCCAACTTGGTCTATTCTATTCTATTCTATTCTATTCTATTCTATTCTATTCTATTCTATTCTATTCTATTCTATTCTATTCTATTCTATTCTATTCTACTCTACTCTACTCTACTCTACTCTACTCTACTCTACTCTATTCTATTCTATAAGTGTAAGAGTGCTCTAGAGTGGTGGCTCCAAAAGAGACATGCTTCTCTTCTCATCCTTATTTGCTAGTGCAGTTCATCTGCTTCCTGGTGGTAAAAGAAAAGCAATATGAGGACTTGCTGGTTTAGTCTCCAGATAAGAGTCAGGTCTGTCTTGTGTGCAGTAATGAGCAGGAGCTTCCTGGTTTCTCTTTTTACTGTCTGTTTTTCCACTGGGCCATCTTTGAAGAGGCACTTCTCTGTGGTAATCCTGATCATGTGTGTTGACACTGAATACCTCTCTGAGTGAGTATTTTATGGCTGAATGAATGCAATGCAATGAATATGTACAAAATGGACAGGATTTACAATATTATAGAGATATTTTCAATTAGCAAATAACAAATGACACAGAAAACCCCCTGGTGAAAAAGAGACCAGGGAAGCTGCTCCACTGCCACTCCCCTCCCCAAACCTCCCAAACCCTCCTTGTACCAAGAGAGAGAAAGAGAATCTGAGAGAAAGCAGTGTTAGCCTTATCTCGAGGTCAGCCAGAAGGGATATCTTCTCCTAGGCACAGCAGAACAGCCAAGATCAAAGGAGAAGGGTGACGGGTGAAGGAGGAGAAGGAGAAGGGTGGTTGTAGCCAGGAAGGGGTTGGCCTCTTCTCCCAGGCAACCAGCACCAGAACAAGGGGACACAGTCTCAAGCTGTGCCAGGGAAGGTTTAGACTCGAGATGAGGAGGAAATTCTTCACCGAGAGAGTCATTTGTCATTGGAATGGGTTGCCTGGGGAGGTGGTTGAGTCATCATCCCTGGAGGCGTTCAAGAGGAGATTGGACGTGGCACTTGGTGCCATGGTCTAGTCATGGGGTCTGTGTTGATAGGTTGGACTCGATGATCCTCGAGGTCCTTTCCAACCTAAGTTATACTGTGATACTGTGAGAAGAGAAAAGGAATGGGAATGGAAGTGAAATATGAAGAATTTTAATGATACAGCTTCTTCTATCCCAGGCTTTTATTCAATTAATTTGTTTAGAATAATCTTTTGTTTTCCTTTTTACACCCGATAGCGATTTATTTATATTTTTCTACTTTTCTGCTCAAAATCTGCAACTGAATTTTAAAGGCATAGACTAAAACTACCACAGTCACCATGGCTGGCCATGTGACTACAGACTTATGCTACGATTTAATAGTAGGACAAGGGGACATCAAATAACAGTAATAGGATGCAAATTCAAAATAAACAAAAGGAAGTAGCTGTTCACAAGAGGGATTCTTTGACAATGGATGTTGTAGATATGGAAAAATATGTATAGAATCATAGAATCACAGAAGCATAGAGTAAGATTGGAAAGAAAAAGATGAAAGAGAAGGAGAAGGAGAAGGAGAAGGAGAAGGAGAAGGAGAAGGAGAAGGAGAAGGAGAAGGAGAAGGAGAAGGAGAAGGAGAAGGAGAAGGAGAAGGAGAAGGAGAAGGAGAAGGAGGAGAAGGAGAAGAAGAAGGAGGAAGAGGAAGAGGAGGAGGAAGAGGAAGAGGAAGAGGAAGAGGAAGAGGAAGAGGAAGAGAAAAAGAAAAAAAGACAAAGGTAAAGAAAAAGGTAAAGGAAAAGAAAAAGAAAAAGGTAAAGAAAAAGAAAAAGAAAAAGGAAAAGAAAAAGAAAAAGGTAAAGGAAAAGAAAAAGGTAAAGGAAAAGAAAGAAAAAGAAAAAGAAAAAGAAAAAAAGAAAGGAAATAAAAGAAAAGGAAGAAGAAAAAGAAAAAGAAGAAAAAGGAAAGAAAAAGAAAAAGAAGAAAAATAAAAAGAAGAAAAAGGAAAGGAAAAAGGAAAGAAAAATAAAAAGAAGAAAAAATAAAAATAAAAAAAATAAAAATAAAAATAAAAATAAAAATAAAAATAAAAATAAAAAGAAAAAGAAAAAGAAAAAGAAAAAGAAAAAGAAAAAGAAGAGGAAAAAGAAAAAAGAAAAAGAAAAAGAAAAAGAAAAAGAAAAAGAAAAAGAAAAAGAAAAAGAAAAAGAAAAAGAAAAAGAAAAAGAAAAAGAAAAAGAAAAAGAAAAAGAAAAGGAAAAGGAAAAGGAAAAAGAAGAAAAATAAAAAGAAGAAGAAGAAGAAAAAGAAAAAGAAAAGGAAAAATAAAAAGAAAAAGAAAAAGAAGAAGAAAAAGAAGAAGAAAAAGAAAAAAGGAAAGAAAAAGAAAAAAAGAAAAAGACAAAGACAAAGACAAAGAAAAAGAAAAAAGGAAAGAAAAAGACAAAGACAAAGACAAAGACAAAGAAAAAGAAAAAGGAAAAAGGACAGAAAAAGAAAATAAAAAAGAAAGAAAAAAAAAAAAGAAAAAGAAAAAGAAAAAGAAAAAGAAAAAGAAAACGAAAAAGAAAAAGAAAAAGAAAAAGAAAAAGAAAAAGAAAAAGAAAAAGAAAAAGAAAAAGAAAAAGAAAAAGAAAAAGAAAAAGAATGCAGGTTAATTCAGCTCCCAAACCACTACACTATGCCACAAAGCCCCCAGCTACTTTACACACAGCCTTCACCTCAAGAGATTCTAACAATTTTCTTCCTGCTTCTAGGTAATGATTAATACACAGGCTCCAAGTACACAAAGGAGCAATATAACACCCTGTGCTATGCATACATATTGGATTGAATTCATCATTCCTTGAAGGTGTTGGGGGTGCTGCCAGCAGCTCTTCCTGGCAAACAGCACTCCCCCTCCTGAAATGTTATGTTCTGCTTCTGCAGCAGGCACCTTATTGAAGGGGAAAATAAATAAATAAAAATGAAATCCTATTGGACAGTTTCATTAGATGTTTAGTAGCCTAAAGATCATAGAATTGTAGAATCAATAAGGTTGAAAGAGACCTCAAAGGTTGTCAAGTCCAACCTGTGACCCAACACCTCGTGACTACTAAACCATGGCAGCAAGTGCCACGTCCAATCCCCTCTTGAACACTTCCAGGGATGGTGACTCCACCACCTCCCTGGACAGCACATTCCAATGGCCAATCACTCCTTCTGTGAAGAACTTTCTCTTCACCTCCAGCCTAAACTTCCCCTGGTGCAGCTTGAGACTGTGTCCTCTTGTTCTGGTGCTGGTTACCTGGGAGAAGAGACCAATGCCCTCCTGGCTGCAACCTCCCTTCAGGTAGTCATAGAGAGCAATAAGGTCTCCCCTGAGCCTCCATTGGAGAGTGCAGTTTTTCCTTGCAAATGCAGCTTCATTTGCTTCTGACTGAGTTAGTTTGGCTGAAAAGTTAATGCTGGGGGAAACTTCAATGCACCACCATGACTTTTATGTGAAAGAACTGTTCAGAAGGCCAGTTCAGGGGTATTTTTACCCAGCAAATACTGAGTACTTGACATTTTCTTCAATTATTTCCAAAACGTATTGTGTTGTGCAGTCCTGGACCATTCCATCACAAAACAAACCCTACAACTACTTGCTTGCATTTGCTTCTCTTGCTTGCATGTTGTGGTAGCCGCTAACACAAATCGGGACTAAACTCTTGTTTGCATAGCTCAGAGAGCTGTGTTAACAGGACAGCAATCTAATGTCATCAACTGCCTGAGGGAAAAGAAGCCACAAGTTAGGCCAAACACACTGGCTGATTGACTGATGGCAATAAAACTCTTGTATGGGGCTACCACAAAGTTGAGATGGTTTGGCGAGGCCCTCTCAGCTATATGGTCTCACATTTCTCTCTGCTTGTCTGCAGGCAGACAGCTTTAATGAATGCCCAGTCAAATGAATCTTCTGCAGAGAGTGGTGATCTCTTCTCCATGACCTCCACGTTGTGTTTTGCAACACAAGAACAAACAGTCCAGGCATTTCAAAACAGGTTCATCATCGCTGCAAGAGAGTGTGGGAAATCAGAAAGGCAAATTAGGTCCCAGCTTCTGAAGAACCTTTCTCCTTAATCAGCTTCAATTTTCACTTTCAGAAAAATGTATAAATCATAGAATTGTAGAATCAATAAGGCTGGAAAAGACCTCAGGGATCATCAAGTCCAACCTATCACCCAACACCTCATGACTAACTAAACCATGGCTTCAAGTGCCATGTCCAATCCCTTTTTGAACACCTTCAAGGACAGTGTCTCCACCACCTCCCTGGGCAGCACATTCCAATGGCCAATCACTCTTTCTGGGAAAAATTTCTTCCTAACATCCAGCCTCAACCTCCCCTGGCACAGCTTGAGACTGTGTCCTCTTGTTCTGGTTGCCTGGGAGAAGAGCTCAACCCCCACCTGGCTACAACCTCTCTTCAGGTAGTTGTAGGCAGCAAGAAGGTCTCCCCCTGAGTCTCCTCTTCTCCAGACTAAACAAACCCCAGCTCACTCAGCCTCTCCTCATAGGGCTTGTGCTCCAGACCTCACCCCAGCCTCGTTGCCCTTCTCTGGACACGTTCAAGTGTCCCAATATCCTTCTTAAATTGAGGGGCCCAGAACTGGACACAGTACTCAAGGTGTGGCCTAAGCAGTGCTGAGTCCAGGGGCAGAATGACTTCCCTGCTCCTGGTGGCCACTCTATTCCTGTTAACACTGTCCTGTCGTGTTAAAATAAGCCATAAACCTATCACACCCACTCCTGGACCTCATTTTGCCCATTTGTAAACAAGGTGCAGTTTTGATCACTTGCAGAGAGTGCTTTATTATCAGTGCATGATAAAAAGTGACTGTTCTCATTCTGGGGCAAGATTCAAGTTCCTTGTCCAAGGTCTCGCTATTTCTGCTGGCCTTGCCTGCAGATACGCTAAATTGTGAGATGCTGCTAACTGTGATAAGGCTTCTCTGGCGTGAACAAATATTCATTAGGAACCTAACTGAAACAATTGATTCAGTCTAAACAGCTTAACACTGATCCACTGAATGCAGATTAGGCTTCAGATCCTGTGCTGTGGTTGGCATCGGTGCCGAAGATACAGAGTTTACCTTATGAACTCCCCAGTTCCTTCATTCTCTTTCCCTTGCTGGGGGAAGTTTTTTCATCTTGAAACCTCAGTTTTCATGCTATGTGTGCACTCCTCAGGATCAGCTAGGACTTCTTGTAAAGAAACTGCTCCTGTTGTAGAAAATATGCAAACTCTAGCTAAAGAATTACGGATCGCCATCATGGAAAGTGGGGGTTAGTCTCTTCTCCCAGGTAACCAGCACCAGAACAAGAGGACACAGTCTCAAGCTGCACCAAGGGAGGTTTAGGCTGGAGGTTAGGAAGAAGTTCTTCATAGAAAGAGAGATTGGCCATTGGAATGTGCTGCCCAGGGAGGTGGTGAAGTCACCATCACTGGAGGTGTTTAGGAAGAGCCTGGATGGCGTGCTTGGTGCCATGGTTTAGTTGATTAAATAGTGTTGGATGATAGGCTGGACTCTGTGATCTCAAAGGTCTTTTCCAACGTAGTCTATTCTATTCTATTCTATTCTATTCTATTCTATTCTATTCTATTCTATTCTATTCTATTCTATTCTATTCTATTCTATTCTATTCTATCTTGGTTTTAGCTTTGCCAGTCATCCTTCTCACTTATTTAACAAGCTGTCCTGGCTGTTGGCAGTCCCTTGCACTTACTCTTGGACTGGCAATCTTTTTTAGGTGAATGACACTTATCTGCACCTACACACCCATTTTGGTAGCCACATGTCCTTATGCAAAATGCTTATACATTGCCACTTGCTGTACACTGAGTGTTACAAATTGGAATAGAATGGAACAGAAAGGAAGAGAAGAGAAGAGAAGAGAAGAGAAGAGAAGAGAAGAGAAGAGAAGAGAAGAGAAGAGAAGAGAAGAGAGAGAGAAGAGAAGAGAAGAGAAGAGAAGAGAAGAGAAGAGAAGAGAAAAGAGAAGAGAAGAGAAGAGAAGAGAAAGAGAAGAGAAGGAGAAGAGAAGAGAAGAGAAGAGAAGAGAAGAGAAGAGAGAAGAGAAGAGAAGAGAAGAGAAGAGAAGAGAAGAGAAGAGAAGAGAAGAGAAGAGAAGAGAAGAGAAGAGAAGAGAAGAGAAGAGAAGGGAAGAGAAGAGAAGAGAAGAGAAGAGAAGAGAATTAACCAGGTTGGAAGACATTTGAGATCATAGAGTCCAACCTATCACCCAACACCATCTAATCAACTAAACCATGCCACCAAGCACCCCATCCAGTCTCTTCCTAAACACCTCCAGTGATGGTGACCTCCACCACCTCCCGGGGCAGCCCAGTCCAATGACCAATACTTACATTCCATTGTTAGCTACACCATCCTTGTACACATTTGAGCTGAAAGATTAATATTAAGTTCTGATTAATACATTTATAACTTCTGGGTGTTCCAGACTTGTGTTTTGCTACACCTGAGTATTTGCAATGGTGTCCACCATTCTAACTTGTCTTCCCACAGCACAGTGGCTTGCAGCATTTACTCTCATGCTGTTTGAACACTGCAGGCAAACTCACTTTGGTGACCTTGTAAAGCAGATGGATATTTAGTCAGCTTTTCCACAGCTATTTCTGCAGGTATTGCATCTGTAATAGCCTGCTGGGGAAGAAAAGGAACTGTATTCAATGACTAATAAGTGTCTTTATAACTCTACCCCAAGGACACAGAATCCTTTACTCTCTCTAGGGGAAGCAATTCTGCCAAAAAATGAGGGTCAAGGAGTGGGCCTGATCTCTGGCAATATGATTTAGGATCATTTGTACAAAGTGTGCTTGGATTAATTGGTCAGTTTTTCGCTTTCCCTTTGAACTCATCTTGTCAGTTTGATTTGGAAAGCTGAATTCCTTGGTAGATAGAAAGTTTGAAGAGCAAGGATGGCATTCTCCTTGACTTTGTCCCCAGCTCTGCTACCATCCCTCCTTGTGACCCTGAACAAACCACCGTGGGTGTTAATAAAGTAGTTGAATAACAGTTGTCCAGGAAAAAAATACATCTTGTATAAAACATAATTTTGTCTTGGTATGCTTGGCATTCCTTGAGATAATTGCAGGGAAATTCATTGCCTCTGAGGAAACACAATTATCCTGGGGTTCAGGAAAATGAGTCTCTAGAGTGGACCTGTGCTGGATGCTCTCTGTTCTTTGGCAGCTCTTCTAAGCAGGACTACACTTGGAGTGGCATAGGGATATGAAAAGATATATGCTGCCTGTCACTAGATATTTCTTCTTGTAACAACAGCTGAGTCTGATCACCAGGAAGCCCTTGACCCACTTTTACTCTTAGCTTGCTAATACCCTCAGTTTCCTCATGAAGGTGGAAATCTCATGCCTGCTTTATAGTGAATGCTTAGGTAAATAAGACAGGTAAATAATTCTCTGGGGTTCTGCTCAGTAATGGGATGACTAAAATATTAACTAAATTTTTGCTGTTGTCCTCATCCTTCCTAATTAATGAGGTGTTTTGTCTGGATGAGTCAAACAAGCATTCCCAGCACAACATTTCCCATTTACCTTCTCAAACTGTGAAGGAAACAGAATAGAAGATAATAGAATTAACCAGGTTGGAAAAGACCTTTGAGATCATCGAGTCCAATCTATCATCCAACAACATCTAATCAATTAAAAAATGGCACCAAGAGCCCCATCTAGTCTCTTTTTAAACATCTCCAGGGATGGTGACTCCACCACCTCCCTGGACAGCACATTCCAATGGCAAATCACTCTTTCTGTGAAGAATTTCTCCCTAACATCCAGCCTAAACCTCCTGTGGTGCAGCTTGAGACTGTGTCCTCTTGTTCTGGTGCTGGTTGCCTGGCAGAAGTGACCAACCCCCACCTGGCTACAACTTCCCTTCAGAAAGTTGTAGAGAGCAATAAGGTCTCCTTGGAGCCTCCTCTTCTCCAGGCTAAGCAACCCCCAGCTCCCTCACCTTGGAATAGGAGCTTGCAAGTAACTGAAGGAGTTGAAAACAATAGGAGTACTTACAAGTAAGGGAAAAAGAGTGAAAATGCTTGCCTTTGGGGAGCCTTTGGGGAATACAGACATGGACCATGTTGACAACTTAGACAAATCTAGCCATGATAGGAAGATTTGTTTGTTTGTTTTCAGTTTAGTTGAAGTTTATTTTCAGCTTAGCTGGAGTCTAGTTTTCAAGTGGGAAGAATAGAATAGAATAGAATAGAATAGAATAGAATAGAATAGAATAGAATAGAATAGAATAGAATAGACCAGGTTGGAAGAGACCTTCAAGATCATCGTGTCCAACCTTTCATCCAACACCATCTAATCAACTAAACCATGGCACTAAGCACTCCGTCAACTCTCCTCCTAAACACCTCCAGTGATGGCAACTCCACCACCTCCCCAGGCAGCCCATTCCAATGGCCAATCACTTTTTCTGTGCAGAACTTCTTCCTAACATGCAACCTATGCAGCTCACAGAGTGGTATATGAGCTCCTGGGTCCAACAAGGTGCTAGCGAGTTCTCCCTGTGATTCAGGCCTCGCCTTATGGCTCCATGCAGTTTATTGAAGTAGACATTTAACTTCTTATATATTAAAAATATTCAATTAACTTTCAATGGATCTATCTGGAGCTAAGAAAGGAAAAAATTCTAGCTTTTAAAAGGCATGACTTGGCATGATTAAATGGTGAATAATGTTTTAATGAGTAATTTGTAATTATTTAATATTTAAAGAGCTCTTATGGATATTCTCGAACACCCTGTGGAAAATCTAAATTGTATGCTGATTTCATCAGGCTTTCAAATCTAATCAGAATTTATTTTTATAACATCATTTGAAACATAATCTAAAAGCACCTTGCCACAATAATGGAAAGAACACAAACCAGAAAAGTATCATGTCAGAATAGAATAGGATAGAAATAACTAGGTTGGAAAAGACCTTTCAGATCATCAGGTCCAGCCTATCATCCAACACCATCTAATCAACTAAACCATAGCACCTCATCCAATCTCTTCCTAAACACCTCCAGTGATGGTGACTCCACCACCTCCCTGGGCAGCACATTCCAATGGCCAATCACTCTTTCTATGAAGAACTTCCTTGTAACATCCAGCCTAAACCTCCCTTGGTGCAGCTTGAGACTGTGTCCTCTTGTTCTGTTGGTGGTTGCCTGGGAGAAGAGACCAACCCCACCTGGCCAAAACCTCCCTTCAGGGAGTTGTAGACAGCAAGAAGGTCTCCCCTGAGTCTCCTCTTCTCCAGGCTAAGCAACCCCAACTCCCTCAGCCTCTCCTCACAGGGCTTGTGCTCCAGACCCCTCCCCAGCTTTGTTGCCCTTCTCTGGACACCTTCCAGCAACTCAACATCTTTTCTAAACTGAGGGGCCCAGAACTGGACACAGGACTCAAGGTGTGGCCTAACCATTGCTGAGTCCAGAGGCAGAATGACCTCCCTGCTCCTGCTGGCCGCACCATTCCTGATCTAGGCCAGGATGCCCTTGGCCTTTTTGGCCACCTCATGCTACAATCACTCTTCTTTTTTAGTATAAGATCTTGAATTTCTGATGCAAAAAATTTTTCTGCAGTGAAGGACTGCAGCTGAACTCTGTTCAAAGTCCCACAGCAGCCAGTCAGGTTTCATCATTAGTTCAGTAGCAAGTTAAGGGTGCATCAGTTTTGGTTTTTAAATGCAGATCAATGGTAGCCACTTGCTGTGGGGAGATCAGTCCCATGCACCCCTGCTGGAAACAAAGACTGACCACAAAGGAAAACAAGCAGTCATGAAAAGGGGACAGTTTTGCTCTTGACATGAAATCATTTTTATCTCAGCTCAGTCCCTGGAAATCTAATTTTCTTTTAATTTGCATTTCCATAGAATGTACATTGCAGCTTTGGGCAACATTTTAATACGATGTTTTCTCCAGCTAATCCTGGAAATACTCATCTCACAGGGATAGCAGGGGTTCAAGAGCACATTAAACTGTCTGAGTCACAAATCATCCCAGGATTTTCTTGACTGCAGTATTCAGGGTCAAGCAAATTTTTGTTAAACAGACTCTTAACTTGTCCTCCAAAAGCTCTGGAAAGGGATAGGAGAGGACTCTGGGTGAAGGCTGTCAGAGATCATAGTTTCATAGTTTCATAGTTTCATTCAGGGTTGGAAGGGACCACGAGGATCATCTAGTTCCAACCCCCCTGCCATGGGCAGGGACACCCCACACTAGATCAGGCTGGACAGAGCCTCGTCCAGCCTGCTCTTAAACACCCCCAGGGACGGGGCCTCGACCACCTCCCTGGACAATCATAGAATCAGTAAGGTTTGAAATGACCTCAAAGATCATCAAGCCCAACCTATCACCCAACAACTCATGACTAACTAAACCATGGTGCCAAGTGCCACATTCAATCCCTTTTTGAACAACTCCAGGGACAGTGACTCCACCACCTCTCTGGGCAACACATTCCAATGGCTAACAACTCTCTCTCTGAAGAACGTTCTCCTCACCTCAAGCCTAAATTTCCCCTGGCACAGCTTGAGACTGTGTCCTCTTGTTCTGGTGCTGGTTGCCTGGGAGAATAGGCTGACACCCACCTGGCTACAACTTCTCTTCAGGTAGTTGGAGACAGCAAGAAGGTCTCCCCTGAGCCTCCTCTTCTCCAGACTAAACAACCCCAGCGCCCTCAGCCTCTCCTCACAGTGCTTGTGCTGGAGGCCTCTCCCCAGCCTCGTTACCTTTCTCTGGACACATTCAAGTGTCCCAATGTCCTTCTTAAACTGTGGGGTCCAAATATGTGTCTCTATATCAAAAATGATCCCTGTAGGAAAAATAATCCCAACTCCAGAAGCCTAACAGGAGCCACAGATTGCTATTAAATTCTGAAAGCAGTTTGGTGTGCTTCTATTTCCTGGGATGGAAGAAGAGCTGAATGGAGTCCTTCTTCCACATACAGTTGATGCAGTTATTGCTTGTGGGGATATCATTGTCCTGTAGAGTTGCATGAATAATTAATCATTTCATTCCATATTAGATTAAGTTCATCTCATCCTCTCTTCAGGAATTGTCCTCAAATAAACTGTAATTTTCTTGACTATATTTGTGATTCTGAGTAGACTATAACACTCATGAGTAATTCATTGCAGGTAGGTGACTTTCAGAGTTTGAGATGTTCAGGCTATTGTGCCTGAATTGTCACTATTGTGCCCTGCTCCATGGATAAAACTTACAGAATCAAGTTTCTCTTTCCAACATCCTTTTATCAGTCTGAAATTAATTGACTTTTGCCATGCTAAAATGCTAAGTCTAAAGTCAACACATCAGCAATAGCTCCAGTAGATTCACTGGCTGGAATAGTTGTAAGTAGGCAGACATCTTGAATGTAGTCATTAAAAGAAACTGAAAGAAAATATTCATGCAAGCTTTTTATAACACCAAGTGTAATTCAGTGACCTGATTTTCAGAGAAACAGACAGAATTTATTATCCACTGTCCAACTTCTGTGAGATTTGTACCTCAACATTCCTTCTTCAGATGATACAGATGGAATATGATCACTTCAACAATTTTTTTGCCTAAAACTCCTGTTTCCCCCATATCATAGAATCATAGAATGAATAAGGTTGGAAAAGACCTCAGAGATCATCAGGTCCAGCCTGTCAACCAACACCTCATGACTACTAGACCATGGCATGAAGTGCTGTGTCCAATCCCTTCTTGAACACCTCCAGGGACGGTGACTGCACCACCTCTCTGGGCAGCCCATTCCAATGGCTAACAACTCTCCCTGGGAGAAACTTTTTCCTCATTTCAAGCCTAAACTTCCCCTGGTGCAGCTTGAGACTGTGTCCTCTTGTTCTGGTGCTGGTTGCCTGGGAGAAGAGACCAACCCCCACCTGGCTACAACCTCCCTTTAGGGAGTTGTAGAGGGCAACAAAGTCTCCCCTGAGCCTCCTCTTCTCCAGGCTAAACAACCCCAGCTCCCTCTCCTTAGGCCACCTCTTGCTCTTCCAGTCCAGCAAGTTTTCTGCAAAGTAGAGAGGTTTAAACATAGGAGATGTGAAATGGCTAGAGCTTTGTCAATAACAAACATGTAAAGAAAGATGTGGAACAAGTGACTGGGGATTGAAGAAGTATAGGGCCATATAAGAAAAGCCAAGAAGGGGAAATCTAATAGAAGTGGAAATGTGAAGTGACAGCTAAATCCACAGAAAGTTTGCATTATCAAAGGAAGGGAAATCACACATGGAAAAAAAAGAGAGGAAAAGAGAGAAGCATTGCTAAGAAAAGAGGCTAAGCCCTGAACAGTGGGATCCAAGCAGCTTTTCTGCCTAGAGCGTGCATAATTACTTGGGCTTTCTGCACAGTCAGTAGAGAATGGGACACAACTCCAGACTGTCATATACCAGGTGTAGGAAAGGCATTAAGGGGAAGTGGGAAAAAGTGGCTATCAGTGGAGGGCCTTACTGAACAACAGCGTCTAGGTCACTCCATAGGCAAAATGAACCTTACAGTGAAAAGAAGCATGAGAAAATAGGCAGGAACAGAGAGATAAGAAGTTGTCCAAAAGGACACTGCTTACAGTGTTTCTTTCTTGTGTCCCCAGCTAGCTTGGGAAGGAATGAGACAGAGACATTTC
>NW_027142453.1:1594628-1687128 GCF_026170545.1 Melanerpes formicivorus
AAATAGATCCTAGGTTTAAAAAAAAAAACAAAAAAAGAAAACAAAAAAAGAAAACAAAAAAAGAAAGAACCCAGGTTAGATTTTTCCTGAACTCTGTGTTGATATGAGTGATAAAAGAGACAGATCTGTGGTAGGATCAGTCCAGAAAAGACTTACAAAAGGCAGTGTAAAATTGTTCCCATCTGTCCATGGCAATGATTTAGACAGGGATTTTTAAAGGCACCTGATGTAGTGATGTGTCCAAACCCAGAATGTTTTGCCAGATTCCCAGACTTTAATGTGAGATGAAGAGCATCACTGCATGGCCCACATCTGAGATGTTCCACTCTGCTAACTTTCTGGGATTTTTTGCTGATGAGCTTTATTTTTGGTTTGAAGGAAAATGACTTGAATGAGACCAGTGTTTTTTCTTTCTCTCTGCTCTCCCCAATCATCAGCCTCTGTTTCAATTCCAGAGTCATCACTAAGCAATTAGGTTTGGCAGATAGACATACTAACTGTCTCAATATCCTAACTAATTGAGACTAACAGAGTCTCAATGTCCTTCTAAACCTGAGGGGCCCAGAACTGGACTCAGGACTCAAGGTGTGGCCTAACCAGTGCTGAGTCCAGGGGCACAATGACTTCCCTGCTCCTGCTGGCCACACCATTCCTGATACAGGCCAGGATGCCATTGGCCTTCTCAACCACCTGGGCACAATTCCGGCCCATGTTCAGCCAGCTGTCAGTCAGTACCCCCAGGTCCCTTTCTGCCTGGCTGCTCTCCAGCCACTCTGTCCCCAGCCTGTAGCACTGCATGGGGTTGTTGTGGAAATGTGTAGAACCCGGCACATAGATGTGTTAAATCTCATGCCCATGGACTCTGCCCATCGCTCCCAAAGGTTCTATCTAGGTTGTTTTTCAGAGGAAAATTGAGGTTTCAACTAAGAAAATGTTCAAATTTTCTAAGTAAAACTTTTGACTTGGGAAGTTGTAACCTCAGTTTAAAATAGGGCTGTGATATGTTCTTGTGATATAGCTCCCATAGTATCATCATAGTATCGTAGTATCAGTCAGGGTTGGAAGGGACCACAAGGATCATCTAGTTCCAACCCCCCTGCCATGGGCAGGGACACCCCACACTACATCAGGCTGCCCAGAGCCTCATCCAGCCTGCTCTTAAACACCCCCAGGGACGGGGCCTCAACCACCTCCCTGGACAACCCATTCCAGGGCTTCACCACTCTCATGGGGAAGAACCTCCTCCTCACCTCCAGCCTGAATCTCCCCACCTCCAGCTTCATTCCATTCCCCCTAGTCCTATCACTACGTGATAATCTGAGAAGTCCTTCCCCAGCCTTCTTGTAAGCCCCCTTCAGATACTGGAAGGCCACAATGAGGTCCCCTCGGAGCCTTCTCTTCTGCAGACTGAACAGCCCCAACTCCTTCAATCTGTCCTCATAGGAGAGGTGCTCCAGCTCTCTGATCATCCTTGTGGCCCTTCTCTGGACACCTTCCAGCACCTCCAGATCCTTCTTGGAATAGGGGCTCCAGAACTGGAGGCAGTACTCCAGGTGGGGTCTCAGCAGAGCTGAGCAGAGGGGGAGAATCACCTCCCTTGCCCTGCTGGCCACACTTCTCCTGATGCAGCCCAGGATCTGATTGGCTTTGCGGGCTGCAAGTGCACACTGAGAGCTCATGTTGAGCTTTTTGTCCACCAGCACCCCCAAGTCTCTCTCCTCAGGTCTGCTTTCCAGCCACTCACTGCCCAGCCTGTATTTGTGCCTGAGATTGCCTTGACCCAGATGCAGGACCCTGCCCTTGATCTTGTTGAAACTCATGAGCTTGAGCGAACCTCATAGGCTTGAGTGAAAAACCAAGTTAACCTGGTTTAAACTGAAACCCAAATAATTTCCAAAGGAATAAGGATTGACAGAGTTAAGGAATAAAGGACTACAAATTTAATTGATTTTATAGCTGCTGAAACCCACCTCCTTCCCTCATACTAAGACAGCTATTAACTTATACAGGATACATTCAAACAACATGCTAACATCCTAATGATAATATTTACTTGCATTGACTTTGATTCAATTAGAGACTTATTGTAATCATCCAATAAAATTATCTGCCATTCCTTATTAGACCCTAAATATAATTAATTCAATTATGTTCTACAGAGTTGAATAACTCACAGGGGGAACTTGTATGAAGAGCCAAACATCCTGTTCTGGGGGTGAGGGATGCAGTCTGCTCAGCACACTTCAGGGTGAAGCTTTCTGAGTGCTCCTCTCTCTGTGGGCTTGCTGCACACCTCCCCAGCCCTTGCAGGGATCACAGGGATGTGGAAGGGATAATGAAGTCTCTGTCTATACAATTATAATGGATTACTAAATGTATCAGAGTTGCTGTAAATAAATCATTATATCAGGCTCATTTAGCCTGATTCCTATCCTCAGATGGCTTGTACTACAGTCCTAGCTATGCAAGTCAGCCATTCCTTCTCAATTAGATTTATCACTAATCAAAAATGAAAGCTATCCTGCCAGCTCTGAATTGCACTTGGAAATGCTGAGCTGGGCTCAAGCCTGTATTTATTCATTTATTCACATTTAAAAAATACCCATCTGCAAAGATTTAAGTGGCCTAACTATTAATTAAAACTTACTGTAGCCATCTAGTTGGGTGCAGCAGCTATATGAGCCTACCCATCTAGTAAATCATACCAGCAGACGGGCTCCTTTTCCCCACTGTCTCCTGGCAACACACCTTCCACCTCCCTCAAAAGCTCCATCCAGTAAATGGTTTACAGCAATGGTGTGGTTAGGCCACACCTTGAGTCCTGTGTTCAGTTCTGGGCTCCTCAGTTTAGGAAAGATGTTGAGTTGCTGGAATGTGTCCAGAAAAGGGCAACAAAGCTGGGGAGGGGTTTGGAGCACAAGCCCTATGAGGAGAGGCTGAGGGAGCTGGGGTTGCTTAGCCTGGAGAAGAGGAGGCTCAGGGGAGACCTTCTTGCTCTCTACAACTCCCTGAAGGGAGGTTGTAGCCAGGTGGGGGCTGATCTCTTCTGCCTGGCAACCAGCACCAGAACAAGAGGACAGCCTCAAGCTGCACCGGGGGAGCTTTAGGCTGGATGTTAGGCAGAAGTTCTTCATAGAAAGAGATACTGGCCATTGGAATGTGCTGCCCAGGGAGGTGGTGGAGTCACCATCACTGGAGGTGTTTAAGAAGAGACTGGATGAAGCACTTGGTGCCATGGTTTAGTTGATTAGATGGTAAGAATAGAATAGAATAGAATAGAATAGAATAGAATAGAATAGAATAGAATAGAATAGAATAGAATAGAATAGAATTAACCCGGTTGGAAAAAACCTTTCAGATTATCAAGTCCAGCCGGTCACCCATACACCATCTAAGCAACTAAACCATAGCACCATGTGCCTCATCCAGTCTCTTCTTAAACACTTCTGGTGATGGTGACTCCACCACCTCCCTGGGCAACTCATTCCAATGGCAAATCACTCTTTCTATGAAGAACTTCTTCCTCACCTCCATTCTAAACCTCCCCTGGCACAGCTTGAGACTGTGTCCTCTTGTTCTGGTTCTGGTTGCATGGGAGAAGAGACCAACCTCCCTGTGGCCAGTTGACGTTGCCCCCTTAAGAAAGGGAATATGGTGGACGGAAGTTGGTAAACGGAAAGAATAATCTAAACTATTTCATTGGTGAAGTGGGAGGAAGCACCTTCTGAACTGGGAGTGAACTGAGCATTTCCAGGACTTTTCTATCAATCTTGCTTCCGCCTCTCCATGGTGCAGCAGCTCTCTTTCTCTTCTGGGCTTTCTGCCAAGGCCTCGGCCTTGAAGACAGATAAAGGCCGGTATTAACTCCCTTCCAATTAACACAAACTGCTTCTAACTTTTTTTTCCTCTCTTTTCTTTCTCTTTCTATCCCATTCTGGGGAAAGGGGGCACAGAGGGGAGAGCGGAGGTGGGGAACCCCCTCTGCCGAGGGGGGTCACTCTCATTTCTGTGTTACTCTGTTGTATATCTTTGTATATATTGTAGATATTGTAAATTTGTAAATATTCCCCTGCATTCCCTACATTGCTTTGTAAATATAGCTCCACTGCCTTGCTAATTCAGCTTGTGAGTTTTTTTTTCCTTTCCCTTCAATTTTTCTTTCCCTTTACTTTACAAGGGGGAAGGGAGGAGGCTTCTTGGCCTTACCCTACCACCCCACTACACTCCCTTCATGGTTAAAATGTCTAAGAGCTGATAAGTCTTTTGATTGATCCATAAGACCTTAGTCCCTGCTCTGTCACAGTGGTATGCACTGCTCTGACACCAGTATTACAGTAATAAGCCAAATCCATCACACTCATATGAAGCCCAATGATGTGGGTTGAAACTCAGCAATTAAAGAGGATCCTATGCTTCAGAAGAACGTTTCTTTCAATCCAGCAGAAACAGCAGGAAATAATTTCACTTTATTTTAGGAAACTCTTTTTAATTAGAGAACTTTAAAAAAATCATAACAATTGGAGTAAATACAAAGAGAAATCTTTAGTCAGAGCTCGGAAAATGAGGGAATGGATGATTTAAGATGCAGAACCTAGAAACTTGGTCTTCTTGAAGTTATCAATGCTAGCAGAGGATCTATTGATAAAAAGGGCAATTTAAGCAAGTTTGAAAATGCAGTGGAATAAAAAGCAGGGACAAAAGCTGAACACATTACAGCAATTACTATTCAACTTGCTGCCCTGAAGCACCTTAACAGAGCCCAAACTTCACATGCAGGTTTGTGAATTTAGGAAAAATGAGAGAAGGTAGTTTTGAAATCTTCAGAGCAAATCAGAGAGTCAGAAGTTGGATGTGAGCATCACTTCAACAGCAGAAATGGTGTGGTGGGGTTGAGGATAATCAGTGAATTACATATTAGAATCATAAAATCAATAAGGTTGGAAAAGACCTCAAAGATCATCAAGTCCAACCTGTCACCCAACACCTCAGGACTAACTAAACCATGGCACAAAGTGCCACGTCCAATCCCTTTTTGTTGAACACCTCCAGGGACGGTGACTCCACCACCTCCCTGGGCAGCACATTCCAATGGCCAATCTCTC
Organism: Melanerpes formicivorus; assembly: GCF_026170545.1. NCBI lineage: Eukaryota > Metazoa > Chordata > Aves > Piciformes > Picidae > Melanerpes > Melanerpes formicivorus. Next base: position 1,599,731 of record NW_027142453.1, read on the forward strand.
TTTCCATGAAGAACTTCTTCCTAACATCCAGCCTAAACCTTCCCTGGCTTAGCTTGAGACTGTGTCCTCTTGTTCTGGTGCTGGTTGCCTGGGAGAAGAGACCAACCCCTCCTGACTACAACCTGGGGTTGCTCAGCCTGGAGAAGAGGAGACTCAGGGGTGACCTTATCACTCTCTACAACTACCTGAAGGGAGGTTGTAGACAGGCGGATGATGGTCTCTTCTCCCAGGCAGCCAGTACCAGAACAAGAGGACACAGTCTCAGGCTGCACCAGGGGAGGTTCAGGTTGGATGTTAGGAAGAAGTTCTATACAGAAAGAGTGATTGCCCATTGGAATGGGCTCCCCAGGGAGGTGGTGGAGTCGCCGTCATTGAAGGTGTTCAGGAGGAGACTTGATGGAGTACTTGGTGCCATGGGTTAGCTGTTTGGGTGGGTTGGATTGGTTGATGGGTTGGACACGATGATCTTGAAGGTCTCTTCCAACCTGGTTTGTTTATTCTAATACAGGTTTCTTCTAATAAAGGTTTATCAACCCAGATGTTTATTCTCCTTTCAGGTAGTTGTAGATTGCAATATGGTGTCCCCTGAGCCTTCTCCAGGCTAAACAACCCCAGCTCCCTCAGCCTCGCCTCATAGGGCTTGTGCTGGAGACCTCTCCCCAGCCTCATTGCCCTTCTCTGGACATGTTCAAGAGTCTCAATGTCCTTCTTAAATTGAGGGGTCCAGAACTGGACATGAGGACCTACAAGAAAGCCTGGGAGGGACTTTTTACAAGAGTTTGTGATAGGGTGAGAGGGAACAGATTGAAACTTGAGAAGGGAAGATTTAGACTGGATATTAGAAAGAAATTCTTTACAGGAATGGTGGTGAGACTGGAAGAGGTTGCCCAGAGAGGCTGTGGATGGGGCACTTTGTGCCATGGTTTAGTTGATTAGATGGTGTTGGATGATAGTTTGGACTTGATGATCTCAGAGATCTTCTCCAACCTGGTTGATTCTATTATATTCTAATTCTACTGTAAACTTTGGGCATTATGATTAGATCATGACATCCTGACTCTCATCCACTGAGTGCTTACCTCTGGTGGTTGTAAAAGATCTGACAGCCCTGTCTGTTTTCATGGCTCTTCTGACAGTGCAGAATGTCTTAAGAGGCATCATTTTAACCTAGCTTAGGTGCCCTGGTAGACAGTGTGAATATGGCTCATGTTCTACTTATTTTAATAGAGAAGGGACAGGATCTAAGCCTCTGACCCTCTGGCTGTCTCAAATAGACAATGTCCTCAATGGCTTGAAGAAGGTCTTCTAGAGCAGCATTGTCTTGGAGAGAGTTGGCTGAGGCAAGCCAACACATGAGCCATTCATATCATCCAAGATGCAGTCTTTGACCTTGTTCCCTGATAATTTAGACCTGTAAAATCTAATCCATTTTCCCACACACCCCACAGGCTGATATAACATTCCCAACGTGAAGATGAGAACGAAAAACCAGATCTGCTTGAGAAGGTCAAAGTCTTCAGTGTAAAATATTATCTTAGGATACGTTTTGCAGTATTTATTAGCACCTCTGTAAATATTGGCAGGGAGTTTCTCATACTATCAAGATATTTCCAGTAGCACTTAACATTGTGCAAGACATCCCTCAGGCATTAGAGAAAATCATGTCCTTGCCTTGTAGAACCTTTCTATATTTTTCATTAAGAGGCTGATACCTTTGTGATATCTCCCTACTCCCTTGTACAGGAGGATCAGTTTGCTGTGCTGTGAAGGAGCTAAAGAATGTCCTCTTGAAACCAATTCTGAGCTAGAGGGGATGAACCAGATGACTTACGGTTTTTGGTTGCAGCAATTTTGTTAAGCCCATTGGTGGCAACTTCTGTTCCTTGAGTGAGTGAAGCTGGAAATGCTTTCTTTCCTTTTTTTTTTTTTCAGTTATCCCAGTTATTAAAAAAGGAGGGGTAAGGCAGGGAGTTAGCAGCAAGGAACTTTGTGGTGGCACAGCTAAACTATTACTGACAGCTGAGTTGCTTCATCTGAAGCTTATTTAGGCCTTTGCACTGCATTTCAGTGCAGATGAAACTTTCCCACCTTTCCTGTGGGTGAATTTGGAGGGAGAGAAATGTGAAAGTGCCACCAACACTTTCTGTCTGATGAAGGCTTGCCCGACTTGCATGAGGTCTATTTCATAGCTTTGGAGAAAAAAAAAAGCTCATGTTGTAGTTATAACTGTGAGTTAACACTCCTGAGAGCTCAGCTGTAGAGGCCAGTAACTACAAAAGGCACATCACCTTCCCAAATCATTTTAACTTCTACCTGCTTGGGAGTAGAGGGTTGGATTTGTGTGAGGGTGCTGGTGGTAGAATAAATTCCAGTAGGCTATTATCTGTCTTCTTGATATCCTTCAGGTACTTAGATCTAGTTTAGTTTGTTATTTGTTAGAGATTTTTTCTGGGAATTGATGTTGACTGATCCCTTCCCTGTTTAAGAGCAATGACTGTGCTCAACATTTTTCCTGCCTTCTGGTACCTTATTTGACCTCTGTGTTTCTAAAATGCTTCCTTTTCATGGGGAGCAAACTTTGGCCCTGAGGCCAAGTCATACAGCACAACTCCACATGGAAAAGCTTTCCTGTCACTTGTCAGAAAAAGAGTGTACACATTCAAACTGTCCCTCACCCAGGTTATTTCCCATATGTGTTGAGAAACTGGGAAAACACTAGACCAAAACCATAACAATATGGGTTATCCTAGGACAGCATGTTAGAATGGAATGGAATGGAATGGAATGGAATGGAATGGAATGGAATGGAATGGAATGGAATTAACCAGGTTGGAAAAGACCTTTGAGATCATCGAGCCCAACCTATCACCCAACACCATCTAATCAACTAAACCATGGCACCAAGCACCCCATCCAGTCGTTAGTGAATGGTGCTGTCAGACCTGAAAGTAGCACTGCATATGCTTTCCTTGGAGGTAGCTAGGTAAACCTTGTCCCAGTCTTCTCCTGCATGTCTAATGTCCAGCAGTGTGCCCAGGTGGCCAAGAAGGCCAATGGCATCCTGGCCTGCATCAGGAATAGTGTGGCCAGCAGGAGGAGTGAAGTCATTCTGCCCCTGTACTCAGCACTGATTAGGACACACCTTGAGTACTGTGTCCAGTTCTGGGGCCATCAATTAAAGAAAGATATTGAGACACTTGAACGTGTCCAGAGAAGGGCAATGATGCTGGGGAGAGGTCTGGAACACAGGCCCTATGAGGAGAGGCTAAGGGAGGCTAAGGGATCTTCACAGAAAGAGCTATTGGCCATTGGAATGTGCTGCTGAGGGAGGTGGCGGAGTCACCATCTCTGATGGTGTTCAAAAAGGTATTGGAGGTGGCACTTGAAGTCATAGTTTTGTAGTCCTGAGGTGTTGGATGAAAGGTTGGACTTGATGATCTCTGAGGTCTTTTCCAACCTTAATGATACTATGATTCTATGATTCTAATACACAGTCACCAGACCTCAAATAAAGAGGCAGATGGAGAGCTGCTTTCTTATAACAGAATAGAAATGCTGGTGCAAACAGTTTCAGTAGAACTACTCAAAGGATAGCTCACACCTGTGAACAGGAAACTCTTAATTCAGCCAAATGCTGAAAATATATGGGTAAACAGAAGTCCTTCATCAGGAGGCTTCTGCCCATTCTGCCAGTGTGTATTTGGATTCATCCAGGCCACCTTAGAGTAGGCAGGATCTCAGTCTACACATAGTCCCACTGGAATCAATGGAGTTTAAGGGGTGATTCCTGGAGAATTGTAGTCTATGCCCACTGAATGATGTTATAAAATACACCTCACTGTATGAATATTGTTAATACATCAAGTACTGAGGGGAGGTTCCTCAGCCTGTTCTTTGTCTCTTGATGTTAAGCTCAGGAACCATGCTGAAATAAAGGCACAGCAGAAACTGAGAGGTAAGAGGGCTTCTCTGGAAGAGCTGAGGAAGAAGAGGCACATAGAAATAACAACAACAACAACCGAATGGTAAATAATTGACTTTGCTATATCCAATCATAGAGGCTAGTGTTATATCAGGGGAGAAGAAGAGATGAGCCAGTATTGGAGCCAGGACCATAAGAGGTAGAACACTAGTAGCTATACAATATAATCAATCCTGTGACTAGTCATGCAGCCCCAGGTCAGACTTTGTCACACATACAGGGTCTGTCCCATAAGTTAGGAGACACAAATTCCATTTCAGGTTTGCCATCTCCCACCTCCTCTCCACCTACACTCTCGAAGTTCAGTCTCTGTTTGTCCCTTTGAAATCCATCCAGGAGCCATGCTTTCTTCCCAGTGCCATGTCCCACTGCTCCAAGTGTGGCATATTAAAACTAGCAGAATGGTGACTAAACCATGGGCTGGCCAGGGAGGTGGTGGAGTCATCGTCCCTGGAGGTGTTCAAGAGGGGATTGGACGTGGCACTTGGTGCCATGGTCTAGTCATGAGGTCTGTGGTGACAGGTTGGACTCGATGATCTTTGAGGTCTCTTCCAACCTTGGTGATAACTGTGATACTGTGATAAACCTTGCTTACCCATCTCACACTTCCTGAGAAACAAGTAATGAGGTGATTTATTATCCTCAGACCTTCTGTAAGACCTCAACACACTCTGGCTCTGCCCTGTATTTCTCAGCAGCTGATTTAAGAGAGACAGAACTCCATTCATTTGTTTTGCTGAGGCAAAATATCCTTCCTGTTCCTCAACACAAGCAAATGAGGAGACCAGGCAAGGTGCCAGGGTCTCAGAACTCTTCCTCATAAAAACTATATGTGTGTTTATTGTCCTTCTAGATTGCAAAAACTGGGAAGGAGAAGAGGAAATGGTAAATTGCACAGTTTATTTTCTGGACTAGAAAACACAGCAGCAGACCACGACTGCAGTGAAGTCCATTTAGCCATAAATGTGTCAGGGCTTGATGGAGAGAGCCATAGTCATGCAGATGAGTCAAGAATCCCCAAGAGGAGTTTCAACCGAGTAATGGTTTACAAAATTTGATGGAGAATGAAGAACTGTGAAACTGCTCCAGTGTCTAGCTGTCCTCTGGATTGAAACAGCACATCCTCTAACACAGTTTAGGAAAGATGTGGAGTTGCTGGAAGGTGTCCAGAGAAGGGCAACAAAGCTGGGGAGGGGTTTGGAGCACAAGCCCTATGAGGAGAGGCTGAGGGAGCTGGGGTTGCTTATCCTGGAGAAGAGGAGACCTTCTTGCTGTCTACATCTACCTGAAGGGAGGTTGTATCCAGGTCTCTTCTCCCAGGCAACCAGCACCAGAACAAGAGGACACAGTCTCAAGCTGCACCAGGGGAGGTTTAGGCTGGATGTTAGGAAGAAGTTCTTCCCAGAAAGAGAGATTGGCCATTGGAATGTGCTGCCCAGGGAGGTGGTGGAATCACCATCACTGGAGGTGTTTAAGAAGAGACTGGATGGGGTGCTTGATGCCATGGTTTAGTTGATTAGATGGTGTTGGGTTGATAGGTTGGACTCAATGATCTTGAAGGTCTCTTCCAATCTGGTCTGGTCTACTCCTATTCTATTCTATTCTATTCTATTCTATTCTATTCTATTCTATTCTATTCTATTCTATTCTATTCTATTCTATTCTATTCTATTCTATTCTATTCTATTCTATTCTACCTTGGAAAGTACCTTACTCTAGCAGGTTTTAGAATTACAGAATGGGAAGCACAGTACTAAAGGAATGAAAACTAATGGTGTCAAGCACAAAGGAATCAGGTTAGGTTAATAATAGTGGAAGGTCATTATTAATTTTTGCTGGCTTTTCAGAGGTCTTCAGAGTTAGTTTTTTTTCCCCCTCACAGCAACTCATTTATGTTACCATGACAAGCACAGCACAAACGTTCAGCCAGACAGTCAGATGCTGTATCTTCACCTTATTACGTGTGACTGAAACTGCAAACAGCTCAGATCAATCTCAGGGATATTAAATTAGAGCTGAATCTCTCTCTATCTCTCACACAAAGTGAGCAGAGCTAAATCCCAGATAATACCCATATCAGGAGATATTATAAACCACATTCTGCTGGGTGAAGATTTATTTTTAGTTTTTGCACAGAATGTTTCTGGTTCTGTGAACAATGGGAAAGGAGAGAACTTCTCAGCATTAGAAATGCATCGAATCCGTACATGCATTATGTAGCAGCTAGAGGTTCTCTCTTTAAGACAGAACCGAATAATGACTCCTGCATAATGCAACACTATGATAACTAAAAAGAAGGCCTGGGTTGAAAATGGGTAGCAGAGAATATTACAGAATCACAACAACAAGGGCATTTGCAAAATGAGGGCAAGCAAGCAAGCAACCTGAGGAAAGACAAAGTAGATATAATGAACAGAAGGAAACATTCATTATGGAGTGAGTGCAGAGCAAGGAGTAAGTTGGATTCCCAAACTGAATTAAGTTTCCACATACAGGCAGTTACTTTTCAATCCCTGTATCTTTTAAAAGCCTGTTCTCTCACTGCCCATATTGCTACTGCTGTTTTTATGGGGTTAAAATGGGTCTTGCATCCTAAGTCCTGAGCTGAGCATTATTACCGTCATCACCACAACTAACCTGGTTTAGGCCATCTTAAAGGGACTGTAATTTTTTTGGCTATGCCTATAGTCATAAACAGAATAGAGACAGGAGGTTGTAACCACATAGATGTTGGTCCCTTCTCCCAGGCAACCACCAACAGAACAAGAGGACACAGTCTAAAGTTGTGCCAGAGAAGGTTTAGGCTGAATGTTAGGAAGAAGTTCTTCATAGAAAGAGTGATCTTGAAGGTTTCTTCCAACACGGTCTAGTCTATTCTTTCTGTTCTATTCTATTCTATTCTATTTTATTTTATTCTATTCTATTCTATTCTACTCTAGTATCATAGTATCATAGTATCATAGTATCATTCAGGGTTGGAAGGGACCACAAGGATCATCTAGTTCCAACCCCCCTGCCATGGGCAGGGACACCCCACACTACATCAGCCTGGCCAGAGCCTCATCCATCCTGGATGAGGCTATTCTATTCTATTCTATTCTATTCTATTCTATTCTATTCTATTCTATTCTATTCTATTCTATTCTATTCTATTCTATTCTATTCTATTCTATTTGCCATTGGAATGGGCTTCCCAGGGAGGTGGTGGAGTCACCATCACTGGAAGTGTTTAAGAAGAGACTGGATGAGGCACTTGGTGCCATGGTTTAGTTGATTAGATGGTGTTGGATGATGGGTTGGACTCAATGATCTCAAAGGTGTTTTCCAACCTGGTCTGGTCTATTCTATTCTATTCTATTCTATTCTATTCTATTCTATTCTATTCTATTCTATTCTATTCTAACATGCTGTCCTAGGATAACCCATATTGTTATGGTTTTGGTCTAGTGTTTTCCCAGTTTCTCAACACAGATGGGAAATAACCTGGGTGAGGGACAGTTTGAAAGTGTACACTCTTTTTCTGATGAGTGACAGGAAAATTTTGCCATATGGAGTTGTGCTGTATAACTTGGCCTCAGAGCCAAAGTTTGCTCCCCATTAAAATGAAGCATTTTAGAAACACAGAGGTCAAATAAGGTACCAGAAGGCAGGAAAAATGTTGAGCACAGTCATTACTGTTTAAAAGGGAAGAGATCAGTCAACATCAATTCCCAGAAAAAATCTGGAACAAATAACAGAGTAAACTAGATCTAAGTACCTGAAGGATATCAAGAAGACAGATAATAACCTACTGGAATTTATCACAGCCATATTACATTTAACTAATTTAAATTCTGCTATGTGTGGTGGTTTGAGCCTTAACTGGGATTTAAGATGGGGGCAAGACTGGGAATTCCTCCTCCGTTCCCACTCCTCTTTCCCAATAGAGAGGGAAAAAAATGGGAAGGGGAGCAAATTCACTGATAAATAATTTGGAGTTGGTCTGGAAGTAGAGAGGTAAAAGTTTTCTTTAATATATATATAAAAATATATGGGTATATATATATACATATATATGTATAACAATAACAGGAAGGGTTCACAAGAGGTCACAAGGGGTAAGGAACAAAGATGGAAGATGGGGGGGAAAATGTATACAAAACCAGTCCATCAGGCATGGATGTAGCATGATGAGGACCAGGCCTGACCACGTGGCAGAGAAGCAGGAAGCCGGCAGCAACTCTCTTTTGTCCCTGTGAGGCAGAAATAAAAAAGAGAGCAATGGCTGCAGTGTCTTTCTCTTTTCTAGGCTTGCTGGACAGGGAGGGGGAGTGGAACACAGTAACTCAGTTCCCTAGGGGGAAAACACCCTCCAGGAAGAACAAGGCTCTCACAAGCCCTCCCCCCCCTGCTTTCACGATGGGTGGAACCCATCACACTATGACTTACAGATAGAGATGAGACACCTAATTGCACATCTCAATACTGTCTCATATGACATTCTCATTAAAAAATCTACATGCACATAGCTTCAGTGGAACATCTATAGAATGGGACAAAATTGACCAGATAATCATATGCTGGGAGTATTTTCTGCAGTTTGCCATTAAAATGGAATTAAGTGCTGAGTGTTGTGCCCAGAGGGATCTGTCTTGAATCTGGTCCTCCTTGACATTTTAATTAATGATCTGGATGATGGATGAGAAAATATTAAATATTACATTTTCAGGCAGCCTGAAGACAAAAAGGACAGCAAAGATGTTGGAGGACAGATCTAGAATTCAAGGACAGCCTGAAAAACTGAATAGAACACTGTATAGAATTAATCAGGTTGGAAAAGACCTTTGAGATCGTTGAGTCCAACCTATCACCCAACACCATCTAATTAACTAAACCATGGCACCAAGCGCCTCATCCAGTCTCCTCCTAAAACCTACAGTGACAGTGACTCCACCACCTCCCTGGGCAGCACATTCCAAAGGCAAATCACTCTTTCTGTGAAGAACTTCTTCCTAACATCCAGCCTAAACCTCCCCTGGTGCAGCTTGAGACTGTGTCTTCTCAAGTGGATAAATGCAAGATGTGAGACTAAGGCAAGAGCTCTCTCTAGCTCTGGTGTGGCATGTAGACTGACTGACCACTTGTAGAAATTACTCAGTGAGTTGATTCTTGAAGAGCACCTTTTGGTTTAGTTTCATCCTAATGGAATGAAGCTGGAGGTGAGGAGATTCAGGCTGGATGTGAGGAAGAAGTTCTTCACTGTGAGAGTGGTGAAGCCCTGGAATGGGTTGTCCAGGGAGGTGGTTGAGGTCCCGTCCCTGGAAGTGTTTAAGACCAGGCTGGACTAGGCTCTGGCCAGGCTGATGTAATGTGAGGTGTCCCTGCCCATGGCAGGGGAGTTGGAAGTAGATGATCCTTGTGGTCTCTCCCAACCCTGACTGGTTCTATGATTCTATGATTCTAAAGGAAAGCAGGTTGCACTGTCTGAGACTGCTCTTGTAATGCAAAATAAGACACATTATATGGGGACAGAATCAAGCACTTCAAAATTATTCCTATAACAACTGACTTATTAATGCATGTGCATCTCATCAGGCATTTTAAGATGAAACCAAGGTAATTTTTTTCATTACAAACATGGTAAACATTATGTCAGGGTTTACATGCAGAAGAACAGCTTGCAAGTCATACTGTTTTGTTCCACTTTTTGTAAAAGCTCAGCTGAAGTGCTCTGTTTAGTCCTGGATCCAGTATCTGAAGGGGGCCTACAGGAAGGCTGGGGAAGGACTTCTCAGGATCTCAGGTAGTGATAGAACTAGGGGGAATGGAATGAAGCTGGAGGTGGGAAGATTCAGGCTAGATGTGAGGAGGAGTTTCTTCACCATGAGAGTGGTGAGACCCTGGAATGGGTTGTCCAGGGAGGTGGTCGAGGCCCCGTCCCTGGGGGTGTTTAAGAGCAGGCTGGATGAGGCTCTGTCCAGCCTGATGTAGTGTGGGGTGTCCCTGCCCATGGCAGGGGGGTTGGAACTAGATGATCCTTGTGGTCCCTTCCAACCCTGAATGAAACTATGAAACTATGAAACTATATCAGAAAGAGAAGCTAGAGTAGTCTGTAAGAAAATGATTTTGCAAGTATGTTCTACTGGGAAAGTTTGAAGGACTTGGGATTGTGTAACTTAAGACTGGTTAAGGAGATGACAACAGACCACAAACACTTTTAGAAAGAAGAGAATAATCTGTTCCCTATTCCCACAATGGATAGCCAAATAAGAATAACAGGAAAAGTCTCCCAAATTTATGCATTGAGAAGTGCTGGAATTGACTGCCCTGGGAAGTATGGCAGTTTGTATCATGGAGAATGGGTAGCAGTAAGACAAACAGAAGTTATAAATGAACCTTCCTTAGGTTAGGTGGATAGACTAGACAGCTTCTCAAGGCTCTTCCCAACCCAGTTCTCCTATGACTCTGTGCTCACTCCTCCCAATGCAGTGGAATTACATTATTCCTTCCAAAGGTTTTGATTTCTAAGAGTGGAGAGCAAAATGGTTTTTGTTCACAGCTTAGGATGTTTTAGTAGGATACAATTCAAAGCTACTAAGGTGAGATCCTAGGAACCTATATTGCATATCTCACTCCTGTGGAGGTACCCCTCTTCTTGTCATTGAACTACTGGAGGGAATAAGTGTCTTCAACTAGGAGAGATCATAGAATCAATAAGATTGGAAAAGACCTCAAAGATCATCAAGTCAAACCTATCACACCACACCTCATGACTACTGAACCATGGAACCAAGTGCCACATCCAATCCCCTCTTGAACACCTCCAGGGATGGTGACTTCACCACCTCCCTGGGCAGCACATTCCAATGGCTAACAACTCTCTCTGTGAAGAACTTTCTCCTCACCTCAAGCCTGAACTTCCCTGGTGCAGTTTGAGACTGTGTCCTCTTGTTCTGGTGCTGGTTGCCTGGGAGAAGAGACGACCCCCCACCTGGCCACAGCCTCCCTTCAGGTAGTTGTAGACATCAAGAAGGTCCCCCCTGAGCCTCCTCTTCTCCAGGCTAAACAACCCCAGCTCCCTCAGCCTCTCCTCATAAGGTTCATGCTTGAGGCCTCTCCCCAGCTTTGTTGCCCTTCTCTGGACATGTTCAAGTGTCTGAATGTCCTTCTTAAATTGAGGGGCACAGAACTGGACATGGTACTCAAGGTGTGTCCTAGCCAGTGCTGAGTACAGGGGCAGAGTGACTTCCCTGCTCCTGCTGGCCACACTATTCCTGATGCAGGCAAGGATGCAAATGTTGGTCACATGCAGAAATTGATTTTCAGCTGACATGGAAAATGTACTGTCCATTTATTTGGATGTTTGAAGAAGTGTTGAGAAGCTTGTGGTGAAGACTGGAACACAGCTTGTATATTCTGAAATTACATTGAAGTTGCATTGACATAGCCATAGGGCAAACAATGCAACTACCTGACTGCAGTCCTTCTGTAGAGCAGGATCCTATCTATATTCAGGTAGCAGAGAGTTGCTGTTTATTGCATAATCTGTATGTACAAACCTACTTTATATGCAAACTCCAAGGGAGAAAAGTGGCTCACTGTTGATCTCTGTGGTTCCACCTTCCCCTCTAGCATGGTACAAATGGCACTAAATGATGCCTCTGCTAGAGGAGCACAAGGTCTGCTGCAAAAAGGGTGTGGGCTTGAGCAGATGGCCAGAAGGTCAGAGTGCTTTGCCCCTTGCAGAATGAAAGCCAGACTTCTCACACATCAGAGGGCAGTTGCTCCCCTCAGGAACAAGCTGACATTTAGCACCAAGTCAAAAGAAACAGAGTGGCCTAAGCAGTGCAGAATTATTGTGTTGTGGACCACATATGCAGTGACATTTAAAAAACGAGCACTGGCTTTTTAGTGCTCTACAAACTTCAAACCTGATCCTTTAGAGCCTCCATGCATGGAATTCACATTGTCTTGTGTATACAAAGGACTGGCCAGGTCAAGCCCTGAATATTAAATAATCACTTGTCATTCCAGTGCTGCTGCTTGGAACTGGCATGGTGTTCTTTTGCTTAGGCAGAAAGGGCTGAAAACCTCTTCCTACCCTGGGCTTTACTGAACAGAGAAGACTAATATTTATAGAGCAATTGTTTCAGAAGGGAAATCTACATTCTTTTTCATCCCTTAAAAAAAAGCACCCAAATCAGAAATGAGCATAACATTGGCCATATCTACCACAAAGCAGTCACTGAAACAAATAGTCGATGTTAAAAGGAATATGAGGCCATCAGAGAACAACCTCTACCTTATTAGACAGTCTAGACAGTCTGGCGGCAATAACATGAAAAATTTGGCTTTCCAAAGCTACAACATATTATTTTAGCATCCAAAATGCTGCATGGGCAAGGAGAGCCAAGTTTTATTTTGTCAGTGCCATTAATTTTTATATACAGTGGAATACAGTGCAAAGACGTAAGCATTAGTCATTGGAGCCTGAATACAACGAAGAGGTGACTGTGTCTCCTGTTTTTCAGGACTATGCAGTTGAACTCTTTGTCATCCATACATAGAATAGAATAGAATAGAATAGAATAGAATAGACCAGACCAGACCAGACCAGACCAGGTTGGAAGAGACCTTCAAGATCATCATGTCCAATCAATCACCCAACACCACCCAACCAACTAAACCATTCAACCAAGCACCCTGTCAAGTCTCCTCCTGAACACCTCCAGCGATGGTGACTCCACCACCTCCTTGGGTGGGCAGCACATTTCAATGGTCCATCACTCTCTCTGTGTAAAACTTCCTCCTGACCTCCAGCCTAAACCTCCTCTGGTGCAGCCTGAGACTGTGTCCTCTTGTTCTGGTACTGGTTGCCTGGGAGAAGAGACCAACCTCTGCCTGTCTACAACCTCCCTTCAGGTAGTTGTAGAGAGCAATAAGGTCACCCCTGAGTCTCCTCTTCTACAGGGTAAGCAATCCCAGCTCCCTCAGTCTCTCCTCAGAGGGCTTCTAGTCTGATCAAGATCAATTCCTGTTGTAGTCATGATCACACTTGTCTCTAGAGGTGATTAACTGCAGAAACTGTAATGGTCTACACTTATTGCTATCTACAACTAACTGAAGGGAGATTGTAGCCAGGTGGGGGTTGGTCTCTTCTCTGAGGCGACCACCAAGAGAACAAAAGGACACAGTCTCAAGCTGCACCAGGGGAGGTTTAGGCAGGATGTTAGGAAGAAATTCTTCATAGAGTGATTGGCCATTGGAATGTGCTGCCCAGGGAGGTGGTGGAGTCACCATCACTGGAAGTGTTTAGGAAGAGACTTGATGAGGCACTTAGTGCAATGATTTAGTTGATTAGATGGTGTTGGGTGATAGGTTGGATGTGATGATCTTGAAGGTCTTTTCCAATCTATTCTATTCTATTCTATTCTATTCTATTCTATTCTATTCTATTCTATTCTATTCTATTCTATTCTATTCTATTCTATTCTATTCTATTCTATTCTATTCTATTCTATTCTATTCTATTCTATTCTATTCTATTCTATTCTATTCCACACAGTTCATTTGCCACCTGGGGGAAATACATTACAAGCTCACAGCTGTGGCATGACTCCTCTACTTACAGTGTATGAGAAGTGCGTATTCCTCCATTTTATGAAGAAGAGCACATCCCTTAAGGATCTGGAAAGCAGCCATAATGGTTTTCCATTAGGGAAAGTTTTGCTTCTCTAAGCCAGAATGAATAAAAATGGAAATGCAGGGATAAGAATGAATGTTGATCTCTAGAAAACTGGGGAACTGCAGATATAACTGACTGAAAGGTAATGTATAGAAGCAGCACATTTTTACATAGTGGTTGATACACAGTACTAAATTCATCATACATTCTTAACTAGTGGAGCTTAACACAGGGGTAAACGGAGCCCATAGAATAAATCTGTCTTAATTGCAAACTTTATAGCTAAAAGATGAACAGTCCATGAGTGGAAACACCAAAGGACTACCCATGATTATATGGATGGCAGATGGCCTGAGTAGTCTTGCAAGCTTTGTTTATAAAACTTATTTTCTGTTTGAATGACAGTTAAGAGGAAATGTAATGAGATGAGTTTGCTCTTTCACTCTCTGTGGGCAGGATCAAGCTCTTGCTGAAGTTGGTGCTAATTTTGTTCCATGTATAGTGGCTGCCTACTGTAAACAGAATGGAATGGAATGGAATGGAATGGAATGGAATGGAATGGAATGGAATGGAATGGAATGGAATGGAATGGAATAGAATGGAATGGAATGGAATGGAATGGAATAGAATGGAATGGAATGGAATGGGATAGGATAGAATAGAATAGAATAGAATAGAATAGAATAGAATAGAATAGAATAGAATAGAATAGAATAGAATAGAATAGAATTAACCAGGTTGGAAAAGACCTTTGAGATCATCAAGTCCAACCTATCACCCAACACCATCTAGTCAAATAAAACATGGTACCAAGCACCCCATCAAGTCTCTTCCTAAACACCTCCAGGGATGGTGACTCCACCACCTCCCTGGGCAGCACATTCCAAAGGCCCATCACTCTTTCTGTGAAGAATTTCTTCCTAACATCCAGCTTAAACTTCCCCTGGCACAGCTTGAGACTGTGACCTCTTGTTCTGGTGCTGGTTGCCTGGGAGAAGAGACCAACCCCCTCCTGGCTACAACCTCTCTTCAGTTAGTTGTAGACAAGTTTAGGCTTGACGTGAGGAAAAAGTTCTTCCCAGAAAGAGTGATTGGCCATTGGAATGTGCTGCCCAGGGAGGTGGTGGAGTCACCATCCCTGGAGGTGTTCATGAGAGGATTGGACGCGGCACTTTGTGCCATGGCTTAGTTAGTCCTGAGGTGCTGCGTGATAGGTTGGACTTGATGATCTCAAAGGTATTTTTCAACCAGGTTAATTCTATTCTATTCTATTCTATTCTATTCTATTCTATTCTATTCTATTCTATTCTATTCTATTCTATTCTATTCTACTCTACTCTACTCTACTCTACTCTACTCTACTCTACTCTACTCTACTCTATTCTATTCTATTATTTTTGGAAAGGAAAGAAAGATCACTGTTCGCGTTAGTTCTCTGTGCAGTGGATAAACCAAAGGTGTGCAAAAGGCTGGAAGATGCTGGTCTTCTCTTTCTTCTGGGTAAGGATTAAGGCCACTGAGAAGGACAAACCTGCCATACACCTGTGTGATGAGCATGAGTCCAGGGATTTTTAAGCACTGTCCATTACAAGCACTATATTTATTCATGTAGTAGGAGAAGCATTAGTAGTTGCAGAAGAAGTACTAGTAATAGTAGGAATTACATTCATAAATGGTCCAATATAAACTGACTGGCCTTTCTCAAGGGAGTTGCTATCATTTGGTAATAGAAGCAGGAGGTCTGTAAGAACTGTAGAATCTACTACCCTCACCACACTTCTTCTCCCTGTTTCTGTGATTGTTAATCTGTTTGATTACTTCCTGAAAGTCTTTGGCTGGAGCTAAACTTAATGTTAAGGCAGTTCTTTTTGTTGTGTACTTTCCGTGGCTGGAGCAATACAGCAGCTTTTGCAGGCAGCTTTGAGAGCACCTCCACCAAAATATGAACCATAATCTATTTAGTGAGAAATTCCCAAAGAATAAACTGCTCTTTAAAATGAACTTTGGTAGACCTGGGCAAATAGATTCAGAAACATTGGAGGTTCAATAAGAGCAAGTGCAGGGTCCTGCATCTGGGTCGAGGCAATCCCAGGCACAAATACAGGCTGGGCAGTGAGTGGCTGGAAAGCAGCCCTCAGGAGAGAGACTTGGGGGTGCTGGTGGACAAAAAGCGCAACATAAGCTCTCAATGTGTACTTGCAGCCCAGAAAGCCAATCAGATCCTGGGCTGCATCAGGAGAAGTGTGTCCAGCAGGATGAGGGAGGTGATCCTCCCCCTATACTCAGCTCTGGTGAGACCCCACCTGGAGTACTGCCTCCAGTTCTGGAGCCCCTATTCCAAGAGGGATCTGGAGGTGCTGGAAGGTATCCAGAGAAGGGCCACGAGGATGAGTAGAGGGCTGGAGCACCTCTCCTATGAGGACAGACTGAAGGAGTTGGGGCTGTTCAGTCTGCAGAAGAGAAGGCTCACAGGTGACCTCATTGTGGCCTTCCAGTATCTGAAGGGGGCCTACAGGAAGGCTGGGGAGGGACTGCTCAGGATCTCAGGGGGTGATAGGACTAGGGGGAATGGAATGAAGCTGGAGGTGGGGAGATTCAGGCTGGATGTGAGGAGGAAGTTCTTCCCCATGAGAGTGGTGAAGCCCTGGAATGAATTGTCCAGGGAGGTGGTTGAGGCCCCATCCCTGGAGGTGTTTAAGCCCAGGCTGGATGAGGCTGTGGCCAGCCTGATGTAGTGTGGGGTGTCCCTGCCCATGGCAGGGGGGTTGGAACTAGATGATCCTTGTGGTCCCTTCCAACCCTGATTGATATTATGATACTATGATACATCTAATTAATTAAACCATGGCACTAAGTCCCTCATCCAGTCTTATTTTGAACATTTCCAGGGGTGGTGACTCCAACACCCTTCTGGGCAGCCCATTCCAATGGCCAATCACTCTTTCTGTGAAGAATTTCTTCCTAACATCCAATCTGAATCTATCCATTTCTATTTTTTTCCATTCCCCCTAGTCCTATCATTACCTCACGCCCTAAAAGTCCCTCACCCACCCCATTTTACCCCTTTTTCCCCTCAATCCCAGAGCACCTGAGTTCTGTTGGAGTCTCCTCCCACCCCAGGTGTGGCCACTTGGCCCTCCCCACCCACTCCCCTATTTAATCCCCCACTGGAAGGGCAGAAGCCCTAAGCTGAGCCCATCTGGGCTGAGGGATCCTCCTCTCATCACTGGTGAGTGCCCATGGTGCACACTGGGTGATGGTGGTGGTGACAGCAAAGGCCGGGGGGCCTGGTGGCCCCCCGGTTAGGTAGGGCCATGATTGATGACTCCTCCAATATCATCCACAGGTGCTGGCTGGGCTTCCTTACTGGGGCTGTGTTCCTCTGTGTGGTGTCTTGGCTGGTGAGGGTCTTGCTCCAGGCTCTGGAATGGGTGATATATGGTGGTTGTGGAGCAGGAGCTGTTTAGCCATAGGATGTTATGCTAGTTACACTGTTTTTGCCTGGAGGCCCTCTGAGTCTGCTCTCATCATTCAATAAATCTCTGCTTTTGTGCCTCACTTACAGACCATTTCTTCCCCCTCACTGCTTCTTCTCAGAAATAAGGAAGAAAAGGAGGGAAAAAAGCAATAGAATAGAATTAACCAGGTTGGAAAAGAGGTTGCCCTTGCCCCTCCTCTTGCCGTTAACATATTTGTAGAAGGATTCTTTGTTGTCCCTCACAGCAGAGGCCATTCTAAGCTCGAAGTGGGTTTTTGCCTCTCTAAATTTTTTTCCTACATGACCTACCAACATCCTTTAAACTTTTCATGGGTCTCCTCTTCCTTCCAAAGATGATGCCTTTCCCCCCCCCACTTAATTGACTCAGAAGTTCACTGCCCATCCAGGCTGGCTGCCTACCCCAGCAGCTCATCCTCTGGCACATTGGCACAGCCTGTTCCTGAGCCTTCAAGATGTCTTTCTTGAAGTAGGTCCAGGTCTCCTGGATCCCTTTTTGTTTTTAAGGGCTGTTGCCTGAGGTACCTTCTGAGTTTGTTCCCCTGAGTAACCTGAAGTCCAGAGTGGAGGGTTTTTGGCTGCCCTTCTTAGCTTGATTGCATATTGGAAACTCAATTATCTCATGGTCACTGGACCCCAGACAGCCTCCAACAACTACATCTCCCACAAGCCCTTCTCTGTTTGTAAAAAGAAGGTCAAGCAAAGCCTTACTCCTGGTAGGCTGTGCCAGGGGAGGTTTAGGCTGGATGTTAGGTAGAAGTTCTTCACAGAAATGGAATGTGCTGCCCAGGGAGGTGGTGGAATCACCATCACTGGAGGTGTTCAAGAGGGGATTGGGTGGGATGCTTGGTGCCATGGTTTAATTGATTAGATGGTGTTGAGTGATAGCTTGGACTTGACAATCTCAAAGGTCTTTTCCAACCTGGTTTATTCTATTCTAGGCTCACACAGCAGCTGGGATAAGAAGCTATGCTCCATACACTCTAAGAACCTTCTAGACTGCCTCCTCTCTGCTGTGTTAAGTACCCAGCAGATATCAAGCAGGTTAAAATCATCCATAAGAACAAGGTCTGGTCATCTTGAGACAGCTTCTAGCTGCCTATAAAATAATTCATTAACCTCTCCATCCTGATTGGGTGATCTATAACAGACTCCAACCAGGATATCAGCCTTGTTGGCCTTCTCACCCACAGGCGCTCAAGATGATCATCCTTAATCTCTAGTTCCATGGCATCTAGAGCCTCTCTGATGTACAGAGCCACCCCTTCTCCCTCATCTGTCTCTCCTGAAGAGCCTGTAGCTGTCAATTACGGTGCTCCAGTCATGTAAGTTGTCTCACCATGTTTCTGTGATGGCAACTACATCATAGCTTTCCTGCTGCAACAAGCTCCTCATGTTTGTTACCCATACTGCAATGCATAAGTGTACATGCACTTCAGCTGGGCTGTCATTTCACCCCTGACTCCAGCTTACCACCCTCAGACTCCTGTCTGGGGGGACTGGTTTCAGCCCCTTCTCCCTTCAAATCTAGTTTAAAGCCCTGTCAATGAGAGCTGCCAACTCCCTTCCTAGAACACTTATCCCTTTGTGGGATAGGCTGTTCTCATGCACTAAGATCTTTCTCCCTGTCTGGGACCGATGTAGTCAGTCTGTTGCTAGCTGACCTGGTGCCATAGAAAGTTCCCCAAGATCAAAACCACCAAAATGCTCTTGGTAACACCAGCCTCTGAGCAGTTGCTGTCCTGTTCCTTTCAGTATTCCTTACTGCAACTAAGGGTATTGATGAAAAAAATTACCTGTGCCCTTGACCCTTCAACCAGTTTTCCCAGAGCCTTGAAGTCCTTTTTGATTGCCTTTGGACCTCTGGTTTCAACCTCATCACTCCCTACCTGCATAACTATCAAGGGATAGTAATCAGAAGACTGTAACAGACTAGGCAGCCTTCTGGTGACATCCCTGACCCAGACCCCAGGGAGGCAGCAGATTTCCCTGTGGGAGGGATCCAGCTGACATGTGGGGCCCTCTGTTCCCCTCAGGAGGGAATCATCAATAACAATTACCCTTCTTTTTTTTTTTGAGAGAGAGAGATAATAAGTCCTGATGCAAGGAGCAGGCTGTTTTGCCTTAGGCAACACCTCAGATAGTGTCCTCTGACATCAGAATCACCTCACCCTCAACTTCCAGTGCCCCATATTTGTTTTGCAAGGGCAGCTGGGAACATGAGGGGAGCCGTGAGGGTTTTGCTTTGCATCTCCTAACAGAGACCTGTACCCATTTACTACAGCATTGTGGGTCACTGCTAGGGGAGCCTGCAGAGCCTGGTTTCTTGACTAGAATAAACCAAGTTGGAAGAGACCTTCAAGATCGTTGTGTCCAGCCCATCATCCAACACCATCTCCAACTCCAAGTCTCCTCCTGAACACCTCCAGTGATGGTGACTCCACCACCTCCCCAGGCAGCCCATTCCAATCCAACTCCCCTTCACATTCCCTTACAGTCCTAAGTCTAGCAACTTCTTTCAATTCAGCCACTAGGTTAAGCAGATAACCAACCTGCTCACACCTTCTACAGGTGTTATCTCCATTGCCCTCCATTTCAGGTACCAGGCTCCAGCACTCTCTGCAGCCAGTTGCCTGGACACCTGTCTGCTAAAGTTTGACCTCAGTGTGGGTTGACACAGGGTCCTCCATTCAAGCATGCCGCTGCTTAGACCCTTCTTTTGATGCTGAGTAGAACTTTACTTATCCTGCTTTGATACTTACACATCTGACTAAATCTCATCTGAAAAACCTTCTCTGAGTGCAATGAAGTTATCACAGGGACATGGTAGAAGCATGCCATGTCAAAGAGACATGAAAACATAAATGTTGTTTCTGCTCTAGCAATATGATGTGCTGGGTAGTGTGCTGATGGAACTATCAGTGGGATATTGTGCTTATTTGTGGTTGAGTGCCTCATCAATTTTCATTTTGGAATGAGCTAGAATTTGGAGGTGGGTATGGTATTAATTAAGAAGGAGAGTGGCTGCAATATTCTGGTGGGAATCTGGATTGTGGCAGGGTCAGATTATTAAGGAAGTATTTTACTGGGAAATACATTTTTATCAAATACTGCTGCCTCTGCCAAGAGAACAAGTGAATTAAAAGTGAAAATCATAGAATGGTTTGGGTTGGAAGGAACCTTTAAACCCTAAACTTCTCCCAGAGGTAGGGACACCTTACACTAGGTTGCTCAAAGTCTCATCTGACTTGGCCTCAAGTACTTCCAGAGATAGAGCATCCACAACCACCGTGGGTAACCTGTTCCAGAGTGTTATCACCCTCACAATGAAGAATTTCTTTCTTATATCTAAGTTAAATCCATCCTCTTTCATCTTCAAGCCATTGCCTTTAATCTTATCACTGCACTCAACTGATAGAGTTGCTCCCCATGTTTCCTTTAGGCCTCCTTTAATTATGGGAAGGCCACCAGTTTCCCTGAAGACTTCTCTTCTCCAGACAGAGCAAACCCAACTCTCTCAGCCTGTTCTTATAGAGAAGATGTTCCAGACCCCCAGTCATCTTTGCGAGTCTCCTCTGGAGCCACTTGAACAGCTCCATGTCTTTCTTGTGCTGAGGGCTCTAGTGCTGAAAACAATACTCCAAATGGGTTCTCACCAAAACAGAGTGTGACAGTTTTAGGATGTGCCTTTAAGAAAAGGACAGCTACAGAACACTCTAGCTGACTGTTTTGGTGTAACAAAGAAAAACAAAGATAATTCCAAATGAATTTCATTAGCAGATCAGTAAAATGTAACTTTAAGAGTCTGAGTTCAGTCTGTTCTGCCTTTTCTCTTCAGTTCTTGGCCCAGAGCGCATGCTGCTGACCTTGGGCTGATGAGATAAGAACCTAGCTTCTCTAACAAAGCTTTGCACTGGTGAAATTTCCTTTAATATCCATTTCTCTTTTAATCCTTTCTCTGCCCAATGAGCCTTGGAGAAGAAAGTGGGGGAGAGAGGGCTTTTGGGGGAACCCAGGGGGGATTCTCCTTGGGAGGTTGTTTCTGTGTTATGTTCTTTCCTGTATATTTTTGTCTATACTGTAAATGCTGTCTATTTTGTATACATACATTGCATTTCATTCTGCTTGTGAAATACAGCTTCTATTCACTTCTCCAATTGAGTCGAGCTGTGCTTTATGGGGTGGGAGGAGCAAACCTTCACACTACCACACAGAGTAAAAGGGAAGAATCACCTCCCTTTACCATCACCAGTAATTTTGGTGCAGCCTAGAGTATGGATGGCTTTCTGGGCTGCAAACACATACTGCTGGCTCATATTAAATCTTTTTAATCCACCAACATCCCTAAGTTGTTCTTCATAGGGAAGCTCTCAGTCCACTTATTACCCAGTTCAAGTGTGGGATTGCCCTGACCTTATAGTTTCATAGTTTCATTCAGGGTTGGAAGGGACCACAAGGATCAGCTAGTTCCAACCCCCCTGCCATGGCCAGGGGCACTCCACACTAGATCAAGCTGGCCAGAGCCTCATCCAGCCTGCTCTTAAACACCTCCAGGGATGGGGCCTCGACCACCTCCCTGGACAACCCATTCCAGGGTTTCACCACTCTCATGGTGAAGAACCTCCTCCTCACATCTAGCCTGAATCTCCCCACCTCCAGCTTCATTCCATTCCCCCTAGTCCTATCACTACCTGAGATCCTGAGAAGTCCTTCCCCATCCTTCCTGTAGGCCCCCTTCAGATACTGGAAGGCCACCTTGCACTTAAAGATGATGGAAGTTATTTAAGGGAGGAGGAATAAAACAAAGCAAAACACCAAAATGACCAATGTTTAGAAAAAGAGACTTTTTGGCTACAATAGCTTCTTAAGAATAAACATATGATTTGTAATGCCCGTGCATAACTCCCATGTCTGTGTAGGTAGTTAGGAACTTATCATCATAGAATCAACAAGGTTGGAAAAGAACTCAAAGATCATCAAGTCCAACCTGTCACCCAACACCTCATGACTAAACCATGGCTTCAAGTGCCATGTCCAATCCCCTCTTGAACACCTCCAGGGACAGTGATTCCATCACCTCCCTGGGCAGCACATTCCAATGGCCAACAACTCTCTCTGTGAAAAACTTTCTCCTCACCTCAAGCCTAAACTGCCCCTGGTGCAACTTGAGACTGTGTCCTCTTGTTCTGGTGCTGGTTGCCTGGGAGAAGAGACCAACCCCCACCTGGCTACAAACTCCCTTTAGGGAGTTGTAGACAGCAAGGTCTCCCCTGAGCCTCCTCTTCTCCAGGCTAAACAACCCCAGCTCCCTCAGCCTCTCCTCATAGGGCTTGTGCTTGAGGCCTCTCCCCAGCCTCGTTGCCCTTCTCTGGACACATTCAAGTGTCTCAATGTCCTTCTTAAACTGAGGGGGCCAGAACTGGACATAGGACTCAAGGTGTGGCCTTACCAGTGCTGAGTTCAGGGCACAATGACTTCCCTGCTCCTGCTGACCACTATTATTCATCTGGCCACTCTTCAGGAGTATGAGATAATTATAAGCCATTCACAAAGTCATGCATGCCTCCAGCATCTGCCCTGTAGCCTGCAAGGATTTTGAAACACATCTTAGATACACGCAGTGTATAATGATGGGGATTTTTTAGAAGTTAGGCAAGAGTTTGACAGTGAATTCCAGTTTAAGACTCTGTCACTGATCGACTTCAGACACAATCCCAGAACTTCTTAAAGTTCTTTGAAGGAGTTCAATTTCCTTGCTAATTGCAGAGCACAGCAATTGGACTGGCTCTGAGTAGGATTTCTTGCTCTGCTGGGCCCTAAGTGTAAATCAGGGCAACAAGACAATAGCAGCAAGGCTATAAAAAGAGGGGGGGAAAACCTAAGCAATTCAAAGGATGCACACTGGTTACAGTAAGATGTAAAGCAATGAAGAACAACAGGAAATCAGGTGGGACTGTCATGGTAGAATGCTAATTGGAAGAGGGAAAAGCAAGCTAATGAACATTTTCAGAGGCTGCCATTGTGAAACACAGGAATGAATGAAATACAAGGAGGAAAAGCAAGAAATGACTGAAGGATATAGAAAGACTGAGAGGAAACTGGAGAGAATGACTCTGACAATCAATAGGAGAGCTGAAAGCTGACAGCAGCCTAGGAATTTAAATTCAAGGAGTGAAAGGCTAGAGCCAGGATGACTGTCAACAGGAAAATTGAAGCCTGGTCTCCAAAGGAAGGGAGGACTTTAAATAGAGGAAAAAGATAATATCAGGGGGGAAAGGTGTACTCGAAGAGAGAAAAGAGAAAAGAAGTTGGATTTCCAAAGAGAAGGCATAGAGGTTGACCCAACAGAAGAAGGGAGTTTGACATCTCTGCAGTGCCTTTGAGTGTCAGACAATGGGTGTTTTGAACCAGGCCTCAGCAAGATCTGGATATGCCAAAAGTGAAGGAGGAAGGAGTGCTCAAAAAGTCCTTCATGGGAAAACTGACAAAAGCCAGGGAGATGGTTTAAGTGGTGATCTTATCACCCATGTGGTAGCAGAGACTGTGGGAAAGAGACTGCAGCCCAGAAAAGGAGCTAATTTGGTACGTGCCATGATGGTCTGATGCTAGGAATGCACTTGCTTTGTGGGGAGTGTTAGGGAAAAGGTAGTTCTCTATTTTTCAGATTGAACTGCATACTCCTCAGTCTATCTAGGGCCTTGAAAACCATGGCTATGGTTTGCATCATGGAAATTTACCCCGTTGCAGTGGAAGACATTGGGCTTTTATGGAAGCTTAGAATTACAGCTCTCCTTAAAGAGCTTCCCAAACAGGAGCTATCTCTTACCTGGATGCACTTGGCTAGAGAGGTTGCTTTTAGCCACAACATTAAAATTGCATGTTCGAAAACTCAAGGTCAAGGTTTTGTGTGTTATCAAAGCTTTAAATTTTTGAAAACTTTAAGGACTTGCTTTAGGAAAGGTCCACAGCAGGAGAGGTTGTGGAAATGTTTGGCAAATCTGCAAAGCAGCTCCACTTACTTATCCGCAAGACCTCTTCTGCACCAGAGCCGCTTCAGAAATGCTCAAAGATGCAGTGCCACCTTTTGGACAAAAGGATGTCATGTTAGGTCAGGCATGTAGTTAAAAAGGGGAGAAAGAAATAGCAGGTGACAGGTCAGAACTGGCCAGCAGGTCCTGGCCAGAACTGTTTGTCTGAGAAATGATCAGTAGCAAATGGAGGAGATCATTGGAAGCGGTGCTCACAAATGGCTGGCTGGCTGTTTTTCCTCAGCAAATTTGTGGCTTTATTTCCCTACTTATTTGAAAAGCTTTGTAAGGTTCAGTGAAGTCTACAGCTGTTAAAAAAAAAAATAAAGAGAGGGAGAAAATAGAGAAAGTAAAAATGAAAGAAGAGAAAAGAGCACACAGTGTGCCCAGACAGCCAGCAGAGCCAATGGCATCCTGGCCTGCATCAGGAACAGTGTGGCCAGCAGGAGCAGGGAGGTCATTCTGCCCCTGTACACTGCACTGGTTAGGCCGCACCTCGAGTACTGTGTCCAGTTCTGGGCCCCTCAATTTAAGAAGGATATTGAGACACTGGCACATGTCCAGAGAAGGGCAACAAAGTTGGTGAGGGGCTTGGAACACGAGCCCTATGAGGAGAGGCTGAGGGAGCTGGGGTTGCTTAGCCTGGAGAGGAGGAGACTCAGGGGTGACCTTCTTGCTCTCTACAACTACCTTATAGGGGGTGGTAGACAGGCAGAGGTTGGTCTCTTCTCCCAGGCAGCCAGCACCAGAACAAGAGGACACAGTCTCAGGCTGCACCAGGGGAGGTTTAGGCTGGAGCTTAGGAGGAAGTTTTACACAGAGAGAGTGATTGCCCATTGGAATGGGCTGCCCGGGGAGGTGGTGGAGTCACCATCCCTGGAGGTGTTCAGGAGGAGACTTGATAGGGTGCTTGGTTGCATGGTTTAATTGATTAGGTGGTGTTGGATGATAGGTTGGACACAATGATCTTGAAGGTCTCTTCCACCTGCTCCCTTCCCTTCCCTTCCCTTCCCTTCCCTTCCCTTCCCTTCCCTTCCCTTCCCTTCCCTTCCCTTCCCTTCCCTTCCCTTCCCTTCCCTTCCCTTCCCTTCCCTTCCCTTCCCTTCCCTTCCCTTCCCTTCCCTTCCCTTCCCTTCCCTTCCCTTCCCTTCCCTTCCCTTCCCTTCCCTTCCCTTCCCTTCCCTTCCCTTCCCTTCCCTTCCCTTCCCTTCCCTTCGTATGGGTGTTAACTCACAGTGCTGGGCCTTGCCTGCTGTAAGGTTTGATAAGCAGTACCAATTTCTCCAGTGACTACAAATCTACAGTGAATGATCTTCACAATTTAGAGAAGAAGATTCAAACAAATACATATGCCATCATCGGGATCCAAGGGGACCACCTTTGTGGTCTTGAAGATTTAAAGGCTGACAGCACAGAAATTGCATGTAGTTCTTGTCTAGCAGAGGGTTACTCGAAATGATACATCACTCATCTTGAGTGAACTGTAAAGTCTGTGCGTTACCTTGACTGGGCAAAGCAATAGCAAACAAGATGGAAGCCAGTCATATGGAAAGGTGAAATGATTAGTTTGTAAATCACATATCTGTGCAGTGGTACCCTCCTACTCTGCTGCACATGCTTTAAGTAATCTCCGTAGGTTAAGTAATTCCTTGAAAACACTGAAAGTACACGGTATTTAAAAAGTGCCCAACACTATAACTATGAGAAAACCTACAACCTGCATCGCTCTGCAATGTAAATTTATTGCCTTGTACCCAGGCCAAATCTGGCAATGAGATCTTAGATAGTTTCATCCATTTCGGCTCCCTGTATAGCAACAGCAACGATTGCAGGCCTAGCTCAGAAAATCTTCTGTGGGTCCCAATAGTCTGCCACAAAGTAATACACATCTGTAGATTAATCAGCAAGTCCAACCTGTCACCCAACACCATCTAATCAACTAAACCATGGCACCAAGCACCCCATCCAGTCTCTTCCTAAACACCTCCAGGGATGGTGACTCCACCACCTCCCTGGGAAGCCGATTCCAATGGCCAATCACTCTTCCTGTGAAGAACTTCTTCCTAACATTCAGCCTAATCCTTCCATGGCACAACTTGAGATTGTGTCCTCTTGTTCTGGTGCTGGTTGCCTGTGAGAAGAGACCAACCCCCACCTGGCTACAACCTCCCTTCAGGGAGTTAGAATACAATTAACCAGGTTGGAAGAGACCTTTAAGATCATCATACACAACCTATCACCCAACACTATCTACTCAACTAAACCAGTTGTAGACAGCTGTAAGGTCTCACCTGAGCCTCCTCTTCTCCAGGCTAAGCAGTCCTGGCTCCCTCAGCCACTCTTCACAGGGCTTGTGCTCCAAACCTCTCCCCAGCTTCATTGCCCTTCTCTGGACACATTCCAGCAAGTCAACTTCTTTCCTAAACTGAGGGACCCAGGACTGGACACAGGACTCAAGGTGTGGCCTAACCAGTGCTGAGTCCAGGGGCACAATGACTTCCCTGCTCCAGCTGGCCACACTATTCCTGATCCTGGCCAGGATACCATTGGCCTTCTTGGCTGACTGGGCACACTGCTGGCTCTTGGTCACCCTAATATCAACCAGTACCCCTAGGTCCCCTTTCTGCCTGGCTGCTCTCCAGCCACTCTGTCCCCAGCCTGTAGCACTACATGGGGTGGTTGTGGCCAGTGTGTAGAGCCCAGCTCTTAGATATATTAAATCTCATGCCATTGCTTTCTCCCACATACACCTGCTTCCTAGTGAGTCTCTAGGTAAACACAATACTACCTTTTGTCTTCCTTGTATGAAAATTGGTGTAATCCTGTCCTGTGTCAAATTATATAACCTTTTATGCAATATCACTGATGACAGAATCTCTAGCTCTGCATGGGGTTGTTGTGGCCAATGTGTAGTACCTGGCACTTGGATGTGTTTCACTTCTCTTTGACTCAGGGTGTCATCAAGCACCCTCTCTCTGTCTCCCATCCCTTTCCAATAATGCTGTGGGCTGAATATGATTTAATCTATGGCCTTGCTAATTGTGTGTGTGTGTGTGTGTATATATATATATATTTAGCTTGCTGGCTAAATCAATGTATAAAACCCAAAAACCATTTTAATTGACATAAGTCCTTTTGTTTCCACTCAAATGAGATATTTTGACGAAACTAGGTGAGTTTAGTCCTGAAATATCACTAGAAGAACACTACCTATACTATACTGTACTATACTATACTGTACTATCGACACCGTCCCCCATAGCAAACTCCTGGCCAAGCTGTCACCCCATGGCTTGGACAGCAGCTCTCTGAGCTGGGTTAGGAACTGGCTGGATGGCCGAACCCAGAGAGTGGTGGTGAATGGTGTCACATCCAGCTGGCAGCCAGTCAGTAGCGGAGTCCCCCAGGGATCAGTGCTGGGCCCCATCCTCTTTAACATCTTTATTGATTATCTGGATGAGGGCATTAAGTCTATCATCAGTAAATTTGCTGATGACACCAAGCTGGGGACAGGAGTTGATCTGCTAGAGGGTAGAGAGGCTTTGCAGAGAGACATCGACAGGCTGGACAGATGGGCAGAGTCCAACGGCATGAGATTGAACACATCCAAGTGCCGGGTTCTGCACATTGGCCACAACAACCCCATGCAGAGCTACAGGCTGGGGTCAGAGTGGCTGGAGAGCGGCCAGGCAGAGAGGGACCTGGGGGTGCTGGTTGATGGTAGGCTGAACATGAGCCTGCAGTGTGCCCAGGTGGCCAGGAGGGCCAATGGCATCCTGGCCTGCATTAAGAACAGTGTGGCCAGCAGGAGCAGGGAGGTCATTCTGCCCCTGTACATTGCACTTGTTAGGCCGCACCTTGAGTACTGTGTCCAGTTCTAGGCCCCTCAGTTTAGGAAGGAAGTTGAGTTGCTGGAATGTGTCCATGAGAAGGGCAACAAAGTTGGCAAGGGGCTTGGAACACAAGCCCTGTGAGGAGAGACTGAGGGAGCTGGGGCTGCTTAGCCTGAAGAGGAGGAGACTCAGGGGTGACCTTATTGCTCTCTACAACTACCTGAAGGGGGGTTGTAAACAGGCAGAGGTTGGTCTCTTCTCCCAGGCAACCAGCATCAGAACAAGAGGACACAGTCTCAGGCTGCGCCAGGGGAAGTTCAGGCTGGAGGTCAGGAGGAAGTTTTACACAGAGAGAGTGATTGCCCATTGGAATGGGCTGCTTGGGGAGGTGGTGGAGTCGCCGTCTCTGGAGGTGTTCAGGAGGAGACTTGACAGGGTGCTTGGTTACATGGGTTAGTTGATTAGGTGGTGTTGGGTGATAGGTTGGACACGATGATCTTGAAGGTCTCTTCCAACTGGTCTATTCTATTCTATACTATACTATACTAAGCACACTAGATGCATGGATTTCCAAATGCTGAAAAACATTTCCTTGTTCCAGTATTAAAAAAGGCATTTATTGGAATTGCATCCTCCCCCCCCAATAAATAACTAAATAGCTGCACTTTATTTAGTCTGCAAATATTGGTGCATTTTGGCAAGAATTCAAATATTGTCAGTTCAAAGCATGTTTTTCTTCAGTGACTGAATGATTAATGTGTGAAAACACATCTGGCTCGAATCACAGCCTTCAGTTCAGGTATGTGTTAGGAAAAAAAAAATGTTAAAATCTGTTTGAATTCAATTAGGAAAGAGTCTGAAAACATAAAAGAAATAAAGGTAGACCTCTCCCAGAAAATGACATTAGAAGCTTGGATTATTGCTCTCTACAGCTACCTGAAGAGAGCACTGCACTCAGCACTGGTTAGGGCACACCTTGAGTCCTGTGTCCAGTTCTGGGCTCCTCAGTTTAGGAAAGATGTTGAGTTGCTGGAAGGTGTCCAGAGAAGGGCAACAAAGCTGGGGAGGGGTTTGGAACAAAATCCCTATGAGGAGAGGCTGACGGAGCTGGGGCTGCTTAGCCTAGAGAGGAGGAGGCTCAGGAGAGACCTTCTTGCTCTTTACAAGTACCTGAAGGGAGGTTGTAGCCAGGTGGGGGTTGGTCTCTTCTTTCTGCCAACCAGCACCAGAACAAGAGGACACAGTCTCAAGCTGCACCAGGGGAGGTTTAGGCTGGATGTTAGGAAGAAGTTCTTCCTAGAAAGGGTGATTGGACATTGGAACATGCTGCCCAGGGAGGTGGTGGAGTAACCATCACTGGAAGTGCTTAAAAAGAGACTGGATGGGGCACTTAGTGCCATGGTTATTTGATCAGATGGTGTTGGATGATAGGTTGGACTTTATTTAGAATAGAATATTTAGAATAAACCAGACCAGGTTGGAAGAGACCTTCAAGATCATCGTGTCCAACCCATCAACCAATCCAACCCACCCAAACAGCTAACCCATGGCACCAAGCACCCCATCAAGTCTCCTCCTGAACACCTTCAATGACGGCAACTCCACCACCTCCTAGGGCAGCACATTCCAATGGGCAATCACTCTGTATAGAACTTCTTCTTAATATCCAACCTGAACCTCCCCTGGTGCAGCCTGAGACTATGTCCTCTTGTTCTGGTGCTGGGTGCCTGGGAGAAGAGACCATCATCCGCCTGTCTACAACCTCCCTTCAGGTAGTTGTAGAGAGCAATAAGGTCACCCCTGAGTCTCCTCTTCCCCAGGCTAAGCAGCCCCAGCTCCCTCAGTCTTTCCTCATAGGGCTTGTGTTCCAAACCCCTCACCAACTTTGTTGCTCTTCTCTGGACTCGCTCCAGCAACTCAACCTCCTTCCTAAACTGAGGGGCCCAGAACTGGACACAGGACTCGAGGTGTGGCCTAACCAGTGCAGTGTACAGGGGCAGAATGACTTCCCTGCTCCTGCTGGCCACACTGTTCCTGATGCAGGCCAGGATGCCAGGCCTTGATGATCTTCAAGGTCTCTCCTCGAGTCTCCTCTCTCCTCGAGTCTCCTCTCCTCTCCTCGAGTCTCCTCTCCTCTCCTCGAGTCTCCTCTCCTCTCCTCTCCCAACCTCTCCTCTCCCAACCTCTCCTCTCCCAACCTCTCCTCTCCCAACCTCTCCTCTCCCAACCTCTCCTCTCCCAACCTCTCCTCTCCCAACCTCTCCTCTCCCAACTTCTCCTCTCCTTTTTTCAAATTTATTTCAGATGCCAACTTTTCACCGCTGTGCAGTGGGGGCACGTACAAGCAAATGGCAATTAACTGTTTGTTTACCATGCTCTGTACTTGCCTGTGATTGTGCCATCGTTATGTGCTGTATTTCAGTTCTGTTGGCTTCTTTTTTAAGCTCACATCTTGTTGTGGGGATGTGATACAGTATGACAAGACAGACAAAAAAAAAAAGGGCAATTGTGTAATTCTGCACACATGCAGCATGATTCTGCAAGGGGAAAAGAAAGGGAGCTGTAAATTTGAAGTGAAGGGTCTGACTGCATCTCTTCTTACATCAGCTTCATGCAGGCACCATAAAATTCAGATGCAGCAGAACTGAGAGTTTAAGCCATTGTCTGCCTTGTCATGGACAACTAAACTTATTAACAGGAAGGAGAGAGGCTTCCTTTCACTTTTCCCAGACAATCAAGTTTGGGAGAATCTAAAATGCTATAAAAGGAGGATATGAACATTAAAGAGATGGCCCAGCAATCTTCTGGGCTTAAGGGAAAAATGACCAAATCTCATTCACATAGCAGCCTACAATAAATGAGATGGGGAAAATAAGGTCTTAGCCTCATTAAAAATACAAAGTAAAGTAGCTGCCATGCATAAGAATAAGGTGATGGTTTAAATCTGAGGTCATGTTGCAATTAATTTTTCTGAGGTGCTAAGCATCTCCAAATCATAATCCAATATTCATGCCAATATGCTACAATTAAAGAGATGGCTGAGTAGCAATACACTGTACACAAGGGAAGAAAAGCTACAGGCAGCCAAAAATGCTGCTCTCCACAACTGCAACAAGACAGTTTTCTAGTGGGTCCATCAATTTCACTTAGAACATTGAGTTCAATTTTCAAGTCCACAGGCAGAAGCTGTTTTTCTTTAACAGGGCTGATACTGTTAAAGCGATACAAACCCTCTCCAGGATGAACACAGCTGCTACCAGTAGCTGTTGGGGTAATAGACTGTCCTCAGTATTAGATGCTGGAGCACTGTAATTACTTTTAATATGTCATTCTGTCTGTAAGTTCATCCTCTACAGTTACACATGCATTTAAGTCTCCCTCAGATGGCTGAAATGCGGTGCTCCTCCGTCACTGTTGGTGAGCATCAAATCAAAGTTATCACACATGAACACCATTTCAAAACCCAAATGATGCACCCATAGCTGGCATGAAGTGACACTGTGTGCTAAGTTCATAGACTACAGGTGCCCCACTTTTCAGGCTCAGGAGTGACCTCATTGCCCTCTACAACTACCTGAAAGGTGGTTGTAGCCAGGAAGGGGTTGGTCTCTTCTCCCAGGCAGCCAGCACTAGAACAAGAGGACACAGTCTCAAGCTGCACCAGGGGAAGTTTAGGCTGGAGGTGAGGGGAAAGTTCTTCACCGAGAGAGTAATTGGTCATTGGAATGGGCTGCCTGGGGAGGTGGTGGAGTCACCATCCCTGGAGGGGTTCAAGAGGAGATTGGATGTGGCACTTGGTGCCATGGTCTAGTCATGAGGTCTGTGGTGACAGGTTGGACTCGATGATCCTCGAGATCTCTTCCAGCCTTAGTGATACTGTGATACTTTTCTTTCCCCTTAATATTTTTTAATATAGAATCACAGAATCATAGAATTGTTTCAGTTGGAAAAGACTTTTAAGACTGTAAAGTCCAACTGTCAACCTAACACCACCATGGCCATTAAACCACGCTCTGAAGAGCTGTGTCTGTGGTTTTTGAACACCTCCAGGGATGGTGACTCCCCTGGGCAGCCTATTCCAATGTCTCACCACTCTCTCAGTAAAGAAATTTTTCCTAATATCCAATCTCTTCAAACCTCCCCTGGTGCATTGAGGCTGTTTCCTCTTGTCCTATCACTTGATGCTAGGAGAAGAGTTTGACCCCCACCTCACTACAACCCCCTTTTGGGTAGTTGTAGAGAGCAGTAAGGTCTCCCCTCATCATCCTCTTCTCCAGACTAAATCCCTGTTTCCTCATCCCTTCCCAAGACTTGTTCTCCACACCCTTCACCAGCTTTGTTGCCCTGCTATAGACACCTTACAGGAACTCAATGTTATTCCTGTAGTGGGGACCCCAAAACTGAACATAGTATTTGAAGTGTGGCCTCACCAGTGCCTGGTACAGGGGCACAATCACTTCCCTACTTCTGCTGGGCACACTACTTCTGATACAGGCCAGGACACCTTCTTGCTGTAAACCAGCACCCTGAGATAAATTTCTCCTGGGCAGCTTCCTAGCCACTCCCCCCAAGCCTGTAGCATTGCATGAGGGAGTTGTGACCCAACTTCATGATCTGTCACTTGGCCTTTATGAAGCTTATGCAACTGACCTCAGCCCATCAATCCAGTCCCTCAGGATCTCTCTGTAGAGCCTTCCCACCATTGAGCACATCAACACTCCCACTGAATTTGGTGTTGTCTGCCTACTTATTGGGGGGTGCACTCAATTCACTCATCCAGATCATTAATAAAGATGTTAAGGAGCACTAGCTGCAATGCTGAGCCCCGGGGAACACCATAGCCATCCGGCTTCTCCAGGAGGATGCTGCAGGACACACTGTTAAATACTGGTCCAGATAAACAACATTCACACTCTTTCTCTCATCCTTTGAGCAGGTCACAATGTTGTAGAAGGAGATCAGGTTCATCAGGCAGGATCTGCCCTTCATGAACTCATGCTGACGAGCTTCCCTGCCGTACTCAGCACTGGTTAGACCACACCTTGAGTCCTGTGTCCCGTTCTGGGCTCCTCAGTTTACGAAAGATGTTGAGTTGCTGGGAGATGTCCAGAGGAGGGCAAGAAAGCTGGGGAGATTCCTTGAGCATAAGCCCTATGAGGAGAGGCTGAGGGAGTTGGGATTGTTTAGCCTGGCGAAGAGGAGGCTCAGGGGAGACCTTATTGCTCTCTACAACTACCAGAAGGGAGGTTGTAGCCAGGAGGGGGTTGGCTCTTCTCCTAGGCAACCAGCACCGGAACAAGAGGACACAGTCTCAAGCTGCACCAGGGGAACTTTAGGCTGGAGGTGAGGAGAGAGTTCTTCACAGAGAGAGTTGTTAGCCATTAGAATGTGCTGCCCAGGGAGGTGGTGGAGTCACCATCCCTGGAGTTGTTCAAGAGGGGATAGGATGTGGCACCTGGTGCCATGGTTGAGGAGTCATGAGGTGTTGGGTGACAGGTTGGACTTGATGATCTTTGAGGTCTTTTACAGCCTTATTGATTCTGTGATTCATATGTTGCATAATGGCACTGAAGATTAATTGCTCCATGACCTTCCCTGGCACAAAGGTCAAAATTACAGGTCTGTAGTTTCCTGGATCCTTCTTCCAGTTGTTCTTGTAGATGGACCTCACATTTGCCAATCTCCAGTCAGATGGGACCTCCTGCTGGTAAAGAGTGGGGAGTGGGTTGGTGAGCACATCCACCAGCTTTGTCAGTACCCTTGGGTGGAAGCCACCTGATCCCATAGACTTGTGTATGTCTAAGTGGTGCAGCAGGCTGATAACCATCTCCTCTTGAATTATGGGGGCTTCATTCTGCTCCTTATCTCTGTCTTCCAGCTCAGGGAGCTGGGTATCTAGTGAACAACTGGTCTTGCTACTAAAGATTGTGAGAAAGAAGGTATTCAGTGCCTCAGCCTTTTCCTCATCCTTTACTACTATGTTCCCCCCACCCAGAATCCAACCAAGGACAGAGATTTTCCTTAGTCTTCCTCTTGTTGCTAATTCTATTTGCTCTTGTTGCCCTTATTTTTCTCCCTGCACAGGCTCATGACAACTTTTTATCAGTGTGAACACTTCTATGTGACAGTATTAGTGGCCTTTTTGTAAGCAAGGATGGATTGTTCTGAGAAACACCTAATCTTGGTGTAGACTGGGGGGATTTGATCCACTTTGAAGGATTTGCATCCATTTACACTGTGGCTGAATCAAAGCTATAGTCTGGTTTCAAGTCTGGTAGGAGATTCTTTTTGTTGTGTGGCATGCTTTTGGGGCAGAGTTTGTTGATTCAGCAGCACAATGGATTTTACCTATTCTGCCTACAATGTCCTGGAGCTAATAACACAATAAAGCATTATTGGAAAGTTGTTGTAAAAGTCCTTTTACAAAGCTTGTCAAATCTTCCCACCTTGCCTGTAGCATCTTATAATAGGGTTGTCACAATCTGGTTATCCTGTACCAATCCTCCCTGGTCAGCAGGGGAAGCAGGGAGAGGGGATGGGTCATGCTAAGGTTCAAATAATTCCCTTGAAGAAAACAAAGGTGAAATGAGAGTCATAGAATTGTCAGCATTGGAAGGGATGTCAAGGATCATTCAATTATAGAATAGAATTAACCAGGTTGGAAAAGACCTTTGAGATCAAGTCCAACCTATCACCCAACACCATCTAATCAACTAAACCATGGCACCAAACTCCCCATCCAGTCTCTTCCTAAACACCTCCAGTGATGGTGACTCCACCACCTCCCTGGGCAGCACATTCTGATGTCCAATCACCCTTTCTATGAAGAACTTCTTTCTAACATCTGGTCTAAACCTCCCCTGGCACAGCTTGAGACTGTGTCCTCTTGTTCTGGTGCTGGTTGCCTGGCAGAAGAGACCAGCCCCCCCTGGATACAACTTTCCTTCAGGTAGTTGTAGAGAGCAATAAGGTCTCCCCTGAGCCTCCTCTTCTCCAGGCTAAGCAACCCCAGCTCCCTCAGCCTCTCCTCATGGGGCTTGTGCTCCAAACCCCTCCCCAGCTTTGTTGCCTTTCTCTGGACACCTTCCAGCAACTCAACATCTTTCCTAAACTGAGGAGCCCAGAACTGGACACAGGACTCAAGGTGTGGCCTAACCAGTTCTGTGTACAGGGGCAGAATGACGTTCCGACCCCCCTGCTATGGGCAGGGACACCTCACACTAGATCAGGTTGCTCAGAGCCACATCCAGACTGGCCTTGAAAACCTCCAGGGATGTTACACCTAAAGCTGATGAAGTGGGTTTATTAGATTGGACCAGAGCAGAGGGGGAAATGGGTATGAAAAGCAGGGGGAAATACATGTACCACCACTTCCCTGGCTTGAAATCATGGAGTTGTCACAGGAGGAGTTCCAAGGATCTTGGCAGCAGGCACACATGCTGCGAGGTGCAGCAGCTGGGAAGCAGGGCTGTGCCATGCGGCTTTTCTGCAGGGAGCAGGGCACAGTTGGAACAGAGTGGTGCAGGCTGCCTGCCACGAATCCTTCTAGGCATGCAGGCAGGGGCAGGAATAGAGTAGCAAAGGGCTGAGTGGAGTAGACAGTGCAGAGCAATCTGCTCCCTCGTGCTTCCCAGGAAGCCCTCATTTCCCCTCACTCTCTGCTGCAGGCGTGAAGGAGGGTGGCACCCCCAGAGCCAGGGCAGAGTGCTGTGTGCACACCTGTCCTTTGGAGGTGATGTGTTGTGGTGATGAGACAACCAAAACACTCAGGATCTCACAAGGATCTGCTGAGATGAATCAGGGATCACATCACTTGAACCAGAACCACAGTTCAGTGGACACCAGAAAGTGGTAATTCAGAACAGAGTGCCCGTGCTTATACAGTTCCTAAGTTGTTGTTGTGTGTGTGGAAATACTTTGCATGCAGAAGGTGTGAGACTTGTTTACTCTTAGAGCAGTCCTGATGCAGCAGTCAATAGAGAGCAGTTGGTGAAGCTGGACCAAGAAAAAAAAAAGAATCACACAATTAATGAGGTTGGAAAAGACCTCAGAGACTCAGAAATCATCAAGTCCAACCTATCAGCCAACACCTCATGATTACGAAACCATGGCTTCAAGTGCCACATCCAATCCCCTCTTGAACATCTCCAGGGACAATGACTCCACCAGCTCCTTGGGCAGTACATTCCAATGGCTAACAGCTCTTTCTGAAAAAACTTTCTCCTCACCTCGAGCCTAAACTTCCCCTGGCACAGCTTGGGACTATGTCCTCTTGTTCTGGTGCTGGTTGCCTGGGAGAAGAGACCAAGCCCCTCCTGGCTACAACCTCCCTTCAGGTAGTTGTCGACAGCAAGAAGGTCTCCTCTGAGCCTTCTCTTCTCCAGGCTAAGCAACCCCAGCTCTCTCAGCCTCTCCTTGTAGGACTTGTGTTCCAAACCCCTCCTCAGCTTTGTTGCCCTTCTCTGGACACCTTCCAGCAACTCAACATCTTTCCTAAACTGAGGAGCCCAGAGCTGGACACAGGACTCAAGGTGTGGCCTAACCAGTGCTGAGTACAGGGGCACAATGACTTCCCTGCTCCTGCAGGCCACACTATTCCTGATGCAGGCCAGGATGCCTTTGGCCTTCTTGGACACCTTGACATCTTGCTGGCTCACGTTCAGCCAGTTGTCAATCAGTACTCCCATGTCCCTTTCTGCCTGGCTGCTCTCCAGCCACTCTGACCCCAGCCTGTAGCACTGCATGAGGTTGTTGTGGCCAAAGTGCAGCACCTGGCACTTGGACTTGTTGAATGCCATCGTGTTGGACTCTGCCCATCTGTTCAGCCTGTCATGACAGCAAATGAAATGTATGTGGACCTCTGCCCTCATTTATGGCCCAGTTCTGTAGACCTTGTGTGCAGTGTGAACTGTGTGAGCAACACACATAGGAGAGGACAGTCTGTCCTCTCCTGTGAGGACAGACTGAAGGAGTTGGGGCTGTTCAGTCTGCAGAAGAGAAGGCTCCAAGGTGACCTAATTGTGGCCTTCCAGTATCTGAAGGGGGCCTACAGGAAGGCTGGGGAAGGACTTCTCAGGATATCAGGTAGTGATAGGACTAGGGGGAATGGAATGAAGCTGGAGGTGGGGAGATTCAGGCTAGATGTGAGGAGGAGGTTCTTCACCATGAGAGTGGTGAAACCCTGGAATGGGTTGTCCAGGGAGGTGGTTGAGGTCCCGTCCCTGGAGGTGTTTAAGAGCAGGCTGGATGAGGCTCTGTCCAGCCTGATCTAGTGTGGGGTGTCCCTGCCCATGGCAGGGGGATTGGAACTAGATGATCCTTGTGGTCTCTTCCAGCCCTGAATGAAACTATGAAACTATGAAACTGACTTATGCAAATGTACTCCCTAGAAGTAAAGCTTGGCTTATACCTTATTCCTCAGCAGAAAGTTAAATACTGTATGGAGGAAGGATTCCCTTATCCATATCTCCTCTGTCTGATTTGGCAGTCTCCCTATAGATTTTTTTTAAGGTGTAAAAAGCTCAAAAATAAATATTCATGTGGTGTCAGGTAGCATTTGTGATGCAAAAGAGAGTGTACTTTGGTGATACCAGTGTTTTCTACAATTGGTTAAGACTGCAACTAAGTATGTACTTGACTTGAACTCTTGAGAGGCAAGTATTTTACTCACAGTAAACAACAAGATCATCAGAGAAGCATTCACAGGAGAGAGACCAAATCAGTGAGTGAGCAGCAGATGGGGCCTGAGATTCAGAAATAAAGAGCATGGGTGACTTTGTCTTCTAAATTTATTATTGATTAAACCATGAAGAGTCAAGACTCTCATTTTACTGACATTTAGTGCAGCAGCTCTTGGCTGCCAAACTGAGAGTGAGCAGCCTAGGAGGAATTAGAAATGAGTTGGATAACAGAGTCCACACAGATGAGGAGCAATCACACCATTGTTATTAATAATAATTCATAGTTTCATAGTTTCATTCAGGGTTGGAAGGGACCACAAGGATCATCTAGTTCCAACCCCCCTGCCATGGGCAGGGAAACCCCACACTACATCAGGCTGGACAGAGCCTCATCCAGCCTGCTCTTAAACACCCCCAGGGACGGGGCCTCGACCACCTCCCTGGACAACCCATTCATGCACTGCTGAGGCCATTTGCCCAAATTCTAAGGAAAGAATTCTTTAGTAGTGGTGGTGGCAGCACAGCTGCACGAGTGAGGGGCTAGCATAAATTCCTTGTTAGTGAGTGACCTGTCGCGCGCAACTTTCCTCTATCTGCAGCATCTGGACTATCTGGTTGATAGAAGGCTGAACAGGTTGGAAAAGACCTTCGAGATGATCGAGTCCAGTGTATCATCCAACACTAATCAACTAAACCATGGCACCAAGTGTCCCATCCAGTCTCTTCTTAAACACCTCCAGTGATGGTGACTCCACCACCTCCCTGGGCAGCACATTCCAATGGCAAATCACTCCTTCTATGAAGAACTTCTTCCTAACATCCAGCCTAAACCTCCCCTGGTGCAGCTTGAGACTGTGTCCTCTTGTTCTGGAGCTGGTTGCTTGGGAGAAGAGACCAACCCCCACCTGCCTACAACCTCCCTTCAGGGAGTTGTAGATGGCCAGAAGGTCTGCCCTGAGCCTCCTCTTCTCCAGTCTAAGCAACCCCAGCTCCCTCAGCCTCCCCTCATATGGTTTGTGCTCCAAACCCCTCCGCAGCTTTGTTGCCCTTCTCTGGACATATTCCAGCAACTCAACATCTTTCCTAATCTGAGGGTCTCAGAACTGGACACAGTACTCAAGGTGTGGCCTAACCAGTGCTGAGTCCAGGGGCACAATGACCTCCCTGCTCCTGCTGGCCACACTGTTCCTGATACAGACCAGGATGCCATTGGCCTTCTTGGCCACCTGGGCACACTGCTGGCTCATGTTCAGCCTATTATCAACCAGTACCCCTAGGTCCCTTTCTGCCTGGCCGCTCTCCAGCCACTGTGACCCCATGCTGTAGTTCTTCTCTACAGAGCTCCTTTCCAGCCAATTGGTCATCTGTGTGTACTGTTGCCTGGAATTATTCCCCTTCCCCAGAACAGAACTGGCATTTGCTTCTGCTGAATTCAGTGAAGTTCCTCTCAGGCCATTTCCCCTGTCAAAGTCCTGCTGGAAGAAATCACAGACCTCTGCTACATCAGGCATTTCTCCCAGTTTTGTGTCATCAGTGAACTTGCTGAGGCTGCTGAGTGTTAACAACTGGAGTTTCCAGATGGAGAGTCCTATCTCGAGCTGGAGAGGGGGCAAAGTTAAGCCACTGGCTGTGGATGTAGCACAGGGGGTGTACTTGCAATCAACCAACAAAGAGATTTTGATTCTTCGATAAAAAAGGCCCCTTCCAACAGCACTTAATCCAAGTAGAGCATGACCTGATCTGCCTCTAAACTGTGTCATATTTTTCTCTCTCTTTTGTCTCAAGGGGTAGCTACATGTTGCTTCCTTTTAGACACACCTAGCCACCTTTGATTCTGCTCCATTTCTTAAGAGATCAGGTCTTTAGGCAAGCAATCAGGCTTGTCAGTGGTGTTTGGATACTTACAGGCTTACTCCACATCCTTTATGCTTCAGTCCTTTGCAGTTGTTCAGAAACCTCTAAGGTGGCTAGCTGAGCTGCTTTGCTTTCTTTTTTTGCACTGGGCTCTTTTTCATTCCCTTCTAAATTTATTAACATGATTTTAAATTACTTTTAGAGCCCTGATAGCAATTTATTTTTAATTATCCACACTGTGTAGCTGTAACTTGCTAAATATTCAGGTCAGTTTGAGGTCTACCTCTGAAAATGAGTATTAAAGTCATGGAAAGGCTCTCAGTCTAATTCTGTTATTGTTATTATTTCTAATTAAAATAAGACTTGGTACTTATTTAGCAGTTTTATGTCTGGAGCATTCTGTAAACATTTACCAGTTCATTTTCACACAATTACTGCAAGGTAGGAAGGAAATCACAGTGAAATAATCACAGAATCACCAAGGTTGGGAAGAGACCTCAAAGGTGATCAAGTCCAACCTGTCACCACAGACCTCATGATTAAACCATGGCACCAAGTGCCATGTCCAATCCTTTTTTGAACACCTCCAGGGATGGTGACTCCACCACCTCCCTGGGCAGCACATTCCAATGGCTAACAACTCTGTCTGTGAAGAACTTCCTCCTCACCTCCAGCCTAAACCTCCCCTGGTACAGTTTGAGACTGTGTCCTCTTGTTCTGGTGCTGGTTGCCTGGGAGAAGAGACAAACCCCCACCTGGCTACAACCTCCCTTCAGGGAGTTTCAGAGAGCAAGAAGGTCTCCCCTGAGCCTCCTCTTCTCCAGGCTAAGCAACCCCAGCTCCTCA
Organism: Melanerpes formicivorus; assembly: GCF_026170545.1. Classification (NCBI taxonomy): domain Eukaryota; kingdom Metazoa; phylum Chordata; class Aves; order Piciformes; family Picidae; genus Melanerpes; species Melanerpes formicivorus. Next base: position 1,640,114 of record NW_027142453.1, read on the forward strand.
GCCTCTCCTCATAGGGCTGTGCGCGAGACCTCTCCCCAGCCTCATTGCCCTTCTCTGGACACATTCAAGTGACTCAATGTCTTTCTTAAATTGAGGGGCCCAGAACTGGACACAGAAATCAAGGTATGACCTAACCAGTGCTGAGTCAAGGGGCACAATGGCTTCCTTGCTCCTGCTGGACACACTATTCCTGATGCAGGTTAGGATGCCATTGGCCTTCTTGGCCACCTGGTCACACTGTTGGCTACTATCCACCAGTACTCTCAGGTTCCTTTCTGCCTGGCTGCTCTCCAGCCACTCTGACCCCAGCCTGTAGAGTTGTGTGGGGTTGTTGTGGCCAAAGTGCAGCACCCGGCACTTGGACTTGTTAAACATCATCTTGTTGGACTCTGCCCGTCTGTCTAGTTGGTTGAGATCCCTCTGCAGAGCCCTTCTACCCTCTAACAGATCAACATCTGCTCCCAACTTGGTGTCATCTGCAGCATAGGATGAAAAGAAGAAAGTCCCTGATGTACAATAAAAGGACATTCTCAAACTGTGCCAGGGGCAGTTTAGACTGGATATTAGGAAGAAATTCCTCATAGAGAGAGTGATTTTGCCATTGGAATGTGCTGCCTAGGGAGGTGGTGGAGTCACCATCATTGGAGGTGTGTAGGAGGAGACTGGATGGGGTCCTTGGTTGCATGGTTTAGTTGATTAGGTGGTGTTGGATGATGAGTTGGACACGATGATCTTGAAGGTGTCTTCCAACCTGGTCTGGTCTGGTCTATTCTATTCTATTCCATTCTATCCTATCCTATCCTATCCTATCCTATCCTATCCTATCCTATCCTATCCTATCCTATCCTATCCTATCCTATCCTATCCTATCCTATCCTATCCATGGTCTAATTCTCCTGGAGGTCTATATAGTTTCCAGCACATGCATGTGGACTCACTCTACAGCAGCATAAATCATGGATCCTGGCAGCACGTAAGCTAATTCATACTTTGTTTCCTTTCAGCAGGTAGTAGGAGAGAACTACAGATCATCAGGTTCAGGTTGAAGAGAAGAAATTTAACCAACCTAAGGTCATGATTTAAAGAGACAGTAAGTCTGTCTTGATTCAAAGCCATAAAAAGAATTTGATTTGTTGGCATATGGTTAAGTATCAAGGGAAAAGGACTAAATAGACAAGATTGGATTGAAAGGAAGAGAATAGATCTAAAATTCAAATTAGGGAAGCAGTGATAAGTCCTTGGCCCTGATACCAGATTTGACACTGACAGAGATTAGTCTTGGCACCACCAGTAATGAGAGAGTTGGGGTGCTTTTTAAGCTAAATTTGCTGCCAATATCTAAAAGGTTTGCCATCCCTGAATGAGCACATAGTGTCAGAAGGCCAAGAGCTATTAATACAGTCACCACATAATGGGGGAGGAAGACCAAAGGAGCAGCTTCTGTAAGATTAAAGGCAGTTCCAAGTCAACATTTCTGCAGTGCTACAGTTCTTTGGACCAGCTACAGCTAAGTCTGGAACTCCAGTGGAGAGCATCAGTGCTGCAAATCCATTGATCAGCATATTTGCCAAAAGAATCCCAGTGGAGAGGAGCAACTGGCCTGCTCATGAAAAGGGAAAAAAAAAGAAGGAAAAAAGCAGAAAAGAAAATTACAGCTCTGCTCCTTGGAACAGAATAACATAGCATAGCATAGCATAGCATAGCATAGCATAGCACAGCGTGGCATAGCATGGCATAGCATAGCATAGCACAGCATAGCATAGCATAGCATAGCATAGCGTAGCATAGCATAGCATAGCATAGCGTAGCATAGCATAGCATAGCATAGACCAGACCAGGTTGGACGAGACCTTCAAGATCATTGAGTCCTCAAAGGTCATCAAGACCGACCTATCATCCAACACCATCTAATCAACTAAACCATGGCACCAAGCACTCCATCCAGTCTCTTCCTAAACACCTCCAATGATGGCAACTCCACCACCTCCCTGGGCAGCACATTCCAATGGCCAATCACTCTGGGAAGAACTTCTTCCTAACATCCAGCCTAAACCTCCCCTGGCACAGCTTGAGACAGTGTCCTCTTATTCTGGTGCTGGTTGCCTGGAAGAAGAGACCAACCCCCACCTGGCTACAACCTCCCTTCAGGTAGTTGTAGAGAACAAGAAGGTCTCCCCTGAGCCTCCTCTTTTCCAGGCTAAACAACCCCAGCTCCTCAGCCTCTCCTCATAGGGATTGTGCTTGAGACCTCTCCCCAGCCTCGTTGCCCTTCTCTGGACACAGTCAAGTGTCTCAATGTCCTGGTGGGGAGTACTGGTGGATAGTAGCCAACAGTGTGCCCAGGTGGCCAAGAAGGCCAATGACATCCTAACCTGCATCAGGAATAGTGTGGCCAGCAGGAGCAGGGAAGTCATTGTTCCCCTGGACTCAGCACTGGTTAGGGCACACCTTGAGTTCTGTGTCCAGTTCTGGGCCCCTCAGTTTAAGAAGGATTTTGAGTCACTTGAATGTGTCCAGAGAAGGGCAACGAGGCTGGGGAGAGGTCTCGAGCATAAGCCCTGTGAGGAGAGGCTGAGGGAGCTGGGGCTGCTTAGCCTGAAGAGGAGGAGACTCAGGGGTGACCTTATTGCTCTCTACAACTACCTGAAGGGGGGTTGTAAACAGGCAGAGGTTGGTCTCTTCTCCCAGGCAGCCAGCACCAGAACAAGAGGACACAGTCTCAGGCTGCGCCAGGGGAAGTTCAGGCTGGAGGTCAGGAGGAAGTTTTACACAGAGAGAGTGATTGCCCATTGGAATGGGCTGCCCGGGGAGGTGGTGGAGTCGCCGTCACTGGAGGTGTTCAGGAGGAGACTTGACAGGGTGCTTGGTTACATGGGTTAGTTGACTAGGTGGTGTTGGGTGATAGGTTGGACGCGAAGATCTTGAAGGTCTCTTCCAACCTGGTTTATTCTATTCTATTCTATTCTATTCATTTACACTCCTGATGTTATGGAAGTCAAAGCCAGGGATGGGGAGGAAGAACTGCCCATTGTAAGTGCAGATCAGGTTCGTGATCATCTGAAGAACCTGAAAGTGTTCAAGTCCATGGGACCCGACGGGATACACCCACGGGTACTGAGAGAACTGGCAGATGAGGTTGCTAAACCCCTCTCTATTATATTTCAAAAGTCCTGGCAGTCTGGTGAAGTCCCCACAGACTGGAAAAGGGGAAACATTGCCCCCATCTTCAAAAAGGGCAAGAAGGAGGAACCAGGGAACTACAGGCCAGTCAGTCTCACCTCTGTGCCTGGAAAGATCATGGAACAGATCCTCCTGGAGTCACTACTCGCTCAAAAGAATAGTGAAGAGGTGATTGGGAACAGTCAGTATGGCTTTGCCAAGGGCAAATCCTGCCTGACCAACCTGGTGGCCTTCTATGAGCAGGTGACAAAATTAATAGATGAGGGGCGAGCAACTGATGTCATTTACCTGGACCTGAGCAAAGCCTTCGACACTGTCCCGCACCACATCCTGGTCTCCAAACTGGTGACACATGGGTTTGATGGGTGGAGCACTAGATGGATAAGGAACTGGCTTGATGGTCGCACCCAAAGAGTGGCTGTCAATGGCTCCATGTCCCAGTGGAGGCCAGTGACAAGTGGAGTCCCTCAGGGATCAGTCCTGGGACCTGTCTTATTCAACATCTTTGTGGGGGACATGGACAGTGGCATTGAGTGCACCCTCAGCAAGTTTGCTGATGACACCAAGCTGTGTGGTGCAGCAGACACACTGGAGGGAAGGGAGGCCATCCAGAGGGACCTTGACAGGCTGGAGAGGTGGGCACAGGCCAACCTCATGAAGTTCAATAAGAGCAAGTGCAGGGTCCTGCATCTGGGTCGAGGCAATCCCAGGCACAAATACAGGCTGGGCAGTGACTGGCTGGAGGGTAGCCCTGAGGAGAGAGACTTGGGGGTGCTGGTGGACAAAAAGCTCAACATGAGCTCTCAGTGTGCACTTGCAGCCCGCAAAGCCAATCAGATCCTGGGCTGCATCAGGAGAAGTGTGGCTAGCAGGTCGAGGGAGGTGATCCTCCCCCTCTACTCAGCCCTGGTGAGACCCCACCTGGAGTACTGTGTCCAGTTCTGCAGCCCCTATTACAAGAGGGATGTGGAGGTGCTGGAACGTGTCCAGAGAAGGGCCACGAGGATGATCAGAGGGCTGGAGCACCTCTCCTATGAGGACAGACTGAAGGAGTTGGGGCTGTTCAGTCTGCAGAAGAGAAGGCTCCGAGGAGACCTAATTGTGGCCTTCCAGTATCTGAAGGGGGCCTACAGGAAGGCTGGGGAAGGACTTCTCAGGATCTCAGGTAGTGATAGGACTAGGGGGAATGGAATGAAGCTGGAGGTGGGGAGATTCAGGCTGGATGTGAGGAGGAGGTTCTTCCCCATGAGAGTGGTGAGACCCTGGAATGGGTTGTCCAGGGAGGTGGTCGAGGCCCCGTCCCTGGGGGTGTTTAAGAGCAGGCTGGATGAGGCTCTGTCCAGCCTGATCTAGTGTGGGGTGTCCCTGCCCATGGCAGGGGGGTTGGAACTAGATGATCCTTGTGGTCCCTTCCAACCCTGAATGAAACTATGAAACTATGAAACATTCTATTATATTCTGTTCTAGTCTAGTCTAGTCTATTCCTTTGTAGCTATACCCCATATATATTGCATACATTTATTGGATGCAAAATAAAGACCAACCAAAAGATAAAGCCTTATACTTCACGGGTTAATACACTGCTGCTCAGTCCTCCAATCAATATCTCTAACAGACAATAGCTGTCTACACTAAAACCCAAGTTATTTTGAGCTTTTATTCTGTATTGACAAAACCTCACTAGTTTCCTGAGACATGCCTGGGGTTTTTTTGTTTGTTGGTTTCTTTATTCAAAAGTGTGGTTTTGATTGTATGTGTATTTCTATACCTGTGAGTATGCTCTCAATAAAAAAAGAGAGAGAAAAGTTGTTGTTTCTTTCAGGTTAAAAGTGCTTTAAAATTGTTTTCACAATCTTCAGGGGTGGTAGGGGTGGGATGTCTTCCTCTGTTCCTGTCAGCAGGCTCTGCTCTTTAGCAGAACCTTGTGCAGGAACCACCAGGATATCTGTTGATTAGAACAGATGGAGTTCTGGGCACTATAGGAGACTTTGGGCTGCCCCCAGGCAGGAAAACAGCAATGAAATGAACCCATTAAGGGAGAAAAAATCGTACTTGGCTGTGATGGGTTCATGCCCATCCTAGACTAGACTAGACTAGAATAGAATAGACCAGACCAGGTTGGAAGAGACCTTCAAGGTCATGGTGTCCAACCTATCATCCAGCACAACCTAATCAACTAAACCATGCAACCAAGCACCCCATCAAGTCTCCTCCTGAAAACCTCCAGTGATGGTGACTCCACCACCTCCTCAGGCAGCTCATTCCAATTGGCAATCACTCTCTCTCTGTAGAACTTCTTCCTAGCCTCCAGCCTAAACATGCCCTGGCGCAGCCTGAGACTGCGTCCTCTTCTTCTTGTACTGGCTGCCTGGGAGAAGAGACCAACCTCTGCCTGTTTACAACCTCCCTTAAGGTAGTTGTAGAGAGCAATAAGGTCACCCCTGAGCCTCCTCTTCTCCAGGCTAAGCAACTCCAGCTTCCTCAGCCTCTCCTCATAGGGCTTGTGTTCCAAGCCCCCCACCAACTTTGTTACCCTTCTCTGGACTCGTTCTAGCAAGTCAACCTCCTTCCTAAACTGAGGAGCCCAGAACTGGACACAGGACTCGAGGTGTGGCCTAACCAGTGCAGTGTACAGGGGCAGAATGACCTCCCTGCTCCTGCTGGCCACACTGTTCATCACACAGGCCAGGATGCCATTGGCCCTCCTGGCTGCCTTGGCACACTACAGGCTCATGTTCAGCCTACCATCAACCAGCACCCCCAGGTCCCTCTCTGCCTGGCTTGTGAGTGCTTTGACGTCCCTGCAGGGCGTTTTCCCCCTGGGAAACTGAACCTGTGCCACTCCCCCTCCCTGCCCAGCTAGGGTGTAAAAGGGAGGACACTGCAGCCATTATCTCTCTTTTGGCTCCTGCCTTTCCTGGACGAGGGCTACTGCAGCTCCCTTCCTGCTTCTCTGCCACATGGTCAGGCCTGATCCTTCTCCCCACTACATCCACAAGGACTCCAAAGGACTGTGTTTGTATTTCATATTTTTTTTTCCCCATTCATCTTTATCCCTTACCCTTGTGAACCCTACCTGTTATTGTTACATATACATATGCACGTAGATATATATATATATTTTAATGGAAATTCTTTACCTCTCTACTTCCAAGCTGACTCCAAATTATTTCTTGGTGGATTTACTCCTTCCCTTTCTTTTTCCTCTCTATTGGGATGGAGGAGCGGGGAGCAGGGGGAGGGATTCTCAGCCTTGCCCCCATCTGAGCTCTTAAGTCCCAGTTAAGGCTCAAACCACCACATTGGGAAAAAATAGCTGAGGTGTCTGCTAACAGCACATATGAGAACATTTTGCCACACTGCATGGTGCAATGCCATTTTTTCCTTAATAATATTTCTGTTCACCTTCTAAGACCTAGCATAATATAATTCCTTAATCATGACAGTTTGGAACCACATCTAAATTTATGGCTAAGTGTAGCTCTCATTGAAGTCAACCCCCTGCTGGCAGCCCAGTGGCCATGAAAAGAAAATGTTCTCTTTCACTGCAGAAAAAAAAGAAGCCAAGGTGGCTGCAAAAGAATTAAATGAGTTACTTATCAAACTGCATTTGAAATCTGTACCTTTCAATATTACAGGGTATTTTAAGTGACCTCTTTTCTTTCTACTCACTTTTGCTAATTGGTTGTTCCTGTATCCGCCTCCCCCCGCCAAGAAACTAAATTAAGTAAAAGAAAGCTGAAGTGCTGATCATAGAATAGATTTGATTTCTCACAGCAGAGTCATGTTGTGGTTGGTTAGCCACCTGCACAAAGACATGCAAGGACTATTCAGGAGTAGAGATCACAGAGTCATAGAATCAATAAGGTTGGAAAAGACTGCAAAGATCATCAAGTCCAACCTGTCACCCAAGAGCTCAGGACTACTAAGCCGTGGCTTCAAGTGCCACGTCCAATCCCTTTTTGAACACCTCCAGGGATGATGGTGACTCCACCACCTCCCTGGGCAGCACATTCCAATGGCTAACAAATCTCTCTGTGAAGAACTTTCTCCTCACCTCCAGCCTAAAGTTCCCCTGGCACAGCTTGAGAGTGTGTCCTCTTGTTCTGGTGCTGGTTGCCTGGGAGAAGAGACCGACCCCCACCTGGCTACAATCTCCTTTCACGTAGTTGTAGAGAGTAATAAGGTCACCCCTGAGCCTCCTGTTCTCCAGGCTAAGCAACCCCAGCTCCCTCAGCCTCTCCTCATAGGCCTTGTGCTCCAGACATCTCCCCAGCCTTGTTGCCCTTCTCTGGACATGTTCAAGTGTCTCAATGTCCTTCTTAAATTGAGAGGTCCAGAACTGGACACAGGACTCAAGGTGTGGCCTAATCAGATCCTCAGTTCTCCCCTGGCTAAGGGGAATCTTTCAGGATAGAATAGAATAGAATAGAATAGAATAGAATAGAATAGAATAGAATAGAATAGAATAGAATAGAATAGACCAGACCAGGTTGGGAGAGACCTTCAAGATCATCGTGTCCAACCTATCGTACACCACGACTGAATCAACTAAACCATGCAATCAAGCACCCTATCGAGTCCCCTCCTGAACACCTCCAGTGATGGTGACTCCACCACCTCCTCGGCCAGCCCATTCAGTTTCTAAGCACTAAGATTACCTACACACCGGTGCCCATTTGGTTCTGGGTGGAATGATCTGACATTCAAACAGACCTTAAAAGAATGGCCAAAGAGAGAGAAAACAGGAAGCTGCCATCTGTGTAATAAAACCCAGAGTCATACTGAAGCTGTTCAAAGCAGCATTGGTCAAGGTCCTGGGGTTTCCTCTTAATGCTGTATTTTACTGAAATATTACAGTGAAATAAGCCGTGGAGGGCTAGGGCAGCTGCATGTGACATTTCATTTCACTTCTGGATACCAAGGGAGATGAATGTATGAGGGGCCCCAGCCTGCACATTTCCATTGCCATTCCTCCAGAAATGAAATATCATGTCCAGCAACTTACTCTTTATGGCTTCATTTCCTTCTGCCCAATAGCCAATCAGGAACATAAATGGACAAAAGCAATCCTGCAATAAAACTCTCTGTGTTGTATTATATCACAGCCATATCATTGTGAGTTTTTGCTGTATGTTTTGGTGTGGTTTTCTTTTGCCTAAGGATCAATGGATAACTGAAACACAAAAGGAAATCTTTTGTTTGTTGGCTTCTTAAAGAAGAACACAACCACCCATTCGGTAGTAAAAAGTGATCGGTGCTTTTTGGTGAATGGATTCATGTGTGGCAATTAAATATTGAGTAAATAATAAACATCTCAAGGGAAGCCTTTCACAACCCAAATAAGATAAGGGAGTGACAAAGTGTTCACCTGTGTCTCGGTCCGGAGAGGGAAAGAGACTCAGTTCTTTTGAATATTCCCGTGTTGTGAAATGAGAGGCACAAACGAGGCCAAAATATCAACAGCTAGAATATTGATTACATAAATAAAATGGATGGATCAGAAGGGGAGAGAGACAATATAGAGAGGGAGAGAGAGAAGAGGAAAGGAACTATATAACCACACCCCTCACCCCCCCCCAAGACAGTTTGAGTCTGTGGAGGAAAGGTGCTGCAGGAGATGTTGGGTCTGTAGAGAAAGGGTGATGAGGCTTTGGCTGGAGAAGAGATGTGGTCCTCTGGGCAGCCTCTTCAGCTCCATGAGTTGCAGCAGGCGGATCTTAGGACACGGAGAGAGGGTTCAGTCTGCTTCTTCCAGGCTCCACGGCCTCTTTTCTCCGGAGCAGCATTGTCCCAGGTTTTTCCTTCTCTCCTGCTTTCCTTCTAAACGGCATTGTCCTTCTCCTGTGTTTTCCTTCATCTCCGTTTTTCTTCTGCCAAGCCAGTAGTGGCTCAAGTACAGTTTTATAGTCATTAGGTATGTGTCCAAGTATTGTCCCTCAGGAATTCAGGGCCCAGGAAATCATCCTTAGGTGAATATCCAGATATCATTCCCCAGGAAATCTTTCTGGGCATTCCTGTGTGTTTCGGCAGAGGTCTGGATGGCGGGGAGAGGCCTCTGCCTCCTCCATCTCCACCTACATGCCCCCACACTCATTACACATCAGGAAACAGGTGGTGAATCCATTGTCTCACCCTTTCCAGGGTACTTGATGGGTGGAGATGATCTTGTCCTGAAGGCTTGATGGCTGGGTCCTTGGTCCACTGTTGTCAGGCCAGCTGCGGTCCAGTGAGCTACTTTATCTTTGCACCTTCCAAGAGTCATTCCAGTGGCTCTGCCCAACACACATCAGCTATTGTCTGCGCAAGCAGCAAGTGATTTTATCATTGTTGAGTCACACCAGGAGAGCCAGCTTTTAGTCTCTCACAACCTCTAAGAAGGAAAAAGAAATGTGCTTCATCATTACTGGAAGCGACATGAAACAACTGATGTCACAGTTCAATTCATGACAGTTTTTTCAGTACCTCAGACTAGGCACTGCTTGGAAGGCATGAATTCATAGAATACTAGAATCATAGAATCAATAAGGTTGGAAAAGACATCAGAGATCATCAAGACCAACCTATCACCCAACACCTCAGGACTAAATAACCATGACATCTCTCCTGAGCCTCCTCTTCTCTAGGATAAGCAACCCCAGCTCCCTCAGCCTCCTCTCATAGGGCTGTGCTTCAAACCCCTCCCCAGCTTTGTTGCCATTCTCTGGACACCTTCCAGCAACTCAACATCTTTCCTAAACTGAGGGGCTCAGAACTGGACACAGGATTCAAGGTGTGGCTTAACCAATGCTGAGTACAGGGGCAGAATGACCTCGCTGCTTCTGCTGGCCACACTATTTCTGATACAGGCCAGGGTGTCTTCCTCCTACTGTACCCGATGCTACTAACACCATCTGCTGAGCCAGGTTTCATTTCTCAAGAACAGCTTGGGGGTTTTGTTTATTTGTTTTGTGAAAACACACTGGCACCAATCTCTTAGGTTGCCCTGGCACAAGATTTCACCTCAGCTCTGACCAGGATGTACCCTGAGCTTCAAACACAAGAAGTCACAGCTCCTAGGAACATTTAGCCTGGAGAAGAGGAGGCTCAGAGGAGATCTTCTTGCTGTCTACAACTACCTGAAGGGAGGTTGTAGACAGGTGGCGGTTGGTCTCTTCTCCCAGGCAACCAGCACCAGAACAAGAGGACACAGTCTCAAGCTGCACCAGGGGAGGTTTAGGCTGGATGTTCGGAAGAAGTTCTTCGCAGAGTGATTGGCTATTGGAATGTGCTGCCCAGGGAGGTGGTGGAGTCGACATCACTGGAGGTGTTTAGGGAGAGACTGGATGGGGTGCTTTTTGCCATGGTTTCATTGATTAGATGGTGTTGGGTGATAGGTTGGACTTGATGATCTCGAAGATCTCTTCCAACTTGGTCTGGTTCTATTCTATTCTATTCTATTCTATTCTATTCTATTCTATTCTATTCTATTCTATTCTTCTATATTCTTATTCTATTTTCTATTCTATTCTTCTATATTCTTATTCTATTTTCTATTCTATTCTATTCTATTCTATTCTATTCTATTCTGTTCTGTTCTGTTCTGTTCTTTCTTCCTCATGAATGATTTATTTGGGCAGATTTCCTGCTGCACTTAGGTTTGAGTTTGGCTGTAGCCCTTTGAAAGCAGACAGAGTCACAGACATGACAGGCTGTCTCCTGGGGACTTCCCTTTCTGCTTTGCTCAGGCTCTTTGCTTGAGTAGTCAATTTTTTATTTTCTCTTTGGTTGGGGTTTTTTTGCATGTTAACCAAGAGTTTTGTTTGCCTTGGAATGGCTTCTCAGGGTTGTGCTGTGTATCAGTAATCTATAATACAGGCGCCTGGATGTAATCTGGAAATGAATTGATTTCTGTGGAGAGAGAAGAATGTGACTAATTATTGCTAAGCCACCTGCCCCTGCAGCCAGATTGAAACATCTCCACTTTTTGCTGCTATGTTTAGCAGCAAATTGCTAAGTATGAAGGCTTTCTGCCAGCAATGCAAATGCCCAGCATGAGAAGGTGCCTTCTTTATAGCATAATGCAATGACTTCAGCTACTGCAGACAGATTGACCCTCAAACTAGCAGCCCAGGTTCTGCTAGCAAAACAGGAGGTGTACAGCTCACCCCATGTGTTAGGAATAAGTTCTTCATAGAAAGAGTGATTGACCAGTGGAATATGCTGTCCAGGGAGGTGGTGGAGTCACCATCACTGGAGGTGTTGAAGAAGAGACTGGATAGGGTGCTTGGTGCCATGGTTCAGTTGATTAGATGGTGTTGGATGATAGGTTGGACTCAATGATCTCAAAGATCTCTTACAGCCTGGTTAATTCTATTCTATTCTACTCTATTCTATTCTATTCTATTCTATTCTTTCTAGTCTAGCCTATTCTAATCTAGTCTGGTCCATTCCATTCCATTCCATTCCATTCCATTCCATTCCATTCCATTCCATTCCATTCCATTTTCTAGAGTCCTCATGGTCTTCAGACAAATTGTCCCTTCTTTCTCTGCTCACTGCAAAATTCAGCTTTTAGCTCTTCTCCCAGGATCAGCATGTGTCTGGAATTCCCTTAACACATTGAATAAATCCCACTGATTTCCCTGATGCTTTTGAGCATCTGTCTTTCTTAATATGATTGATATTCTGATGCATGGCAAAAGCTGCCAACTCAACATTAGTCTCACAGTTGTTTCTTTCTTCATACGGACTGGCTACCTATCAGTCTGCAGTGTGTGCCATTTGCCTGCTGCTGTGGCATATTTGTCATGCTCCTTTTCCTGCAGTGTTCCCAGGCAGCAAGGAGGGCCAATGGCATCCTGGCCTGCATCAGGAACAGTGTGGCCAGCAGGAGCAGGGAGGTCATTCTGTCCCTGTACACTGCACTGGTTAGAGCACACCTTGAGTCCTGTGTCCAGTTCTGGGCCCCTCAGTTTAGGGAAGATGTTGACTTGCTGGAACGTGTCCAAAGAAGGGCAACAAAGTTGGTGAGGGGTTTGGAACACAAGCCCTATGAGGAGAGACTGAGGGAGCTGGGCTTGCTTAGCCTGGAGAGGAGACTCAGGGGTGACCTTATTGCTCTCTACAACTACCTGAAGGGAGGTTGCAGCCAGGTGGGGGTTGGTCTCTTCTCCCAGGCAGCCAGCACCAGAACAAGAGGACACAGTCTCAAGCTGCTCCAGGGGAGGTTTAGGCTGGAGGTTAGGAGGAAGTTCTATACAGGGAGAGCGATTGCCCCTTGGAATGGGCTGCCCAGGGAGGTGGTGGAGTCACCATCATTGGAGGTGTTTAGGAGGAGATTTGACAGGGTGCTTGGTTGCGTGGTTTAGTTGATTTGGTGGTGTTGGGTGATAGGTTGGACGCGATGATCTTGAAGGTCTCTTCCAACCTGGTCTGGTCCATTCCATTCCATTCCATTCCATTCCATTCCATTCCATTCCATTCCGTTCCATTCCATTCCATTCCATTCCTCCTCTATCCATTTCCAAACTGACCCACAGACAAACAGACGGGAAGACTTCCACTTGCTCAAGTGGGAGTACCTAGGACTGTGTGAGAAGAGAGTTGAATATCACATTTCCCTTATAGCTTACCTCTTGGATTTCCCTGCTTCAAGGCCCTTTGAAGTTCTCTTTTAATTGGATTGGACTCGGAAATTAATTATCACAATTCTCAGCAGTTAGAGAGTGCTTTGCCTCCTCTGAGCCTTGCTCAGATGTTAATGAATTAGGGACAGTTTACATCTAATTTGGACTAGGTGACTAAACAACTCAGAAAAAGGACCCTGTTTCTACATACAGTGTCTCATTTTGTGGCTGCTGAGGGAAGCGCCTGCTGGGGGATGGCTGACATTTAACGGCTTGTGCAGTGAGGATACTTCCTTTTTTTCAGCATGGAGTCATTAGAATTTGCTCCAAGCAGGTTTCCTTGGCTGATGCTCTGCCTGCTCCCTCAACACACAAGCAGCTGCACCCCGTCACTTAGAGAAACAGCCAAAAAGCACGGACAGCATGTACCAGGGTAGATGGGCATATTAAAGTGCTAAATACATCCAACCATAATCAATGGTTCATTGCTGGTGGGTTAAACAACCTTCTCCCTTGCTGAAGGATTTTATTTGACAGCAAGGTTATAGTGAAACACAGAAATCCAATATCTCTTCTGTGTAATACAGAAGGGGGGGGGGGGGGGGGGGGGGGAAATATGTGGACTAAAATTATGACTTAATATCACATTTAGTTTGTCCTTTGCTGGGATTGGTAGGCTGTGTTTCGAAGCTTTATAATTGATATTGCTCATAACACCAGGGAAAAAGAGAAGGAGGGCAGGCTATAAACTAAAAGATTGGAGCTGTAAGACAAGCATATTGTAAAGTGACAATAGGGAACAAGGTGGTAAAGGGATCACTAGATGGCAGTCAGCTCTCCAGCAAGGATAATTGAGGAAGGGAGACAGAAGCTTGTGGAGGCAAAAACCAGCACAGAGGAAAGCAGCTATAATGTCATAAAATTATTGAAGTGATGTCAAATTTGCTTTGTGGCAGTAGTCCCACAGCAGGCAGTGCTCTCTGGAAGGTGGTCTCTCTGTGAATGGATTTGCTGACATGTGGAGAGCAGGTGGGATTGGTTTGCATACACATAAAGCAAGGAAGGATTTCAGTAAGAAAGCAAGAGAGAGAGGAGGGAGGGAGGGAGGGAGGGAGGGAGGAAGGAAGGAAGGAAGGAAGGAAGGAAGGAAGGAAGGAAGGAAGGAAGGAAGGAAGGAAGGAAGGAAGGAAGGAAGGAAGGAAGGAAGGAAGGAAGGAAGGAAGGAAGGAAGGAAGGAAGGAAGGAAGGGAGGGAGGGAGGGAGGGAGGGAAGGAAGGAAAGGAGGGAGGGAGGACAAAGAAACAAAGACATAAATAAAGAGAAAATTGTTGTGTCAACTCTTTCAGTCTTGGTAATTCAAACTCAAACCCTGGTGTATATGTAGGTAAATACTGCACACATGAATGTTACTTACTTGTACAAAACCAGTGCAGGAGTGAAGGGGGGTTGTAAACAGGCAGAGGTTGGTCTCTTCTCCCAGGCAGCCAGCACCAGAACAAGAGGACACAGTCTCAGACTGCGCCAGGGGAGGTTCAGGCTGGAGGTCAGGAGGAAGTTTTACACAGAGAGAGTGATTGCCCATTGGAATGGACTGCCCGGGGAGGTGGTGGAATCGCCGTCACTGGAGGTGTTCAGGAGGAGACTTGACAGGGTGCTTGGTTACATGGGTTAGTTGATTAAGTGGTGTTGGATGATAGGTTGGACGAGATGATCTGTGAGAGTCTAATAAGTTTGCCTCTCTCTGTGTGAGTCAACAAAGATAAAGTGATAGCAGAGCCACTGGAAAGAAGGTGGAAAGAATCCTGTCCACCAATCCTGGATGCAAATCAGCTTGTGATTGCATCGTGATAACACGGTACTACAACAATGGACCCAAGGACCCAGCCATCACGCTTTCTGGGCAGGGTGGTTTCCGCCCATCAAGTACCTTGGGCAGGGTGATATGATGGTTTCCACCACGGAGGCCCCCCTCGCCTCCATCCAAAAATCTTGCCCACATACACAGCAATACACAGAAAGATTTCCGGGGGAACAGATACCTGGATTATTTCCTTGCCTCTGGAATACCTGACATACCAACACCTGCCTGAGGACTAAAAAACTGCATAAAAGACTTGAGCAACTACTGGTTTGTAGAGAGAAACAGAGGAGAGAAACAGAGGAGAGAAACAGAGGAGAAAAATGGGGAGAAAAACGGAGATGAAGGAAAACACAGGAGACGGGCCAGGCCGCTGAGAAGAGAAAGCCGGGACAATGCTGCTCCGGAGAAAAGAAGCTGCCCGGAGGACCACAGCTCCAGCCAAATCCTCAGCCCCCTTTCTCTACAGGCCCAGGCTGCCCAGAGGAGCCTCAGCACCGTTCCTGTATCAACCCAACATCTCCCCAGAGGACCACAGCTCTTCTCCAGCAAAAGCCTCGCTACGGTTTCTCTACAAACCCAACATCTCCTGCAGCACCTTTCCTCCACAGACTTTAACTGTCTTGGGGGATATGAGGGGTGTGGTAATATAATTCCTTTCCTCTTCTATCTCTCTTCTATCTCTCGTCCCTCTCTCCCTCTCTCTTTTCTCCCTCTCCCTTCTTATGTCCACTTTATTTATGTAATAAATAGTCTAGCTGTTGATACTTTGGCCTCATTTGTGCCTCTAATTTCACAACACGGGAATATTTAAAAGAACTGTGTCTCCGGACCGAGACATCTAATGTCTCCGGACCATGACATGATCTTGAAGGTCTCTTCCAACCTGGTTTATTCTATTTCTATTTATTCTATTTCTATATATTTTATTAACAGTGGAAACAGTGGAATGTCTGTCTGTCTGCAGACCTTTTTAATGTTGTTTATTGTTTCTGGTGCATAGGTCTGTGCTAACTGCAGCACAGGAGAGGTAGCCCTAATCTGTATGATAGGTATCCCCAGTCCATAAGTGAACACAAGGGAATGCATTAAAATACCTCAACTTGGGGTCATCCTAGCATTTCCCTTCCACAGTGGTGTTAGAGCATGGTAAAGCTTTGAAAAGCAAGGAGCATATATCAAACACTGTCTATCATAGAATCAATAAGGTGGAAAAGACCTCAGAGATCAAGTCCAACCTATCACCCAGGACTAACTAAACCATGGCTTCAAGTGCCATGTCCAATCCGCTCTAGAAGACCCCCAGGGCCAATGACTCCACCACCTCCCTGGGCAGCACATTCCAATGGCAAATCACTCTTTCAATGAAGAACTTCTTCCGAACATCCAGCCTAAACCTCCCCTGGCGCAGCTTGAGACTGTGTCCTCCTGTTCTGGTGCTAGTTGCCTGGGAGAAGAGATGAGCCCCCACCTGGCTACAACCTCCCTTCAGGGAGTTGAAGACAGCAAGAAGGTCTCCCCTGAGCCTCCTCTTCTCCAGGCTGAGCAACCCCAGCTCCTTCAGACTCTCCTCATAGGGCTTGTGCTCTAAACCCCTCCCCAGCTTTCTTGGTCCTGACAGTTTCCAGGGTGATTTTACCCAGTTTTCTCAACATTCATTCCTTGGTTATTTTCTACACTTTACTCGGTGGCTCTCCAATATTTCCCCATTGCAATGAACAAGTCATCATGTCAGCTTTTCAACAAACAATGAAGATGATACACCTGTCATGCTGAAATGCATTTTCCAGACTTCATATCTATTGTGTCTTTTCTCCAGACTCTGTCTCTTTTTTTAAATGTCATTTTCTCAAGAGCAGTGACAGGAAGATCTGACTAGAGAGCCACAACATTTTCCCCAGTGCATAGGAAGGGAAAATGCCACCTTCCTATGCAATATCCAAAAGATACATTTGTGTCTCTACAAGCAGCCAGCACCCAGGAGTTAGGGGTAAAGTGCTAGGAGAAAATCACAGAATGATAGAATAGAATAGAATAGAATAGAATAGAATAGAATAGAATAGAATAGAATAGAATAGACCAGGTTGGAAAAGACCTTTGAGATCATCGAGTCCAATCTATCATCCAACACCACCTACTAAACTATGGCAATAAGTGCCTCATCCAATCTCTTCCTAAACACCTCCAGCGATGGTGACTCCACCACCTCCCTGGACAGCCCATTCCAATGGGCAATCACTCTTCCTCTGAAGAACTTCTTCCTGATATCCAGCCTCAACCTCCCCTGGTGCAGCTTGCATTAGGATTAGGCCAACCCTCACACCTGCCTACAACCTCCCTTCAGGTAGTTGTAGAGAGCAAGAAGGTTTCCTCTGAGCCTCCTCTTCTCCAGCAACCCCAGCTCCCTCAGCCTCTCCTCACAGGGCTTGTGCTTCAAACCCCTCCCCAGCTTTGTTGCCCTTCTCTGGACACCTTCCAGCAACTCAACATCTTTCCTGAACTGAGGAGCCCAGAACTGGATACAGGACTCAAGGTGTGGCCTAACCAGTGCTGAGTAAAGTGCTAGGAGATAATCACAGAATCACAGAATGATAGTAGTTGGAAGGGACCTCTGGAGGCATCATCTAGTCCAACCCCCCCTGCCAGAAAGGGTTCACCCAAAGCATGTTGTGCAGGACTACATCCAGCTAGGTTTTGAATGACTCTAGTGATGGGGACTACACCACCTCTCTGGGCAGCCTGTTCCAGTGTTCCACCATCCTCAAGGTAAACAAGTTCCTGTTTATGTTGAGATGGAACTTCCTATATTCAAGTTAATGCCTCTGGCACTGTCACTAGGTACCACTGGAAATAGACTGGGCCCATTTGCCTGACACCCATCCTTAAATTATTTATAGGCAGTGCTAAGATCCCACTCACCCTGCTCTTCTCCAGGCTAAAAAGTCCCAAGGTCTTCTCAAAGTTATTGCGTTGTAAGACTTGTCCATTTGGGTCCTGGTTTTTCATTTCTAGAGGGATGTCTTTATATTTAGCAGCACTTAAATAAATAATTTGAGAATTTTCAACACATGGGGAAAAAAAAAATGCTGAAACAATAAACTCAACAGGACATGGCCAGGATACACTTAATGCATGTGATCAAACTTAATACCTGAGTCTTGTTTGATGTCTTGACCATACTGCCAGGCAAGCTGCCTTAAGAGTTCCCAAACCAAGGAGACTTCTAGGCACTATAAGTAGAGAAGCCTTGATTTTCAGCTCCCATAATCTAGGGAGCCCATTCATCATCATGAGAATAGCACAGCATAGCACAGCATAGCACAGCATAGCATAGCATAGCATAGAATAGAATAGACCAGACCAGGTTGGAAGAGACCTTCAAGATCATCACATCCAATCCAACACCATCTAATCAACTAAACCATGGCACCAAGCACCCCATCCAGTCTCTTCCTAAACACCTCCAGTGATGGTGACTCCACCACCTCCCTGGGCAGCACATTCCAATGGCCAATCACTCTTTCTGTGAAGAGCTTCTTCCTAATATCCAGCCTAAACCTCTCCTGGTGCAGCTTGAGACTGTGTCCTCTTGTTCTGTGGTGGTTGCCTGGGAGAAGAGACAAACCCCCACCTGGCTACAACCTCCCTTCAGGTAGATGTAGACAGCAAGAAGGTCTCCCCTGAGCCTCCTCTTCTCCAGGCTAAGCAACCCCAGCTCCCTCAGCCTCTCAGCATAGGGCTTGTGCTCCAAACCCCTCCCCAGCTTTTTTGCCCTTCTCTGGACATGTTCCAGCAACTCAACATCTTTCCTAAACTGAGGGGCCCAGAACTGGATACAGGACTCAAGGTGTGGCCTGACTAGTTCTGAGTACAGGGGCACAATGACTTCCCTGTTCCTGCTGTTCCTGATGCAGGCCAGGATGCCATTGGCCTTCTTGGCCACCTGGACACACTGCTGGCTCATGTTCAGCCTGCTGTCAACCAGTACCCCCAGGTCCCTTTCTGCCTGGCTGCTCTCCAGCCATTCTGACCCCAGCATGTAGCACTGCATGCAGTTGTTGTGGCCAGTGTGTAGAACCTGGAACTTAGATGTGTTAAATCTCCTGCTCTTGGACTCTGCCCATCTGTCCAGCCTGTCCAGGTCCCTCTGCAATCCACAGAAGAATGTCCAGGTCTCATGATTTTGAAGGGATCCAAATCATTCAATGTTCACCATCCAGCAGTGAACATTTAAAGCTGAGCTAATCCCTGGAGGCTCTTTCTTTAGCAAATGGAGAGAGATGGGCCTCCAAAAATCATTTAAAATGACCTACATTAGAAGTTTATTTTAGGATAAGATTCATCACCCAATAGAAATACACCCAAAGGACACAAGGGTAACTGTGTCAGATCTATGTGTTTTGGTTTATGAAGCAGATTAATCCTATCTGTGGACTAGTTAGAGATGGAAAATTAAGATTTTGGAGAAGAAGAAAGCTGACATTGAAGCCAAATTGAAGAGAGGCCTTGAGCACAAGCCCTATGATAGGCTGAGGGAGCTGGGGTTGTTTAGCCTGGAGAGGAAGAGGCTCAGGGGAGACCTCATTGCTCTCTACAACTACCTGAAAGGTGGTTGTAGCCAGGAAGGGATTGGTCTCTTCTCTCTAGCAACCAGCACAAGAAGAGGAGGACACAGTCTCAAGCTGTGCCAGTGGAAGTTTAGGCTGGAGGTGAGGAGAAAGCGCTTCACTGAGAGAGTTGTTAGCCATTGGAATGTGCTGCCCAGGGAGGTGGTGGAGTCACCATCCCTGGTGGTGTTCAAGAGGGGATTGGACGTGGCACTTGGTGCCGTGGTCTAGTCATGAGGTCTGTGGTGACAGGTTGGACTCGATGACCTTTGAGGTCTCTTCCAGCCTTGGTGATCCTGTGATACCATCATAACATTATTATTTACCTTTGAAACCATTATAAATCTAATCATAACAAAATAAAAGATATGCACAATGATAAAAAGCTCTTCAAGTGACAAGTCAGGAGGACAGCTTGCTGTGTCTACAGTCAGAATAATATCTGTGCCATCCACAATTACGGGTTAAGAGCTCTGCTCCCCAGACTCATTATAGAGTGCGTCTAGGACTGCTGCTTAGTAACAATGTCTTAAGCTGAGTTTCACCTTGCTGAACTCATTTCACATCAATGAGTTATTTTGTTTTACCTCATTTTTGTGTCATGTTACCTTAGTTTTCTTTCATGTTAAGGATGATGCATTTGTCAGTTGTTTTCCTGGTGGTGTATTATCTCTTGCTTGCCTTACAGAATAGAATAGAATAGAATAGAATAGAATAGAATAGAATAGAATAGAATAGAATAGAATAGAATAGAATAGAATAGATCTGGTTGAAAGAGACCTTTGAGATCATAGCATCCAACCCATCATCCAGCACCACCTAATCAAGTAAACCATGGCGCCCAGCACACCATCCAGTCTCTTCCTAAACACCTTCAGTGATGGTGACTCCACCACCTCCCTGGTCAACACATTCCAATGGCCAATCACTCTTTCTGTGAAGAACGTCTTCCTAACATCCAGCCTAAAGCTCCCCTGGTGCAGCTTGAGACTGTGTCCTCTTGTTCTGGTGCTAGTTGCCTGGGAGAAGAGACCAACCCCCACCTGTCTGCAACCTCCCTTCAGGGAGTTGTAGACAGCAAGAAGGTCTCCCCTGAGCCTCCTCTTCTCCAGGCTAAGCAACCCCAGCTCCCTCAGCCTCTCCTCACAGGACTGTGCTCCAAACCCCTCCCCAGCTTTGTTGCCCTTCTCTGGACACGTTCCAGCAACTCAACATCTGCCCACAACTGGGCACAGCCCTCAAGGTATGGCCCAACCAATGCTTTATTACAGGACAAAAATATTCTGAGACAGGTTTCCTTGGTCATACATTCAGTGCTTCTCTTTCACAGTTTTTTATAAGACAGAATTGCTTCTTGTGTCAGCTTAAATTAAATATCCTGCACTCTGCTGCTTACTTGCATTTTTGCAGAGCCCTACAACAAAGCTAACTAGGCCATTTTCTTGTGCTAGTGATCAAACTAAGAACTGATACTGAAAGCTAATCCCTGCCCAAAGAGTGGACCAACACTTCATTTTCTTGTTTGTTTTCTTTTTTAATAGAGAGCAGTCAGGAACACTCCCAGACATATGGATGACTTCCAGCCAGCCCAATGGCAGAGTGGACTAGCAACAGAGTGAATGCCAATGCCACAGGCATGCCTGAGTGTACAGCCTCCCTTGAGCTTTGGGGAAGCCCCGTGGGGCATCCAGGCCTATGCTTCCACTGGAAAGCTGTCTTGAGGTGCCCCTCAAAAGATCACAGAGCTATGTCCAAAACCCTTTTGCATTAAATGTGTGGCACATTTGTGACCAGTTCTGGGCCCCTCAGTTGAGGAAAGATGTTGAGTTGCTGGAAGGTGTCCAGAGAAGGGCAACAAAGCTGGGGAGGAGTTTGGAGCACAGCCCTGTGAGGAGAGGCTGAGGGAGCTGGAGTTGCTTAGCCTGGAGAAGAGGAGACTCAGGGGAGACCTTCTTGCTGTCTACAACTCCCTGAAGGGAGGTTGTAGCCAGGAAGGGGTTGGTCTCTTCTCTCAGGCAACCAGCACCAGAACAAGAGGACACAGTCTCAAGCTGCACCAGGGGAGGTTTAGGATGGATGTTAGGGAGAAATTCTTCATAGAGAGACTGGCCATTGGAATGTGCTGTCCAGGGAGGTGGTGGAGTCACCATCACTGGAAGTGTTTAGGACGAGACTTGATGTGCTTGGTGCCATGGTTTGGTTGATTAGATGGTGTTGGGTGATCGGTTGGACTTGATGATCTCAAAGGCCTTTTCCAAGCTGTTCTATTCTGTTCCGTTCCGTTCTGTTCCGTTCCATTCCATTCCATTCCATTCCATTCCATTCCATTCCATTCCATCCCATCCCATCCCATCCCATTCCATTCCATTCCATCCCATTCCATTCCATCCCATCCCATTCCATTCCATTACATCCCATTCCATTCCATTCCATTCCATTCCATTCCATTCCATTCCATTCCATCCCATCCCATTCCATTCCATTCCATTCCATTCCATTCCATTCCATATTTGTCACTGCTCTGTCCCTGAGCTGGAAGGTTTTGGCAAGCTGTGTGCTCGGTGTTAAACTCTGACTCTGAGTAACTGGTAATGAACTATTCACTGTCAGCAGAGATTAAATTATGAATGTAATAACAGTTATATGCTTACTATTAAATATTTCTAAATGGGACCTGTGCACATGTGGAATAAAGCCAGGTTTGTGACAGCTCTTAACTTTGGTCCAGTTTCATTCATTTTTATTTTCCTCATCTGTTTCCACTGCCATTATTGTCAGCCTGGGGACAGGCATTTTTGGAAACATGCATTTTAATTACAGCACAATAAGGCTACAGCCCCTTGTGATATTTATCAGTGGAATACTCAAGGAATTTGTAATATATTGAAAATAAATCCTGTTTATAGCCCACTGCTCTCCCAACTGTAGAAGATTTTAGCAGTCCATATATCATGCATTTACCACCTTTTTAACATTTAAACAGAGCCTGGAATTTATACCCTTTGATGACTCACTGGTCTCTGCTGCTCAGCTGTAATCATCATTCAATAAGTAGAAGCACTGAGTGAGCACAACTAATGCTGCCTTGCTGACCAGGGTGATGGAACTGAGAAAAGTGGATTAAATAAATTCCAGCATGATCTATTCCTCACAACAGACATGGGCACTCCAGAACAGTCTGGGGCTGATGCATACACATGCAAGGCCAGGTGAAAGAGAAAGTGAGGCTGCTGGATGCTCACTACAGAAGCTCATTATGAAAGTTTATGGTAGACTTTTACCGGCCCCTTAACACTCGAGACAAGCAGCCTTTGGTGAATGAGTGATTGGCCATTTGCTGGGAGCTTGGGGAAATCCTTGAGCAAAATATTTGTAGAAACTCTTTGAATAGGCTTAAGCACAGAGGACCACCTTTGACAGGCTCACTGTTATCTACTGCAGGCTATTAACAGATAGTATCACACTACCACAGTATTGCCAAGGTTGGAAGAGACCGCAAAGATCATCAAGTCCAACCTGTCAACACAGACCTCATGACTAGACCGTGGCACCAAGTGCCACATCCAATCTCCTCTTGAACACCTCCAGGGATGGTGACTCCACCACCTCCCTGGGCAGCACATTCCAATGACAAATGACTCTCTTGGTGAAGAACTTTTTCCTCACCTCCAGCCTAAACTTCCCCTGGTGCAGCTTGAGACTGTGTCCTCTTGTTCTTGTGCTGGTTGCTAGAGAGAAGAGACCAACCCCTTCCTGGCTACAGCCACCTTTCAGGTAGTTGTAGAGAGCTATGAGGTCAGCCCTGAGCCTCCTCTTCTCCAGGATAAACAACCCCAGCTCCCTCAGCCTCTCCTCACAGGGCTTGTGCTCAAGGCCTCTCCCCAGCCTTGTTGTCCTTCTCTGGACACGTTCAAGTGTCTCAATGTCCTTCTTAAACTGAGGGGCCCAGAACTGGACACAAGACTCAAGGTGTGGCCTAACCAATGCAGAGTACAGGGGCACAATGACTTCCCTGCTCCTGCTGGCCACACTATTCCTGATGCAAGCCAGGATGCCATTGGCCTTCTTGGCCACCTGGGCACACTGCTGGCTCATGTTTAGGCGTCTGTCAATCAGCACCCCCAGGTCCCTCTCCGTTTGGCAGCTCTGATGTAGTAATGCTGGCCCTTTTCCCCTGGCATGTGGTAGGGTTGAATACAGAGAAATCTTTGCCCCCACACTTCTGTGGTTAATGTCCTTTTTCAATTAAACACAATGAGCTGGCTTTACCTTCATCCACAGGTTGTAGCTGTAGCTGTAACTGAGATCAGGCTGTGGCCTGACATATCACTGACCTTGCAGAGCATCTCCAAGTATCTCCTTTACCCATATGCATGACCATGCTGCTTTGGCACCTGCAGCACATGCACATTTGGTGTTTTTAGGGAGTGTAAGGGAGTTGTGACAGCAACAGGTTGCAGACTGTGGTGACAGGTTGGACTTGATGATCTTTGAGGTCTCTTTCAGCCTTGGTGATTCTGTGATTCGGTGATGCCCAGGATTAAATCTGTTGCCAGCCCAATCTTCTGTATAGTGTGCCTGCAAATGCCCCCCAGCCTGCCCAGCCCAGCTGTGTGGCTGCTTCACAATGCATGAGATTCAGCTGCTCAGGATTGCTTGCATCAAAGTATGTAATTCATGTGCAGTTTAAAGGACCCAATTTCACTGAGGCTATGCTGATTTACCCCTCTTTATGACCTGACCATACATATTTATAGGAAATGCTGTCAGATTCAAGGTATCCTAGAGGTCTGTGTGGTCTGTATTGCCTTTAGGATGAACTAGTGTATCAAGTGACATAAACCTCAGTACTGGTACTAGGTATTTATGGGTGTTGTCATCCCCTTCAAATGGATGCCTGGCAAACAGCAGCTACATGAAGCAAGGTGGCTCAGGGATGAAAAGGCTTTTTAGAAACAATAGACTCATAGTGCATTATCTTCTCAAGGCCTGATCTTGCCTAGGTGCATCCTAGCTGGGATGGGAGTGAAAGTACATCAACAGCAGAGGCACCTCTGCAGGCCATAGAAAGGGAAGAAACAGAAAGATGCCAGTTACCTATACTCAGAGCCCTCTCCTAGCAATCTCACTCCAGAGCTATTGTGCTCTAACCTAGCACCAACATGGTCCCCTGAGCCATTTCTCTCAGTGCATTTTGTCACCAGAGTAATCTCTTTCTGCCCCTCGAGCTGTATGGACTTGGTGAAAGGCACTTCTAGGTAGATGGCATCTTCCTTGGACCACAAAAGCTTTTAAGCTGGCTGATTGTTAATATACTTCATCTATAACCATTTCACTTCAGCTACAGGCTCTTCTGCTCTCTTCTGCCCCACACTAACTGTCCTCCTTCCACTCCAGGTGTCCTCTTCACCTTCCCTATTTCCTTTGTTTAGATAATCCTCTCTACTGAACTCTCAAATAATTAAATACCTTGACAAGCATATCTGAGAATTCATTTGTTGTTTGCCAGTCATCACTCTGTTTATATTGTCATGTTTCTTTTGCCTCTGCTCTCTGCCTTGCCCGCATAAACAAAGCCTTTTAGGTCAGGGACTCTCAGTGAACAGCAATGCACAGGACTGTGGGCTCACACAATGGGCTTCCAATCTCAGCTGACCCTTCTACAGCCCTTGAGCTCAGACTGCCACAAATACCAACATATAATTTCAGCTAATAGATACCAATGAGTACCAAGGTCTGCATTTTACAGGGTGAGCCCTGTATTTGCCTGAAAGAATGATTTGAGGTAGATGACAGAATGAAGTGTGGAGTACTCTAACCTGGTGGAAAGCCCTTGCGTTTATTTCTGAAAGCAGTTCTTTTTTAAAGCTCCAGGACTACTCATACAGTTGCAACTCTGGGAATATGCTGCAAAGAAATCACTTTTCACCTCACCCTCAAATTAAAAACATAGGCTGTTGTCTCGGTCTGGAGAGGGAAAGAGACTCAGTTCTTTTGGATATTCTGGTCCCTTCAGTTTAGGAAAGATGTTGACCTGCTGGAACGTGTCCAGAGAAGAGCAACAAAGTTGGTGAGGGGCTTGGAACACAAGCCCTATGAGGAGAGGCTGAGGGAGCTGGGGTTGTTTAGCCTAGAGAAGAGAAGGCTCAACGGAGACCTTATTGCTCCCTACAACCACCTGAAGGGAGGCTGTGGAGGGGCAGAGGTTGGTCTCTTCTCCCATGCAACCTGCACCACAATAAGAGGACACAGTCTCAAGTTGCACCAGGGGAAGTTTAGGCTGGATGTTAGGAAGAAATTCTACACAAAGAGAGTGATTGGACATTGGAATGTGCTGCCCAGGGAGGTGGTGGAGTCACCATCACTGGAGGTGTTTAGGAAGAGACTGGATAGGGTGCTTAGTGCCATGGTTTAGTAGAATAGATGGTGTTGGGTGATAGGTTGGACTTGATGATCTCAAAGGTCTCTTCCAACCTGGTCTGGTCTGGTCCATTCCATTCCATTCCATTCCATTCCATTCCATTCCATTCCATTCCATTCCATTCCATTCCATTCCATTCCATTCCTATTCTATTCTATTCTATTCTATTCTATTCTATTCTATTCTATTCTATTCTATTCATTTCTTGTAGGGGTTTTCTTACCCAAATGTGTTTCAGGAATGTGACCGGTTGACGTTGGCCCCTTAAGAAAGGGAATATGGTGGACGGAAGTTGGTAAACGGAAAGAATAATCTAAACTAATTTCATTGGTGAAGTGGGAGGAAGCACCTTCTGAACTGGGAGTGAACTGGGCATTCCAGCACTTCTATCTTCAGTCTTGCTTCCGCCTCTTCTTTGGGCAGCAGCTCTCTCTGTGCTGGGCTTTCTGCCAAGGCTTCGGCCTTGAAGCCCATAAGATACCAGGCCTGTATTAACTCCTTCCCAATTAACACAAAACTGCTTTTAACTTCTTTCTTTCCTCTTTCTCCCTTTTCTGACCTACTCTGGGGAAAGGGGGGGAGAGAGGGGAGAGCGGAGGTGGGGAACCCCTCGGCAAGGGGGGTTACTCTCATTTCTGTGTTACTTTATTGTATATCTTTGTATATATTGTAGATATTGTAAATTTGTAAATATTCCCCTGCATACCCTACATTGCTTTGTAAATATAAAGCTCCACTGCTTTGCTAATTCAGCTTGTGAGTTTTTTTTTCCCTTTCCCTTCAATTTTCTTTCCCTTTACTTTACAAGGGGCCTTACCCTTCCAACCCACCACAAGGGACTTCATAGATTAGGAGGCAAGACAAGAGAAACTGCTGGTAAAGGCTATGGTTGGCACTAACTGAGTGTGAGATAGAGAGAGTTTCCTGAGAGAGGTCCAGGCAGCAGGAAAATCTGGGTTTGCTGCCTTTAATTAAAGAGCTAGATACAAAGATCAAACATCTAGGAACATGGGATGTGAGCTGTAAGTGAAATAAAAAATTAATTCCTGTTGGAAAGAAAAAAAAATCCCACCCTCTTTAAAATGAGAGTGAAGTGGAGAGAGTTCAGATGACATCCCTTGAAAGGTTTCAAATTTGAAATCTTTTAATGAGATTCTAAGGCAGCTCAGGTGGATTTCCTCTCATCTTCAAGCTTGCATCTCAACCCAGCCTCCCTCACAGCAGGTGCCTCACCTCTGTGCACACTTTCTGGACCTGCTGAGTGTCTGCCTATGATTGCTGAGACTGAAGTGACTTCTTTAAGGCCAGAGGAAGGAAAAATGCTTATTGCAAATAATACCAGACAGTTACAGTTGCTCCTCCACAGGTAAGGGAGGAAAATAAGCAGTTCATACCTCAGATGCACTGAAAGACATCCAGGGTCCTGCAGAGCTACCCAGAGGTGACTAAGAGAGCAAGCAGTAAGCTGGAGGAGAGGCATCCTGAGCAGAGGTCAGAAGTTGGCTGTTGCTAACAATAAAACAGATTGCAGAGAAAGGGTTGACTCCAAGATGCAGACAAAAAGGAATAATTTGAGGTATTGACCCCACCTGGAGTACTGTGTCCAGTTCTGGAGCCCCTATTACAAGAGGGATCTGGAGGTGCTGGAACGTGTCCAGAGAAGGGCCACGAGGATGATCAGAGGGCTGGAGCACCTCTCCTATGAGGACAGACTGAAGGAGTTGGGGCTGTACAGTCTGCAGAAGAGAAGGCTCCGAGGTGACCTAATTGTCGCCTTCCAGTATCTGAAGGGGGCCTACAGGAAGGCTGGGGAAGGACTTCTCAGGATATCAGGTAGTGATAGGACCAGGGGGAATGGAATGAAGCTGGAGGTGGGGAGATTCAGGCTGGATGTGAGGAGGAGGTTCTTCACCATGAGAGTGGTGAAACCCTGGAATGGGTTGTCCAGGGAGGTGGTCGAGGCCCCGTCCCTGGGGGTGTTTAAGAGCAGGCTGGATGAGGCTCTGTCCAGCCTGATCTAGTGTGGGGTGTCCCTGCCCATGGCAGGGGGGTTGGAACTAGATGATCCTTGTGGTCCCTTCCAACCCTGAATGAAACTATGAAACTATGAAACTGTGAAACTATGAATTGCTGCTTTAAAGCTTAATGTTAAAGGTGTGGAATTACTGTAAACAAGCAACAATATATATTTTACAGAAAAGAGTTGGAAGTAGTTGAAATTCTTTGGGGCACAAAAAAAACCCTTAGCTTGTGCCTGCAGGAGGAAACCATAAGTCTTTCTTGGATTGTAAAATAGAAGTGGAAAATGCAGGTCCATTACAGAACATTCAAATAGCTGTGGACAGATTAGGACATCACTGCAGGAGAGGTGGGGTTCACAGGCTGAACATGAGCCAGCAGTGTGCCCAGGTGGCCAAGAAGGCCAATGGCATCCTGGCCTGCATCAGAAATAGTGTGGCCAGCAGGAGCAGGGAAGTCATTGTGCCCCTGGACTCTGCACTGGTTAGGCCACACCTTGAGTCTTGTGTCCAGTTCTGGGCCACTCAATTTAAGAAGGACACTGAGACACTTGAACGTGTCCAGAGAAAGGCAACGAGGCTGGGGAGAGGTCTGGAGCACAAGCCCTATGAGAAGAGGCTGAGGGAGCTGGGATTGTTTATCCTGGAGAAGAGGAGGCTTAGGGGAGAAGACCTTGCTGTCTACAACTACCTGAAGGGAGGTTGTAGCCAGATGGGGTTGGTCCCTTCTCCCAGGCAACCAGCACCAACAAGAGGACACAGTCTCAAACTGTGCATGGGGAGGTTTAGGCTCGAGGTGAGGAGAAAGTTCTTCACAGGGAGAGTTGTTGGCCATTAGAATGGGCTATCCAGGGAGGGAGCGGAGTCACTGTGCCTGGAGGTGTTTAAAAAGGGGTTGGATGTGGCACTTGAAGCCATGGTTTAGTTGGTCATGAGGTGTTGGGTGATAGTTTGGACTTGATGATATCTCAGGTCTTTTCCAGCCTTATTGATTGTATGATTATATGATTCTTAGAGGTCATTTGTCCAATCACCCTGCTCCGAGTAGGGTCAGCTACAGCAGATTGCTGAGGACTGTCCTGAATGACCTCATTGCCCTCTACAACTACCTGAGGGGTGGTTGTGGCCAGGAAGAGGTTGGTCTCTTCTCCCAGGCACCCAGCACCAGAACAAGAGGACACAGTCTCAAGCTGCGCCAGGGGAGGTTTAGACTCGAGGTAAGGAGGAAGTTCTTCACCGAGCGAGTCATTCGTCATTGGAACGGATTGCCCAGGGAGGTGGTTGAGTCATCGTCCCTGGAGGTGTTCAAGAGGGGATTGGATGTGGCACTTGGTGCCATGGTCTAGTCATGGGGTCTGTGTTGATAGGTTGGACTTGATGATCCTCGAGATCCTTTCCAACCTAAGTTATACTGTGATACTGTGATACTGTGAATATCTCCAAAGATGGGAACTCAGCAGCCTCTCTGGGCAACCTGTGACAGTGCCTGATCACCCTTACATTACTAAAAGACAAAAAGGGGGCAAGGGGTTTAGACAGAAGTTTCTGTATTTTGAGTTGTGCCTATTGCCTCTTGTCTTGTTATGAGACAGCAAGACACCATGGTTCCATCTCCTTTACTCCCTCTCTTCTAATACTTACTGAAAGTGATAAGATCCCTCTGAGTCTTACATTCTCCAGCTTAAGCAGTCCCTCTCTCAGTCAGTCCTTTCATCATCCTCTTGGCCATTTGCTGGACTCACTCCAGGATGTCCATGTCTTTCTTTTAGTGAGGAATCCAGCACTGGACACAGCAGTCTAGATGTGTCTCACTAGTGCTGAGTAGTCAAGGGAGGATCACCTCTTCCTAGTGCATCCCCATAGCAAAATGGAAAAGGGTAAGTGTAAATAGGGAACATAGGGAGGAGTCAGGAATACACATCTGGCTCTCAGAAAGGAGAGAGAAATTATTGCAAAAGCAAACAGTTCAGCATTTTGTCCATTTGTTCCTCAATAAGATCTATAGCAGAGAAAGAGTCTGATGATGAAAGAATTAATAATGCTAAAGAAGAATCCATGGATTACAGGAATCTGATCCAATTCAGCTGGTGAAGTCGAGGGATTTAACAAATAAGGAGCATGACTGATGGGAAAGGAGGAGGAATGCTTAACAGAGGGTGCAAAAGAGATTTATGCCAGTAAATCCATACTCCAGGAGCAGGGCTACAGAAAATAAACATCTGGAAGTATAAAGAAGTGATTGTGCTATGAGAGGGAGCCCTTAAGGAAGACTATGATGGAGAGCAGAGTCATGACACGGACCACAGAAGGAACATCCAGCTCTTGGGCTAGATAAAACACAAGCCCTATGAAGAGAGGCTGATGGAGCTGGGGTTGTTTAGTCTGGAGAAGAGAAGGCTCAGGGGAGACCTTATTGCTCTCTACAGCTACCTGAAGGGAGGTTGTAGCCAGGTGGGGGTTGGTCTCTTCTCCCAGGCAACCAGCACCAGAACAAGAGGACACAGTCTCAAGCTGCACCAGGGGAAGTTTAGGCTTAGGTGAGGAGAAAGTTCTTCACAGAGAGAGTGATTTGCCATTGGAATGTGCTGTCCAGGGAGCTGGTGGAGTCACCACCCCTGGAAGTGTTCAAGAGCGGATTGGACAAGGCACTTGAAGCCATGGTTTAGTTAGTCATAAATTGTTGGGTGATAGGTTGGACTTGATGATCTCTGAGTTCTTTTCCAACCTTATTGATTCCATGATTCTATGAATAACAGAGAACTAAAACTTGCCAAATCTGAACCAGGAGTCAGGTAGATATTTTTAAAAGCAGGGATAGTTAAACCATTGGAAAAACTTTCAGGTACCTAATGGAGAACCAATCTTGTAAGTCTTTAAATGAACATTACATTTCTTCACAGGAAGTTAGTGTCTGATTTAGGCAGACTGTAAAACCTAAACATAGGAATCTTGCTGTCAGGTTCCATTGGAATTCAGAATAGCTCATCGTAAAGGTTCAGTCAGTTTGTTAACATGAATTTGCCTCAGCAATGAAAAATTGAGAGGGTTTCCTCTTGTAATTTCTAGCTCCATAGCACTCCCTGTTGGAAGGTTTGCTTCTGAAATAGCAAGGAGACCTCCACAGAATCATAGAATGGCAGGGATTGGAAGGGACCTCTGGAGATCACCTAATCCAACCCCCCTGCTAACACAGTGCACATTATATCATAGAATCATAGAATCAATAAGGTTGGAAAAGACCTCAAAGATCATGGATGAACATGAGCCTGCAGTGTGCCCAGGTGGCCAGGAGGGCCAATGGCATCCTGGCCTGCGTCAAGAACTGTGTGGCCAGCAGGAGCAGGGAGGTCATTCTGCCCCTGTACACTGCACTGGTTAGGCCACACCTCGAGTACTGTGTCCAGTTGTGGGCCCCTCAGTTTAGGAAGGATGTTGACTTGCTGGAACGAGTCCAGAGAAGGGCAACGAAGTTAGTGAGGGGTTTGGAGCACAAGTTCTATGAGGAGAGGCTGAGGGAGCTGGAGTTGTTTAGCTTGGAGAAGAGGAGGTTCAGGGGAGAGCTTCCTGCTCTCTACAACTACCTGAAGGGGGGTTGTAAACAGGCAGAGGTTGGTCTCTTCTCCCAGGCAGCCAGCACCAGAACAAGAGGACACAGTCTCAGGCTGCGCCAGGGGAAATTCAGGTTGGAGGTCAGGAGGAAGTTTTACACAGAGAGAGTGATTGCCCATTGGAATGGGCTGCCCGGGGAGGTGGTGGAGTCGCCGTCACTGGAGGTGTTCAGGAGGAGACTTGACAGGGTGCTTGGTGCCATGGGTTAGTTGATTAGGTGGTGTTGGGTGCTAGGTTGGACGTGATGATCTTGAAGGTCTCTTCCAACCTGGTTTATTCTATTCTATTCTATTCTATTCTATTCTATTCTATTCTATTCTATTCTATTCTATTCTATTCTATTCTATTCTATTCTATTCTATCAAGTCCAACCTGTCACCCAACACCTCATGGCTACTAAACCATGGCACCAAGTGCCATGTCCATTCTCCTCTTGAACACCTCCAGGGATGGTGACTCCACCACCTCCCTGGGCAGCACATTCCAATGGCTAACAACTCTCTCTGTGAAGAACTTTCTCCTCACCTCGAGCCTAAACCTCCCCTGGTGCAACTTGAGACTGTGTCCTCTTGTTACTTTCAAAGCAAAAAACTGAACTTCCATTTACTGTTACACAGTAATTAAAAACTGGCTTTATGCTAGTGGATAGTGGATAGTTAATTCAGTTGGTGTAAGCTAAACGTAGAGAAACCTATCTGTATTTGTAAAACATTTATTAAAGGTTGCTTGCAACAGGTAGATAGCAAACACACCCATCTATCAGCTCCTAACTCCTGGCAGATATTAAGCCATTTTCCCACTCTATCACAGGTTCATTTCATTATAACCCCTTCAAAAAGATGTTAGAACACCCTGCTGCACTCAAGCTGAAAGTTTTGGTGGGATGTGTGTGTGTGGAGGTGGTAATTCTGAGATACTGGAAGCTTTTCACCAGGATAAGAACACTGTTTTCCAGCCATCCTGCCAACATCAATTTGTGGATGCATGTTAACTTCTTATCATCTCCATTGCAGACCATGGTTCTCAAAGATACTTCTTGGGCCACTGTTCATATGGGTCTGTTTGTTCTGTTCAGAAAGATAGGAGAGGAAAGAATTCAGATACTTCACCATTAAAGGGGGCTGGAATACTTAATGTCTGAAAGAGTTTGTAGAGAGCATTTCATATAAGAGATTGAAATGCTGGATAAAGGGAAGCACTTTGAAGATTGTGATCAAGTTTCATCTTTGAAGAAAGTAGACAAGCTTAATGGAAGAGGTTATTCAAGGTGACTTGCCATCACTGTTCCTGAATGTGAAAGTAGTATGTGAATAAAAGTTCTTCTTTTTCTTTGGATAAAGAAACACAGCAGCAGGATCACAGTGAATTTTAACCTGTCAGTGACCATAGTGACTTGTCCCCCCACTCAGTCGTTGTCAGCAGGGTCTAGGGGTATTGTACACCAAGTGCAGGCAGGCTGCAGGATTACTATGTCAAAAAGGCCACCTACAAGTCTTAGTTTGATTAGACCATTGTACAGGAGTCTCATTAAAGTAAGAACATTGTCTTTAATATAGAGGTACGTATATTCCACTCTACAGACATTTAGCCTCAGCCTTGTTATCTATCAAAGAAGGCTGAGTGAAGGAGTTCTTGAAGGGGGGGTGTGAAGTTAATTTCCAAAGCAGCAGTCCAGTAGCAAAATCAAGTACCACTTGCAATGCAGTGCCATTGTGCAGGTATGCAAAAGACTTCCCAAGGAATTTTCCCAGTGTCAGATACTTAAAGAAAAGGCTAAACCACAGAGCATTACTAAGATCTCCCACATTTCCTATTAACATCTGCTAGTTAGTAGTATGAGAGCTTTAAGTAGTTCTTTG
Source organism: Melanerpes formicivorus (assembly GCF_026170545.1). Classification (NCBI taxonomy): domain Eukaryota; kingdom Metazoa; phylum Chordata; class Aves; order Piciformes; family Picidae; genus Melanerpes; species Melanerpes formicivorus. The sequence goes on from NW_027142453.1 coordinate 1,673,274, forward strand.
AGGCAAAGACAGCCAAAGGTAACTGCAGAGAGTCCCAGAGAGGAAAATTAACACAGCAAAGTGAAAAAGATGTTGACATGGAAAGATGTTGAGTTGCTGGAATGTGTCCAGAGATGGGCAACAAAGCTGGGGAGGGGTTTGGAGCACAGCCCTGTGAGGAGAGGCTGAAAGGGCTATCTGAAGGGAGGTTGCAGCCAGATGGGGGTTGGTCTCTTCTCCCAAGCAACCACCAACACAACAAGAGGACACAGTCTCAAGCTTGCAGGGGAGGTTTAGGCTGGATGTTAGGAAGAATTCTTCACACAGAGAGTGATTTGCCATTGGAAGACACTGGATGGGGCATTTAGTGCATAGTTTAATTGATTAGATGGCATTGGGTGATAGGTTGGACTGAGGGGTTTGGAGCACAAGCACGGTAAGGAGAGGCTGAGGGAGCTGGGGTTGTTTAGCCTGGAGAAGAGGAGGCTCACAGGAGACCTTCATGCTCTCCACAACTAACTGAAGGGAGGTTGTAGCCAGGTGGGGGCTGGCCTCTTTTCCCAGGCAACCAGCAGCAGAACAAGAGGACACAGTCTCAAGCTATGTCAGGGGATGCTTAGGCTGGATGTTAGGAAGAAGTTCTTCCCAGAAAGAGAGATTGGCCATTGGAATGTGCTGCCCAGGGAGGTGGCAGAGTCGCCATCTCTGGAGGTGTTTAAAAAGAGACTGGATGGGATGCTTGGTGCCATGGTTCAGTTGATTAGATGGTGTTGGGTGATAGGTTGGACTTGGTGATCTCAAAGGTCTTTTCCAACCTGGTTAATTCTATTCTATTCTATTCTATTCTATTCTATTCTATTCTATTCTATTCTATTCTATTCTATTCTATTCTATTCTATTCTATTCTATTCTATTCTATTCCATTCCATTCCATTCCATTCCATTCCATTCCATTCCATTCCATTCCATTCCATTCCATTCCACCATAGCCGCTCCTTTTCCTTCAGAAATTTCGTAGTCATCTCTGACTTCTGGAAAGCCTTTCAATGTTGTTGTCTGCAAAAACAGGGGGACATAGATTAAATTCCATTAGACTAGAGGGGCAAAGAAAAGCAAGGCAATAAAGCTATTCTTGTGGTAGTTTTCCCCCACTCATGTAACACAAGTTTCTGAGGTAAAACAGGCAAAGTGAAAAACGGGCCTTTCATACCAGGAAAGAGGTGGGTGAGATAGAATAAATTTCAGTCTTATTTCAAGTTTTATTTCTTTTAAGTGTCGGGTTGGTTTTTTTTTTTTTTCCTAAGGATGTATTTTTAAAGGCTCTGTCTACAATACACACATTTCTTCCTGAGTGTTTGCTGTCGAATACGACAGTAAAACAGTTCCACAACATCTGCACAAAAGCAAAGCAGCAACACTCCTCCTACCCATCACAAAACAAATCCCTCTTCCTGTTTCTCCAGTTCAAGTCACTGAGGTGTTTTGGGCTGGAAACACAGCTGGAAGTAAGCACACATCATAGAATCACTAAGGTTGGAAAAGACCTCAGAGGTCACTAAGTCCAACCTGTCATCCAACACCTCATGGCTAACTAAACCTTGGCTTCAAGTGCCACATCTAATCCCTTTTTGAACACCTCCAGAGTGTCCAGTTCTGGGCCCCTCAGTTTAGGAAAGAAGTTTAGTTGCTGGATCGTGTCCAGAGAAGGGCGACCAAGCACTGCGTGGGGTTATTGTGGCCAATGTGTAGAAGCCGGCACTTAGATGTGTTCAATCTCATGCCCTTGGACTCTGCCCATCTGTCCAGCCTGTTAAGGTCCCTGAGCATGTAGAAGGTGGTTCCAAGTGAAGGAGGATGACTTTGTTAGCCATCTTCTTCCTACAATTTCCCATGAGCACAAAGGGAGACTCTTGGTATCAATGGATGCTCTCAGTTAAACACTTCTCTTTAACCAGAGAAACCAAGCCCTCTGTCTTCAAATGAATTTTTCATAAGGCTCACTGCACCTGTGTTCTTTGCTGAAAGGGATTCCCTACCCTAATTCCCAGTTTCAATATAAAGATTTGTACAGGCCCTTTTCTTCTAGGCTTGGAGACTTTTGAAGCGAGTTCAAGTACTGACTCACATTATTCTTGCCTTAGGAGATGGCTTTGACATAACTCCTTTATTTTTTTTCTCTTTTCTATTTTCTTTTATTTTTTTTTGAGAGCTGGGATTTTATAAAGAGAAATCTTTAAAAGACTTTTAGAGTTTAAAAAGCCCCTTTCTTTCAACCCTTCTTCCACAAATGCTGAGATTCTTCTGCAACGTTCTTCATCTTTATTGATGATCTGGGTGAGGGCATTGAGTCCATCATCAGTAAATTTACACATGGCACCAAGCAGGGTGCAGGAGTTCATCTGCTGGAGGAAAGAGAGGCTCTGCAGAGGGACCTCGACAGGCTGGACAGATGGGCAGAGTCCAAGGGCATGAGATTGAACACATCTAAGTGCCGGGTTCTGCATATTGGCCACAGCAGCCCCATGCAGAGCTACAGGCTGGGGTCAGAGTGGCTGGAGAATGGCCAGGGAGAGAGGGATCTGGGGGTACTGGTCAATGGTAGGCTGAACATGAGCCAGCAGTGTGTGCAGGTGACCAAGAGGGCCAATGACATCCTGGCCTGGATCAGGAACAGTATGACCAGCAGTAGCAGGGAGGTCATTCTGCCCCTGTACGCTGCACTGGTTAGGCCACACCTTGAGTCCTGTGTCCAGTTCTGGACTCCTCAGTTTAGGAAAGTTGTTGAGTTGCTGGAAGGTGTCCAGAGAAGGGCAACAAAGCTGGGGAGGGGTTTGGAACACAAGCCCTGTGAGGAGAGGCTGAGGGAGCTGGGGTTGCTTAGCGTGGAGAAGAGGAGGCTCAGGGGAGACCTTATTGCTCTCTACAACTACCTTAAGGGACGTTGTAGCCAGGTGGGGGTTAGTTGCTTCTCCCAGCCAAACACCAACAGAACAAGAGGACACAATCTCAAGGTGTGCCAGGGGAGGTTTAGGCTGGATGTCAGGAAGAAGTTCTTCTCAGAAAGAGAGATTGGCCATTGGAATGTGCTGCCCAGGGAAGTGGTGGAGTCACCATCACTGGAGGTGTTTAGGAAGAGACTGGATGGGGCACTTGGTGCCATAGTTTAGTTGATTAGATGGTGTTGGATGATAGGTTGGACTTAATGTTCTCAAAAGTCTTTTCCAACCTGCTTAATTCAATCTATTCTATTCTATTCTATTCTATTCTATTCTATTCTATTCTATTCTATTCTATTCTATTCTATTCCATTCTACTCTATTCCATTCTACTCTATTCCATTCCATTCCATTCCATTCCATTCCATTCCATTCCATTCCATTCCATTCCATTCCATTCCATTCCATTCCATTCCGTTCCATTCCGTTCCATTCTGTTCCATTCCATTCCATTCCATTCCATTCCATTCCATTCCATTCCATTCAATTCCATTCTACTTTTTCAAGCCTTGTTTTCCTATTGTTTCAAAACCACATTTCAGCTTGTTACATTAATATATTGTTCAAAGAGTTATTAATATGTCTGTAGATAATTAGCACATGTTGTGAATTGAATTTACAAAAAGATAGAAATCCCTTCATGGAAGCTTTGCGTAATTAAAAGCTAAAACCTGTTGGAATTAAAGGGAGACATGATTTTCCAGTGGACTTAATCCTAGAAAAGTTGCCTTTGATTTTTGGTTTTGCTGCAAACTGTAATTTTTAATTCTGTTTTCTCCCTCTTGTCAAAGGATATTGGAGAAATGCTCATTTTATCTGGCCTAGGCCATATGACCCTGAAAAAGCTTCAAGAAAGCACTGTCTTATCATTGTGATTTTTCTTCATGCCCTGCCTTCAGCCTCACACCCTCTTCTTGGGCAATCTGCAGAGACTAGTTTCTAGTTGTCATTATTCATGCAGATTTGAAGCAGCTGCTTATGAAAGTCTTATTTAATTTTTAATAAGGGAACATGACACTTTTTCTTTTCCATAAATTGTAATGCCTCTTGCAGGATGTAATTATCCCAGGCTTTGAGGTCTTAGAAAAGGAAGGTATTAGTGGCTGCAGAAGTTATAATAATATCTACAGGCTGGGGACAGAGTGGTTGGAGAGCAGCCAGGCAGAAAGGAACCTGGGGGTACTGCTTGACAGTATGCTGAACATAAGCCAGCAGCGTGCCCAGGGGGCCAAGAAGGCCAAGGGACTCCTGGTCTGCATAAGGAACAGTGTGGCCAGCAGGAGCAGGGAAGTTATTCTGCCCCTGGACTCAGCACTGCTTAGGCCACACCTTGAGTCCTGTGTTCAGTTCTGGACCCCTCAGTTTAGGAAAGATATTGAGTTGCTGGAATGTGTCCAGAGAAGGGCAACAAAGCTGGGGAGGGGTTTGGAGCACAGCCCTACGAGGAGAGGCTGAGGGAGCTGGGATTGCTTAGCCTGGAGAAGAGGAGGCTCAGAGGAGACCTTTTTGCTGTCTACAACTCCCTGAAGGGAGGCTGTAGCCAGGTGGGGGTTGGTCTCTTCTCCCAGGCAACCACCCACAGAACAAGAGGATACAGTCTCAAGCTGTTGCAGGGAGGTTTAGGCTGGATGTTAGGAAGAAGTTCCTCATAGAAAGAGTGATTGGCCATTGGAATGTGTGGCCCAGGGAGGTGGTGGAGTCATCATCATTGGAGGTGTTCAAGAAGAGGCTGGATGGGTCACTTGGTGCCAAGGTTGGGTGGTAGGTTGAGCTCAATGATCTCAAAGGTCTTTTCCAACCTGGTTCGGTTCGGTTCTGTTCTATTCTATTCTATTCTATTCTATTCTATTCTATTCCATTCCATTCCATTCCATTCCAATCCACTCCACTCCGTTCCACTCTATTCCATTCCATTCCACTCCATTCCATTCCATTCCATTCCCGAACATGTTTTATGCCATCAGCGCTTCCTCTGACTTGAAATACACATTCTGCAGCTCTTTACAAAGACCATGTTTCAAAATAGGTATTTGCCATTGCATGACTCCAGACACAGGGCTGGAAAGCATTTATATTAAGATCTCCTTCAACCATATAATCTGCCCCACTGAAATGTCAAATACAAAGCCATAGTACCAACTGGCATTCATACTAAAAGGAAGGAAGGAAGGAATGGATTATTCTTACCTTTGTTGTCCTTTATTCCAGGTAGTTTGACTCCTGATTAAAAGAAAATTTATATAAAAGAATGCATTAGTACAGTCCAATACACAGAACAATCACAGAATCACCAAGGCTGGAAGAGACCTCAAAGATCATGAAGTCCAGCAGAGTCATGACTAAACCATGGCACAAAGTGCCACGTCCAATCCCCTCTTGAACACCTCCAGTGATGGTGACTCCACCACCTCCCTGAGCAACACATCCCAATGGCAAACGACTCTCTCAGTGAAGAACTTTCTCCTCACCTCCAGCCTAAATTTCCCCTGGTGCAGCTTGAGACTGTGTCCTCTTGTTCTGGTGCTGGTTGCCTGGGAGAAGAGACCAACACCCACCAGCCTACAACCTACTTTCAGGGAGTTGTAGACAGCAATAAGGTCTCCCTAGAGCCTCCTCTTCTCCAGGCTAAGCAACCCCAGCTCCCTCAGCCTCTCCTCACAGGGCATATACTCAAGGAATCTCCCCAGCCTCGTTGCCCTTCTCTGGACATGTTCAAGAGTCTCAATGTCCTTCTCAAACTGAGGGACCCAGAACTGGACACAGGACTCAAGGTGTGGCCTAGTCAGTGCAGAATACAGGGATACAATGACTTCCCTGCTTCTGCTAGCCACACTATTCTTGATGCAGGCCAGGATGCCATTTCCCATCTTGGCCACCTGGGCACACTGCAGGCTCATGTTTAGGTGACTCTCAATCAGCACCCCCGGGTCCCTTTATGTTTGGCAGCTCTCCAGCCACTCTGACCCCAGCCTGTAGCTCTGCATGGGGTTGTTGAGACTAAAGTGCAGCATCCTGCACTTGGATTTGTTCAATGCCATCCTGTTGGTCTCTGCCCATCTGTCCAGCCTGTCAAGGTCCCTCTGCAGAGCCCTTCTGCCCTCTAACAAATCAACACCTGCTCCTAACTTGGTGTCATCTGCAAATTTGCTGATGACTGTCTCAATCTCCTCATCCATATCATCAACAAAGATATTAAAGAGCATGGGGCCCAGCACTGATCCCTGGGGGACGCCACTAGTGACATCACATACAAGGAATTGTAGTTATCTTTCTGTGTGGAGCTTTATTGATTACTTGGTGCTCTTTCCTGTCTTTTGAAAGTCCACTTGAAATAACAAGCAAACCCATTTGCAGAATCCCAGGTCTGGCAATAAATATTTCTTCAGTGTGAGCTGAACTCCCTATGAATAGCAGGATGTATCAGCTCAGGAGATAAACATATCTTGCTTTTGCTGGGAAAAAAAATCAATCTTGAAGTGTTCCAAATATCCTCAGATGCCTCAATCCTTTCTTGATCTCATGCAATTTGAAAGAGTGAAAAGTTTCTTCTGTTCCTCCTCTGACTCCCACTATTCTCTTTTAGGATAGGATTTTCAAAGGGAAGTGTTATAGAGCTCAAAGTCAAGCCAGGCAGAACACATCTGCATATGCTGTTTAAGTGCCTTGTCAGAGGAAAATCATTAAACTCAGCTGCAGCATGCTTGGACCTACTCATCTGAGGTTCCTCTATCAATGCCAATACTTCTGCTAAGTAGTTTATTTCTTTTCATAGAATGGTCTGGGATGGAAGGGACCTCTGAAGGCCATCTAGTCCAACCTCTCTGCAATAAACAGGAGCATCCTCAACTGGATCATGCAGCCCAGCACCCTGTCACAGAATCATAGAACCAATAAGGTTGGAAGAGACCTCAGAGATCATCGAGTCCAACCTGTCACCCAGGACTTCATGACTACTAAAGCATGGCACCAAGTGCCACATCCAGTCCCCTCTTGAACACTTCCATGGATGGTGACTCCACCACCTCCCTGGGCAGCACATTCCAATGGCTAACAACTCTCTCTGTGAAGAACTCTCTCCTCACCTCCAGCCTAAACTTCCCCTGATGCACCTTGAGAGCTCCACTGTGAATATCTCCAGGGATGGGGCCCTAACCACCACCCTGGGCAACCTGTTCCAGCATTCCACCACCTTCACAGTAAATAACCTGTGCCTAACATCCAATCTAAATCTGATCATTTCCAGTTTGAAGCCATTGCCCCTTGTCTTATCACCACAGGCCTTTGTAAACAGTCTCTCTCCATCTTTTATTTAGGCCTCCTTCAGGTAATGGAAGGCTGCCATTAGGTCTCCTTGGAGCCTCCTTTTCTCCAGGCTGAACAACCCCAGCTCCCTCAGCCTGTCCTCACAGTAGAGGTGCTCCAACCCACTGATCATTTTTGTGACCCCCCTCTGGACCTGCTCCATCAGGTCCATGTCCTTCCTATACTGAGTGCTCCAGACATGGATGCAGTACTCAACCTTCTTCCAGGAAAGACAAGTACATTGCCTGCAATTAAACCCAAACAAAACTCAAGCAACTAGCTTGGGAAAAACCATTTAGCAATCTTTCCAACTCAAACTGTACAGACACTAAACAGGTTAAATCTAAGTTAGTAAACCATATTCTTCATCAGGAGGAACATAACCATTGTGGATTGCACTCTGGAACCGTCTTAAATAAATAATCTCTTTTCAATATTCCCATGTTAAATAAAAGCTTATTCTTTGGGTATGGAAACTAGCATTTCTCAGTGCAATTTTACCAATCCAGAAGTTGATAAAAGTCTGCATTACAAACTGATTGTGTAGGGGAAAGTGTGGCACCTAGCTCCCTGGAGCTTTTGGGGCCTTTGAGCTATGGTTCTTTGCTGTGCAACAGTAAATTTCAAGACATGCTCCCTCTCAAACTGGCAGCAAATAGCATAAATTAAGTGCTGTGTGAGACTCCCACAGTGGCATTCCCGTGAACTAAACCAGGTGCTAGCCCACAAACTGTGACTGCTCAACAAAGTTTTATCCATAAATCATAGTTTCCTCAAAGCAGATTTTAACCAGCATCCATCACGTTCCCACTCTGTCTACAGGGAAGGAAGAGAATGGGGTTTTCTGTCACACTGCACCTGTGTATTCAGGGCATGGTTTCTTCCCACAACAAATATCCAGCATTATGCATCCACTGAAAGAGCAGAGTCAGCAGCTGAGGCAGCATTCCTCAGTCTTATGCGTGACAACAGCTGTAATAGAAATGGGAAGGTATATGTCACTTTGCCTTCTGGATTCTGGGTGTTTGCAGTAGCTCAGAGAGCGTCAGCAAGAAAGCCAGTATTCCATTAAGAAGAGTAGACATATAAATTTCATGTGTTCACCATATGGCCTGCTCTCATTAGTCTACCTGGACTTCAGCAAGGCCTTTGACACCATCCCCCACAGCAAACTCCTGGCCAAGCTGGCAGTTTGTGTCTTGGACAGCAGCACTCTGTGCTGGGTTAGGAACTGGCTGGAGGGCTGAGCCCAGAGAGTGGTGGTGAATGGTGTCACATCCAGCTGGCAGCCAGTCACTAGTGCTGTCCCTCAGGGATAAGTGCTGGGCCCCATCTTGTTCAATACCTTTATCAATGATCTGGATGAGGGCACTGAGTTCATGATCTGTAAATTTGCAGAAGACACCAAATTGGGAGCAGATATTGATCTGTTAGAGAATAGAAGGGCTCTGCAGAGGGACCTTGACAGGCTGGACAGATAGGCAGAGTCAAACAGGTTGGGTGCTGCACTTTGGCCACAACAACCCCATGGAGTGCTTCAAGCTGGGGTCAGAATGGTTGGAGAGCAGCCAGGCAGAAAGGGTCCTGGGGGTACTGGTTGACAGTAGGCTGAACATGAGTCAGCAGTGTGCCCAGGTGGCCAAGAAGACCAATGGCATCCTGGCCTGCATCAGGAACAGTGTGGCCAGCAGGAGCAGGGAAGTCATTGTGCCCCTGTACTCAGCACTGGTTAGGCCACACCTTGAGTCCTGTGTCCAGTTCTGGACTCTTGAACGTGTCCAGTTAAGGGCAATGAAGCTGGGGAGGGGTTTGGAGCACAAGCCCTATGAGGAGAGACTGAGGGAGGTGGGGTTGCTTAGCCTGGAGAGGAGGAGGCTCAGGGGAGACCTTCTTGCTGTCTACAACTACGTGAAGGGAGGTGGTAGGCAGGTGGGGGTTGGTGTCTTCTCCCAGGCAACCAGCAGCAGAACAAGAGGACACAATCTCAAGCTGTGCCAGGGGAGGCTTAGGCCCGAGGAGAGGAGAAAATTCTTCCCTGAAAGAGTGATTGCCCATTGGAATGTGCTGCCCAGGGAGGTGGTGGAGTCACCATCCCTGGAGGTGTTCAAGAGGGGATTGGAGGTGGCACTTGAAGCCATGGTTTAGTTAGCCATGAGGTCTTGGGTGACAGGTTGGACTTGATGATCTCTGAGGTCTTTGCCAACCTCATTGATTCTATGATTCTATGATTCTAACAGAATAGCCAAAAGGGTTCTCAACACTGCTCCATTTCCACGTTAAAAATAACCAAAGGTCTGTTACAGGCTTGCTGTGAGTTAGCACTTGGCCTCTGCACATCCCTCCGTACTTGTACAGAGGAAAATCTCATGAAGGAGTGAGTATAGCAGTGTGCAACTGTTATAAAGTCATAGTTTAGTTAAAAGGAAACAAAAAAAGTGTTTTAATATTGGAATTTAACTGATAATTTGTGCCACTACAGTGAACAGATTCTGTCACAGCCATAGGTCCCTGCTGAGTAAGGATTAAATCTCATTGACTAAACTTTGATGTTAGTCTTTTGCCCTCTAACCTAAAAGGTTTGTGCTTGTGTTAGAGGCAAGGCAGTGCAAAGGACATCAAAACATTCTTGGTAGCATACAACAAGTCTTGATGTTGTCTCATGGGTGCAGTAGCTCACAGTCAGAAGTGGAAATTCATTAATTTGTCTTCCCATTAAGAAAGGAAACCACACAATCACCCAGAGAGTGCTGTGGCATTTATAACCAAAAAGGGAGAAAAGATTACTTTCATGAATATCCTTGTTAAAATAACAGCTAATAAATATTCTTAGGCAGACACAAGATGTCTGCAGGGCAGAAGAATTAGTGAGAAATGGTTTCCTGTCAGTGAGGGGACAACTGGACAATTCAGATGCTCTCCCTTCCCCTTACTCACACAATAAAATCACCTTCTTGCCCTCCTCTCTCAGTCCTCTGTGATATCCATGTCCCCTTTTTGACTCCTTAGCCCCCAGAATCATAGAATCATAGAATCAATATGGTTGGAAAAGACCTCAAAGATCATCAACTCCAACCTGTCACCCAGTACCTCATGCCTACTAGACCATGGCACCAAGTGCCACATCCACTTCGCTCTTGAACACCTCCAGGGTTGGTGATTCCACCACCTCCCTGGGCAGCACATTCCAATGCCTAAAGACTCTCTCTGTGAATAACTTTCCCCTCATATCAAGTTTAAACTTCCCCTGGCGTGGATTGAGACTGTGTCCTCTTGTTCTGGTGCTGGTTGTCTAGGAGAGGAGACCAACCCCACCTGGCTACAGCCTCCCGGCAGGGAGTTATAGACAGCAAGAAGGTCTCCCCTGAGACTCCTCAGGTCCTTCAGCCTCTCCTCACAGGGCTGTGCTCCAAACTTCTCCCCAGCTTTGTTGCCCTTCTCTGGACACATTCCAGCAACTCAAAATCATTCCTAAACTGAGGAGCCCAGAACTGGACACAGGACTCAAGGTTTAGCCTAACCAGTGCAGTGTACAGGGGCAGAATGACCTCCCTGCTCCTGCTGGCCACACTGTTCTTAATGCAGGCCAGGATGCCATTGGCCCTCCTGGCCACCTGGGCACACTGCAGGCTCATGTTCATCTTACCATCAACCAGCACCCCCAGGTCCCTTTCAGCCTGGCTGCTCTCCAGCCACTCTGACCCCAGCCTGTAGCACTGCATGTGGTTGTTGTGGCCAATGTGCAGAACCTGGCACTTGGATGTGATCACTCTCATGCCCTTGGACTCTGCCCATCTGTCCAGCCTGTCGAGGTCCCTCTGCAGAGCTCTCCTACCCTCTAACAGATCAACGCCTGCCCCCAGCTTGGTGTTGACTGCAAACTTACTGATGATGGACTCAATCCCCTCATCCACGTCATCTATAAAGATATTAAAGAGCATGGAGCCCAAGACTGATCCCTGATCTACAACTACCTGAGGGGTGGTTGTGGCCGGGAAGGGGTTGGTCTCTTCTCCCAGGCAACCAGCACCAGAACAAGGGGACACAGTCTCAAGCTGCGCCAGGGGAGGTCTAGACTCGGGGTGAGGAGGAAGTTCTTCACCGAGCGAGTCATTCGTCATTGGAACGGGTTGAGTCATCATCCCTGGAGGCGTCCAAGAGGAGATTGGACGTGGCACTTGATGCCATGGTCTAGTCATGGGGTCTGTGTTGATAGGTTGGACTCGATAATCCTCGAGGTCCTTTCCAACCTAAGTTATACTGTGATACTGTGGGATACCACTAGTGACTGGCTGCCAACATTACCTACAACATGGTTCAATTTCTGTTAAGTGTGGATCTGTTATGACTGCAAAGAGTTCAAACAGGAAAAGAAGTGGGAAAAATAACAACTATTCTGTGTCGCTGCATAGACAGAGCAGGCTCAAAAATCACCTGCTGGTCTTAGCTTTGGGAACCCTTTACATTTCTTTTAATCTTAGTCTATAGTCTGATCTTCTCCAGTTAGCTCACTGCTAATGTAAGACACTCTGCTGCAGACCACATGACTTGCAAGCCCCAGCTGGGGCTGTTCTTTTTGCTTCAAATCCCAAGGGATAAGGGAGAAGAACCGTGGTGTAATCAAAGACACTGAGGTTGCAGCCTTCAGCCTATCTTTTGTGAGGTATTTTTCTTTCTGGTGTTTGTTAGGTATGTTTCATTCCTTTCCATGAGGACATACCCTTTCACAGCTTCTTCTTTCCCTGCTTTGTTTAGTCTTCTAATCTCACTTCATAGCATAAAGGCAAAAAATGGATAATCTAGCATTGCCTAACAGAAGGCAGGCTCCTTGGGAGCCATTGAGTAAACATCAGAGTAGGAAATGCATCCTTCCTGCTCATAGGGTTTTATTGTATTTCTGTTGAGGCATTCTTTGATTATATGTATACTTTTTAAAAGCATAGATTGGCTGCATACAAAACCATACATCACAGAGCTGCCTGTTGTTAAAACTGTCCCTGGGCTGTGTGCATTCATTTAGCAGTACCAACACCTGCCCTGTGGAAGAGGACATATGGTATCTGGCTGAAGGCAGGATTCTGCTCCTCCTGCAGACAATGGCCGTGTTTTCAGTGATGACAGCATGCACTCTGATGGAGGTGCTCAAGTTTAAATCTCAAGCTTAAATATTGGGGATCTCAGCTGTGCTACACAATTTCCTTTTATCAGGAAAAGGTTTACAAACTGGGATGGAAGGACCTAAAGTGAAATAAAAACACTGATTCCTGCACTTGCTGCCTCTGTTAACCAGACCCCATCCAGCCAACTTTTCCTATTGTCCCTTCTAGTCATCAGCCAGTTCTGTCCTAACTGAAGTCTCTAATTCTGCCATCTGCAGCCATGCCATGCCTCAGGAGATGGCTCAGGCCTGCCACACTGAGTGCTCTGTTACTCACAGTATTTTATTAGCCTGGATATCTGTACTTTGGCTTCCAAAAGCTTCTGTATTGCTTGGCATGTGATACAAGCCTAACCAGTACTGCCTCTCACAAACTGGTTCTCCAAGCAGCTGCCCACAGACCTTATACAATGTTGAGCTAGCAAGTTCTGCCTGCTTGGTCTCAGCAAGACCAAGAGAACTACTAGGCACAAAGACGACCTCAGTCCAAAGCTCCTGAGCCCTCTGTTGTGTTCCAGGGCTTGACCAAACCTTGTAGTTATTAAGACACTCTTTTCCCATGTCTGGTACATGGAAAACTCCAGAAGCAAGAATATCTGCTTCTTAATCATTCTTCAACTTTTGAGATGCTTGAACCCAAGTCATGCTGATCATGAGCCAGCAGTGTGCCCAGGGGGCCAAGAAGGCCAATGGCATCCTGGCCTGCATCAGGAATAGTGTGGCCATCAGGAAGAGGGAAGTCATTGTGCCCCTGTCCTCAGCACTGGTTAGGCCACACCTTGAGTCCTGTGTCCAGTTCTGGGCCCCTCAGTTTAGGAAAGATGTTGAGTTGCTAGAATGTGTCCAGAGAAGGGCAACAAAGCTGGGGAAGGGTTTGGAGCACAGCCCTGTGAGGAGAGGCTGAGGGAGCTGGGGTTGCTCAGCCTGGAGAAGAGGAGGCTCAGGGGAGACCTTCTTGCTCTCTACAACTCCCTGAAGGGAGGTTGTAGCCAGGTAGGGGCTGGTCTCTTCTCCCAGGCAATCAGCCCCAGAACAAGAGGACACAGTCTCAAGCTGCACCAGGGGAGGTTTAGGCTGGATGTTAGGAAAAAGTTCTTCACAGAAAGAGAGATGGCCATGGGAATGGGCTGCCCAGGGAGGTGGTGGAGTCACCATCACTGGAGGTGTTTAAGAAGAGATTGGATGAGGTTCTTGGTGCCATGGTTCAGTTGATTGGACAGTGTTGGGTGATAGGTTGGACTTGATCTCAAAGGTCTTTTCCAACCTGGTTAATGCTATTCTATTCTATTCTATTCTATTCTATTCTATTCTAGTCTAGTCTAGTCTAGTCTAGTCTATTCTATCCCATTCTATCCCATTCCATTCCATTCCATTCCATTCCATTCCATTCCATTCCATTCCATTCCATTCCATCCTATCCTAT